>NC_053393.1:36693860-37003860 GCF_905171765.1 Bufo bufo
GAACACCAAACTAGATATAACAACACCCACACATACATAAACAACACCATGCAACTAAACGAATAGTGAAGGGAAGGTGACAATGGGAAGACATTGGGGAGACATCGATGTCCCACTAGGTGGACCTCAAGGACTGGGCAGATGGTATATCTAGGAAATGAGCAACACTCCAGCTCACACAAAAAGGCTGGAGGGGAACTGACCTCTTACTCACAACACCAGGATATAAAGAGCCAAGAGGCCACACCCAGGACACACCTAGATTCCAACCAGCCAGTTAATTAACCCCTCACGCACCAAACAGGGAAGGGAATCGGGATATAAGGGCCAGGCACCTACATGCTGCAACAAACACACGTTGCCGCTGGCAACAGCATGCACGGCAACCATGTCATGGCGAACACAACAGAGGCCATGACAATATCATTACACACAATATAGAAGATAGTATAAAAGGGACAGAATTAAAGGGGATAGAACCAATCAATACTTAAAAATACCCTTAAGACACAGCTCCTATGTACAAGAATATACAGTGGGATGCGAAAGTTTGGGCAACCTTGTTAATCATCATGATTTTCCTGTATAAATCGTTGGTTGTTACGATAAAAAATGTCAGTTAAATATATCGTATAGGAGACACACACAGTGATATCTGAGAAGTGAAATGAAGTTTATTGGATTTACAGAAAGTGCGCTATAATTGTTTAAACAGAATTAGGCAGGTGCATAAATTTGGGCACCACAAAAAAGAAATGAAATCAATATTTAGAAAATCCTCCTTTTGCAGAAATTACAGCCTCTAAACACTTCCTGTAGGCTCCAATGAGAGTCTGGATTCTGGTTGAAGGTATTTTGGACCTTTCCTCTTTACAAAACATCTTTAGTTCATTCCGGTTTAATGGCTTCCGAGCATGGACAGCTCTCTTTAAGTCACACCACAGATTTTCAATTATATTCAGGTCTGGGGACTGAGATGGCCATTCCAGAACGTTGTACTTGTTCCTCTGCATAAATGCCTTAGTGGATTTTGAGCAGTGTTTAGGGTCATTGTCTTGTTGAAAGATCCAGCCCCGGCGCAGCTTCAGCTTTGTCACTGATTCCTGGACATTGGTCTCCAGAATCTGCTGATACTGAGTGGAATCCATGCGTCCCTCAACTTTGAGAAGATTCCCAGTCCCTGCACTGGCCACACAGCCCCACAGCATGATGGAACCACCACCATATTGTACTGTAGGTAGCATGTGTTTTTCTTGGAATGCTGTGTTCTTTTTCCTCCATGCAGAACGCCCCTTGTTATGGCCAAATAACTCCATTTTAGTTTCATCAGTCCACAGCACCTTATTCCAAAATGAAGCTGGCTTGTCCAAATGTGCTTTAGCCCACCTCAAGCAGAAAAGGCTTCCTCTGCATCACTCTCGCATACAGCATCTCCTTGTGTAAAGTGCGCCGAATGGCTAAACGATGCAAAGTGACTCCATCTGCAGCAAGATGATGTTGTAGGTCTTTGGGGCTGGTCTGTGGTTGACTCTGACTGTTATCACTATTCGTCGCTTCTGTCTATCCGAGATTTTTCTTGGTCGGCCACTTGGAGCCTTAACTTGAACTGAGCCTGTGGTCTTCCATTTCCTCAATATGTTCCTAACTGTGGAAACAGAAGCTGAAATCTCTGAGACAGCTTTCTGTATCCTTCCTCTAAACCATGATGGTGAACAATCTTTGTCTTCAGGTCATTTGAGAGTTGTTTTGAGACCCCCATGTTGCTACTCTTCAGAGAAAATTAAAAGAGGAGGGAAACTTACAATTGACCCCCTTAAATACTCTTTCTCCTAATTGGATTCACCTGTGTATGTAGGTCAGGGGTCACTGAGCTTACCAAGCCAATCTGAGTTCCAATAATTAGTTCTAAAGGTTTTGGAATCAATAAAATGACAACAGTGCCCAAATGTATGCACCTGCCTAATTCTGTTTAAACAATTATAGCGCAATTTCTGTAAATCCAATAAACTTCATTTCACTTCTCAAATATCACTGTGTGTGTCTCCTGTATGATAGATTTAACTGACATTTTTTATCATAACAACCAATGATTTATACAGGAAAATCATGACGATTAACAAGGTTGCCCAAACTTTCGCATCCCACTGTAACTACTATAATACTGCTCCTATGTACAAGAATATCACTACTATAATACTGCTCCTATGTACAAGAATATAACTACTATAATACTGCCTTCTATGTACAAGAATATAACTACTATAATACTGCTCCTCTGTACAAGAATATAACTACTATAATTCTGCTCCAAAACACAAGAATATAACTACTATAATACTGCTCCTATATACAAGAATATAACTACTATAATACTGCTCCTATGTACAAGAATATAACTACTATAATACTGCTTCTATGTATAACAATATAACTACTTTAATACTGCCTCCTATGTACAAGAATATAACTACTATAATACTGCCTCCTATGTACAAGAATATAACTACTATAATACTGCTCCTATGTACAAGAATATAACTACTATAATACTGCATCCTATGTACAAGAATATAACTACTATAATACTGCTCCTATGTACAAGAATATAACTACTATAACACTGCTCCTATGTACAAGAATATAACTACTATAATACTGCTCCTATGTACAAGAATATAACTACTATAATACTGCTCCTATGTACAAGAATATAACTACTATAATACTGCATCCTATGTACAAGAATATAACTACTATAATACTGCATCCTATGTACAAGAATATAACTACTATAATACTACTCCTATGTACAAGAATATAACTACTATAATACTGCCTCTATGTACAAGAATATAACTACTATAATACTGCTCCCATGTACAAGAATATAACTACTATAATTCTTCTCCAAAACACAAGAATATAACTACTATAATACTGCTCCTATGTACAAGAATATAACTACTATAATACTGCTCCTTTGTATAACAATATAACTACTTTAATACTGCTCCTATGTACAAGAATATAACTACTATAATACTACATCCTATGTACAAGAATATAACTACTATAATACTGCTTCCTATATACAAGAATATAACTACTATAATACTGCATCCTATGTACAAGAATATAACTACTATAATACTGCCTCCTATGTACAAGAATATAACTACTATAATACTGCTCCTATGTACAAGAATATAACTACTATAATACTGCTCCTATGTACAAGAATATAACTACTATAATATTGCTCCTATGTACAAGAATATAACTACTATAATACTGCTCCTATGTACAAGAATATAACTACTATAATACTGCATCCTATGTACAATAATATAACTACTATAATACTGCTCCTATGTACAAGAATATAACTACTATAATACTACTTCCTATGTATAAGAATATAACTACTATAATACTGCTCCTATGTACAAGAATATAACTACTATAATACTGCCCCCTACGTACAAATGGGTGTTATGATGTAACCCCATCCAGTCAATTAGAGGGCAGGGCTCTCTTTCTAAGTTACCTGCACACAAACCTCAGGGTCATGTATCAAGAAAAATGTATCATTTTTCCTTTGTCAAAATCTTTCACTGATTCTGTAGCAGAAATCCTCTGGTTTCTATTGCATTTTTCATTTTTATCGCACCAATAAAGACAATGTCCTTTTTTTAGACAGGTCTTAAAAATAAACCGCTGCTGTATGAATAGCTGCGCAGCCTCTCAATGAAAACAATAGGAGGTTGTTTCCACATGGCTGCTCTGCTAGATTTATATCAAGCTGACAGCTCAAGGGCAGTGTCTTCTCTACTGTAGTTCTGGGGGGCGTGTCCATTCTGCTGCCTCTCTCCCTATCACAGCTCAGGAGGCAGTTGAAGGATGAAACTGAGCATGTGCGGCCATCTCAGTGAGCCGGACAAAGAAATAAGAAAAAAAAAAACAGCAGGTGGCGTTATACAGATACATTTTATTGAATAAGTCTGTGGCTATGCAAAATTTTTAATTACAGATCCAGGGGCTGGTTTGAATACTGTAGAATATTTTTTATGGGGCTCTGTCAGCAGATTTGTACCTATAAAACCGCCTGACCTATTGAATGCGCGCTTAAGAAAAAATAAATTTTAATATTATGCAAATTAGCATCTATTATGCAAATTGACAGGACCAGGCAGTGTAAAAGTGATCACACCTGACCCTGTCAATCATAGTGCAGAGGTTGCGGCAGTTGCAGAGAGAGCAGAGCCTTTAGGTGTAATGGTAACGCCCCCGTTGCTCCTAGAGGCTCATTTGCATGTATTGAAACATCATTTTTCTCAGCAATGCGGGCACATAGGAACATGAAACCAACACAGGTCTCTTCAGCTGCCAAGCGCACATGTAACAGGTCGGCCAGTGTCATAGGTACAAATCTGCTGACTGATGGCCTTGAAAGCAGTGTGTTGCTGCACTGTTTATATTTGAGGAAACATAAAAGCCATCTCCGTCCTCAAACTCCTGCACTTTCCCCCATTCTTTATATTGCAGCTCTGCTTGTTCCCATTGTCTGCTCTGTCTTTACACTGGCCTGTGATTATAACCTGCAAGAAACCAAATTAACTAGGAGACTAGGATTAACGGGTTACTGCCCCACATAGAGTGAGCGCCAATAAGACAGGAGCCTAGAGATCTGCCTGTGCGACTGGATCGGTGCAGTCTACTGATGTTGAGTACAGAATAGTAGTGTATATTACCTGTAAATTATACTGTTATAATTCCCGTATAAACAGACGTCTGATCCTTCCAATTATGTCTTCAAATGCTCATGAAACGCCATATATCGTTGAATGAGCTGCTTGCTGTAATTTCGGAGAGCGTCATGTCTGAGTGCATTGAATTTGAAGCCTCCTCCTGTAACGCACACGTCTTGTGAAGTATTGTGAAGCCTTGTGCAGCCGTATAATTACTCCACTAAATCCTAATTAAATAAAAGATGCCATCGATTGTAGCATTAAGCGCTCTTCTGATGTGGTGACATTTTGTCGCTGGGGATTATCAAAGTGTGAAAAAGGCAAATTCTGTACCAACAGTGCTAGGGGAGGGGGGAGAGAGCTGCACATGGATAACACATGGGAGAATAAGCTCAGCAAAGTCACATGATTGTCACTTCTATGCAATGGAAACGATCATTATGAGGTTCCAACCAGGTGGACTCCAATTGGTGACCATTGTGGAGAGATGAGTGTAGCTGGCCAGCTAAGACCTGTCCTAGGTTGCTAGTGTAGCTTATATGTGTATACAGCTAAACCTGCAATAGCCTTAATACAGTTCCAATGTTTATGTGTTGAAGACAAAAGCAGAGTTATTTACTGTGACATCATGTTTTGGATGTCATATTACTGTTATATATTTTGTGTTCACAGAAGCAGAAAAAGATAATATGCCTTTAAGATTCATTTTGTAATGAAAGGTAAGCTCAGTGACACAGCAGAAACAACAGAAAACATAGTGTTAATCTGTTGTTGCTGGGCAGAAGTCTAGACCAATCACAGCCAGCTTCTCACACAGAAAGAGTTTTCACCAATCACAGCCAGCCTCACCGACAGTCATGGTCAGTTCGCAGTGTTCGCCAGCGAACACATGCGAGCTGCCATCTTAACTCACAAGTCCAGCGATGCACAGGTAAGTCCTTACCTGTGCCTGTGCGCGAGCCGGTCTGAAATAAATGCTGTCACCGGGAGCAGGCAGTTCCGAGAACAGCCGCCGGGGGCCTTCATCTAGCTGTTCTCGGAACTGCCTGTTCCCAGTGACCGCATTTGTTTCAGACCGGCTCCCGGCACAGGTAAGGACTTACCTGTGCCTAGCTGGACTTGTGAGTTAGGATGGCAGCTCGCATGTGTTCGCTGGTGAACACTGCGAACTGACCATCATTGCTCACAGACAGCCTGTCTGGGAATTCCCCTAGCTCCTGCTGCTAGAATCATTATTCATTAGAGACAGGAGCTGAAGAGACATTCACTCCACTGAGAGCTGAGTTTTATGGGAACAAGAGGCCAATATAGGTTTTTAAAACAAGTTATATAATGTTCATATTGTTAGTATTGTGTTTAGAACTGTATACTGAACTAGATAAATATGTGTTTTTTTTGCAACCATACAAATTCAATTGCAAAGTACAAATACAAATTGCAAATTGTAAGCTACAGTTGCAAAATGTGAACTACTACAAATACCATACAAACATATTGCAATCCAAATTGCATACAACCATACCAAATCATACTCAACCAATCTGAAAATAGTCACTGCTAACTGCATACTGCAAGTGAACTGTTAGTTAGACCTCAGATATACCTCTCAGAGAGATCATAAAGTGCTTAAATAACTTAAAGTGAGAGTACAGATACTCAAGAGAGAAATATATCCACCATTTTATGTTGAATGACAAGATTGAACAGTTGAACCACCATCTTATGCATACCGCCATTTTGTGATATCTTTTCAACACGTGTTATGTACATGGACTATCTGCGGAGGGCGGCAGTGTTAAATATGAAGAAAAGTTGAAGTTAATACAGAAGTTATTTGAAGCATTTGGTGTGCTCTTTAAACCTACTGTTTCCATAGAATTGCGCTAGAGGAATTACAGAGTAATAGACAGTCTGGTTAGACTAAAAGTCTGAGATATCAAAATTTTTATAATGCCAAAGCACAAAAGGCACTTCATAGTGCTGCGCCTGCCACAGTGGATCTATTACCTTCAGAGGGCGAAGTGATAGCGCTCCTCAACTTGCACAGTAAAGAGCGCATTAGAGCAGCGGAGCGCCAGCATATACCACAGCGTAGCAACTGTTCCCTGAGTGAGCAAGCAAAGACACCTCAGCAGAGCTACTATAAAGGCTATAGAACATTTGCATTAGTCAAACTGCAGCCGACTCTAAAAGTGGCAGAACGGCAAAGGCAATATAGTCAGAGAAAGAGCGCCAACCCTCCTGCGATCCCTAGAGAGAGAGAAAGAGACGCATGGTGGGAGGCCAAAGTCCAGAGCTAGAGTGCCTGCACCATGGAGAGACCACGTACTGCAGTCAGCTAGTCTCCCGCCACTAGGCCCAAAGCCTGCAGCAGCGTATCCAAGCCAGCGCATCGCAAGTCATCACAGATCATTGAAAATCATCACAAAGCATTGCAAGTCTGCGCAGAGCATCGCAACTCAGCGCAGAGCATTGCAAGTCATCACAGAGCATCGCAAGTCAGAACAGAGCATCGCATCACATCAAGAAAAGGCAAGTCTCCTTTAACACATTTGTTCCAGCAACCTTCAGATTGCAGTATCCTGCTCTTCAGAATAAGGTCAGAGCTTTCCTTTTATTACTTATCATTGCATATAGGCTTTGGCATAAAGAGAAAAAAAATTGTGTTCAGAAATAAGAGACTTTAAATAAAAACAAAAGACAGTTTGTATTACATGGACTCTATTGCATTTAAAGTGAAAGTAATTTATTGCCTGCATTTATCGCTGTTACATTTAAAGTGAAAGTAATTTATTTCTGCATTTGTCAGTATTGCATTTAAAATTAAAGGACTCTTAATATTCGTATTGATTGTTATAACATTTAAAGTAAAATGTCTGAACCTAGTATTACCATGCCACTGTTAGAGGATACAAAGATAGATAGAGTAGAGGGGGAAGAGCAAGGGAACCTGTCTGAGGTAGAAGAGTCTGATACAGCATTAGTCTTGCCTCAAACAAATATAGCCCAAACAGATGAACTAAGACGTTCATCATGTGCCAGAAAACCGACCCCAAAGATACTGGAAAATTTGGAGAAAGAAGCAGCATTAAAAGGAAAAAAGTTTGCTAGAATGTATGAGAAGTGAAAATTGTACATTAAAGGCATTCATGGAAAGTTAATACAAGAAAGTATAAAAGGGAACTTGAGTGATATGGTAGAGACGGTAGAAGAATCTGAATCAGAGCTTATGGCAGCATATGTCAACCTGCGGTCACTTACGACACCTTCCAGGACATTGTAAGGAACATGGACACATGTACTGCGGTCACTAAAGATTTAGTAAAGCTCATGAGAGAACTATCATCTGCAGAAAATTATGATGAAGTTAAAGCAAGAAGTAGAATGAATGAGCTTTTTATGAGAGACTATGCTAGGTCCTTAGGGGGAACCACAATCTCAAGTGTGACTTCCTTCACTAGCAGAAGTGCCACCTATATATCAGAGTCCTCAAATACTTCAGCCAAAAGAAAGGAATTAGCTGAACAACTTGCTGTCAAAAAAGCAGAAATTGAGATGGAAGCTGCCATCGAGGCACAGCGCCAACGGATAGCTAAAAGGGATGCACAATGCCATCAGATGGAAGCTGAAATTGAGGCACAGCGCCATCAAATGGAAGCTGAAATCGAGGCACAGCACCAATAGATGAAAAGTCTTGAAAGGCAGAAAGAAGTTAAGATCATAGAAGCCAGACTCAGAGTACATGAGGAGGATATGAGTCAGAGTAGTCATAGGTTCAAATCTGTACTAAGTGAAGAAACAGACTCCTACTTTCCTTCATATGCCCAGGAGAATGGAAGGAAATAAGTTATTATCCTTCCATCCCTGCTCATAAAAACAAAGAGAGGCCTAGTCCAGTGTTAGGAAAAAGGTGTGTGAATTTACCCTCTATCTCTACTGGAAAAGATAAAGAAAAGGACTCATCTAATTCAGAAGTAAGTGAGAAAATAGAACCGGGTGATTCTATTCCTAGATGCCATGGCAATGCTCAGGAGAGTGTTAGAACCATTGTCCCAGCAAGACAACAGAGAACAGTCTCCGCTAGACTTCCCGTTCCGGAACCTACTGTATTTTCAGGAGATGTACTAAAGTTTATAGAGTGGAAGGCATCAAGGCAAGTTTTGAAATGATCATTGAGCATCATTGCTTCAGTCCAGTTGACAAGTTATTTTACCTTCAGAGATATGTTGGTGGAGAAGCCAAGAAAGTTCTTGAAGGTAACTTCTATAGAAAAGACGAAGAAGCCTACAAACAAGCTTGGGAAAAATTGAATGCAAGATATGGTCATTCTTTCTTAGTACAAAGAGCCTTTAGAGAGAAATTGAATAACTGTCCTAAAATAGGTCCTAAAGAACACTTCAAACTACAAAAGTATGGTAACTTCCTGCAAGCATGCAGCAATGCCATCTCACATGTACGAGGACTAGAAGTACTGAACGATTATCTAGAAAACCACAGAATGCTAACTAAGCTACCTGAAGAAGTGGCTTCTAGATGGAATCGCTATGTGACTGAACAGTTAGATCTAGGTAAGAACTTCCCAAGTTTTAAAAAGTTCTCTGAGTTTGTCAATAAGGAAGCGAGTCCAAAGTTACTACTGGGATCAGTAGAGAGACAGAACCGACAAATCTTCAGACTACCTTCAAGTGTATGTTCTGTGGAGAGAACCACTCCATACATAAGTGTCAACAATTCTACAAGATTAGGCAGAGAGAGGCCAAGCAAGTTATAAGAACTTCTAAAGCGCAGGCAGAAGAAAAACTAGCTCAGTCTATGAAAAAAGGGGATAAGACATTCTTCAGATATATAAATGAAAAAAGGAAATTAAAACAAGGAATAACTAAATTAAAAACAAAGGACGGAAGGTATGTAGAAGAGAATAAAGGGCTAGCCAACTGCCTTAATGAATACTTCTGTTCAGATACGATATACCTCTAGATCGAGATCGCATACCTACCTGTGAAACAGCCAATAAATGGGAGCACCTATCTGTCATATCTCATGAAATATCCCCGCTGAAGGAGTTTGGTGTTGGACTGTTGATAGGCTATGATTATCCTGAAACCTTGGTACCACAAAAGGGTTAACCATATGCTGTTCAAACTGATCTAGGATGGGGTGTTGTTGGGGGAAAACAGCAGATCACAAACTCAAGACAGGTGACAGGATTGTGTCATCGAATATCTGTCCAAGAGTTACCAACTGTAAGTCCAGCAAAAGTAATCAAGATCCTTGAATCCGACTTTGCAGATATAAGTTCTAAAGAAAAGAGTGTATCTGAAGAAGACATAAAGTTCGTGTACACTCTAGAAGAAAATATTCAGCAGAATCAACAAGGTCATCCTAAAAATGCCCTTACCTTTTAGAGAACGACCTCGTCTGCCAAATAACAGAAATCTTGCCCTAGCAAGATTGAAATGTTTGAAGAAAAAGATGGGAAGAGATCCCAAATTCAAGCAGGATTATTTGAAATTCATGGAAGCATCCTTGAAGAAGGACATGCAGAGAAAGTAAATAATCAGCCTAAAGAAGGAAAAGTGTGGTACATCCCACATCAAGGTGTTTACCACTCAAAGAAACCAGATAAGATTAGAGTAGTATTTTATTGCTCAGCAAAGTACAATGGTGTTGCATTGAATGATCATCTACTAAAAGGACCAGCTCTTACAAATGCTCTGCCTGGAGTACTCTGTAGATTCAGAAAGTATCCCGTAGCGGTCATGTGTGACGTTGAAAAGATGTTCCACCAGTTTCATGTGAAAAATGAAGATAGAGACTTCCTGAGGTTTCTATGGTGGGATGATGGAGATACAGATACAGAGCCAGCAGAATACAGAATGAATGTACACTTGTTTGGAGCAGCATCATCTTCAGGTTGTGCCAATTATGGTATGAAGTACCTGGCTAATCAGAATAAAAAGGATTGCCCATCAGCAGCAAATTTTCAGAAGAAAAACTTTTATGTAGATGATGGTCTCATAAGTCTAGAGTCTACAGAATCTGCAATCAAACTAGAGAAAGAAAGCCAAGCGTTATGCGCAAGAGGAAACCTGCGCCTTCACAAATTCATCTCAAACAACAGAGGTACTGGAATCCATCAGTGACTCTGAACGTGCAGCAACAATGAAGAATGTAGATCTCAATTATGATCATCTTCCAGTTCAGAACATACTTGGATTGGGATGGAATGTAGAGAACGACAAGTTCAATTGAAGAGAAAGTTGCAACTAGATGAACCATTCTTTCTGCAGTGGCTTCTTTATTTGATCCATTGGGATTCTTGGCCCCAGTAATCCTCAGAGCAAAATAAATTCTGCAAGAATTATGCAGACAGAAGTTGGGATGGGATGAGCCCATACCTGGAAATTTGAGGCGAAGGTGGGAGAGTTGGTTAAGTGACTTGAGAAGTTCGGATACCCAGATGTTTTGTACCTCATGATTTTGGAAAGTACAAGAAAATATAACTTCATCACTTTTCAGATGCCAGTAGTTATGTAGTTATGGTTATGGTCATAGTCAGTGCTCCTACATCAGAGTAATAGGAGAAGAAAAATACACTGTGCACTGGTTATGGGGAAGGCCAGAGTTGCACCTACCAGTATTCAGACAATACCAAGACTTGTAAAGGCAAGTTGTTTACTGTGTAAACAAAAGAGAGAGAGCGCCTCATAGGGTAAAAACGTTTGGAAATTCAGATTAAATCCCAATTTGGGAGGCTCACCTTGCAGGGTTGCGCAATTATAGGCACAACGCTAATGTAGGCATGTGGGAAATGATTTAATCCCCAATATGAAGGTTGGTATGCAGCCACGGATGTAGATGTCCTCGGATGAGCGTGCCTAGGCCCACACGGAGGATTAAAATGACAGGAAGAAAAGGAACATCTCTCGGCGCAAGGAACCAACCAGAGGTAGACGGTGAATCTTCAAGAGTTTTATTGCAATCACACAGGTGTGATTGCAATAAAACTCTTGAAGATTCACCGTCTACCTCTGGTTGGTTCCTTGCGCCGAGAGATGTTCCTTTTCTTCCAGTCAATACCAAGACTTGAACTGACAGCAGCTGTTATTTCAGCATCAGTGAGAGAGTTTCTGAGAGAAGAATTGGAATTGAAAATAGATGAAGAAAATTTTTGGACAGACTCACAAGTTGTTCTAGGTTACATAAACAATGAAGCTCGAAGATTCCAAATCTTTCTTGTCAACAGAGTTGAGAAAATTTGTGAAATAACAAATCCGGAAAATTGGCATCACATTGACACAAAGCATAACCCAGCAGATCATGCTTCAAGAGGCCTAACCTAATTGTAACAGAATTGAAAAATTCTAATTGTTTCACAGGCCCAGAGTTCCTTTGGGAAAAGGAAATCACGCCCAGTAAAGGTTACACAGAATTGTCTATGTGTGATCCAGAAGTAAAAGTTGTGCAAACATTGAGCACTGCTGCCAAGATGACATACTTGAAAGATGGAATGTATACAAAATGAGGGGGCACACACACACGGGCAACACTGAATGATTGAGTAAATGCTATTTAATATTCTAAAAACAAACCCCTAAAAAATACATAAAACATGTAATCTAGCAATATAGCAACCTATGAACTCACACTGCAGGTATGGTGATGTCCAACCAATGTCCCAATTGACAACAAATGTAGATAACTGGCCACACTTCTAAGAATATTATATGGGATGTATTATTTATTATCATGTCTTTTTAACTATGTTTTAAGCACAAAATATAATAGGAATGTAATAGAAACCAAATCCACTCCACATATTGGAACAAGCTGAAAAAAACACAATTGTGGGTGGGTCAACACCATTTAAAAGGAGTGAGAATCCACTCACTCGGTGGCCACTGAGGAAGGGGCGCAAGACCCTGAAACGCGTCTGGCATTACAGAGTGAGCGTGGATTCAAGCCAAAGACTAAAGAAACTGGATACCAAGTTGTCAGCACAAAAGACTTACTTCCGAATTTGAAATTGCCGCCGCATACCAGTGACGTCATTCAAGCGTCTGCCCGGAACCCCAGATCACCAGGTCACGTGGGACGCCACAGTCGGCCAGGCACGGCCACCTGGGAAATCAGCGCTGCAGTGAGGTAGCAAGGAGGGAAGAGACCGGGTCAGTACAAGCGGCTGGGTATCGTAAGTACTGGGAAGTTTACCCACATGTGCTGTACCGATCCTTGAGCATTGGACATTAGTGTCTCATCACTTTGGACATAGTTCACAGTATTATTGGTGGGATTCTCCGGATTTCCAATACCACCATCACTATTGGAACACAACGTGTGGCCAGTTATCTACATTTGTTGTCAATTGGGACATTGGTTGGACATCACCATACCTGCAATAGTGCTCACGCCAGTATATATGATTTTGCACACTGGCGGTTGTATGCACTATCACATGTGACCATACCCACAGCAGTGTTCATGTCAGCGCTTGCACGTATTTGCCATCAGTGGTATATGTGAGTTCATAGGTTGCTATATTGCTAGATTACATGTTTTATGTATTTTTTAGGGGTTTGTTTTTAGAATGTTAAATAGCATTTACTCAATCATTCAGTGTTGCCCGTGTGTGTGTGCCCCCTCATTTTGTATACATTCCATTTTCCTTCTAGGTCCTGAGGGTAGGACCAGAGGGTGAGCACCTATCCATACGTGATAGGGGTGAGCCGCTGTATTCCTTACACATACTTGAAAGACTAGCCAGATGTTCAAAATGGAATACAGTCATAAACGTAGTAGCTCGAATTCAACGTTTGGCAAAGGGAAACAGAAAGAAGGAATTGTTGAATGTAGAAGAAAGAATGAAAGCTGAAGAAACAGCCATAAGACTCATTCAACAGAGATTCTACAGTGAAGAGTTGAAGAAACTTAGACAAGAACCTAAAAGGCTTCCAAACAACCACCCATTGTACAAGCTTAATCTTGTTCTGCAGGATGGTATACTGAAGGTGGGAGGGAGACTAGAAAATGCATTGTTAACTAGCATAGTGAAGCATCCAGCAATTCTACCCAAAAACTCTACCTTCACAAGATTGATTATTGATCACTACCACAACATATCCTTGCATATCCTTGCATCAACGAAGAAGCTTTACCCAAAGCTGTTTTGAGAGAAGGTGGTTACTGGATTGTGAAAGGAAGCAAAGCTATAGCAAAGTATATAAGTAAATGTGTAGTCTGCAGAAAGGCACGTAGATCTACAGAAGAACAAAGAATAGCAGATTTACCGGCAGATTGTGTAAACCCATCACCACCATTTATTTATAGCGAAATGGATTGTTTTGGCCCATTCATCACCAAACAGAACCGCAAGGAGTACAAGAGATATGGACTAATATTTACATGTCTGAGTTCCAGGGCGATTCACCTGGAAATGTTAGAAGATACAGTACAGACCAAAAGTTTGGACACACCTTCTCATTCAAAGAGTTTTCTTTATTTTCATGACTATGAAAATTGTAGATTCACACTGAAGGCATTAAAACTATGAATTAATACATGTGGAATTATATACATAACAAACAAGTGTGAAACAACTGAAAATATGTCATATTCTAGGTTCTTCAAAGTAGCCACCTTTTGCTTTAAATACTGCTTTGCACACTCTTGGCATTCTCTTGATGAGCTTCAAGAGGTAGTCCCCTGAAATGTTTTTCACTTCACAGGTGTGCCCTGTCAGGTTTAATAAGTGGGATTTCTTGCCTTATAAATGGGGTTGGGATCAACAGTTGCGTTGAGGGGAAGTCAGGTGGATACACAGCTGATAGTCCTGCTGAATAGACTGTTGGAATTTGTATTATGGCAAGAAAAGAGCAGCTAAGTAAAGAAAAACAAGTGGCCATCATTACTTTAAGAAATGAAGGTCAGTCAGTCAGCTGAAAAATTGGGAAAACTTTGAAAGTAAGGGCTATTTGACCATGAAGGAGAGTGATGGGGTGCTGCGCCAGATGACCTGGCCTCCACAGTCACCGGACCTGAACCCAATCGAGATGGTTTGGGGTGAGCTGGACTGCAGAGTGAAGGCAAAAGGGCCAACAAGTCCTAAGCATCTCTGGGAACTCCTTGAAGACTGTCAGAATACCATTTCAGGTGACTACCTCTTGAAGCTCATCAAGAGAATGCCAAGAGTGTGCAAAGCAGTAATCAAAGCAAAAGGTGGCTACTTTGAAGAACCTAGAATATGACATATTTTCAGTTGTTTCACACTTGTTTGTTATGTATATAATTCCACATGTGTTAATTCATAGTTTTGATGCCTTCATAATCATGAAAATAAAGAAAACTCTTTGAATGAGAAGGTGTGTCCAAACTTTTGGTCTGTACTGTATGTCAACTGACGCATTCATCAACGCCTTGAGATGTTTCATAGCCATTAGAGGTACCGTCAGAGAGCTTAGATCTGACCAAGGATCTAATTTTATCAGAGAAAATAATGAATTGAAGAAAGCTCTAAAAGAGATCGATAAAGAAAAAGTAACCGAGTATTTGTTAGAGAAACAATGTGATTTTCACATGAATGCTCCACATCCAAGCCATACAGGAGGAGTTTGGGAAAGACAAATCAGAACTGTGAGAAATATGTTAAGTTCAGTGTTGAAAAAGAACGCCGGAAGAATAGATGATGCTTCACTTAGGATCCTATTCTATGAAGTAATGTCTATTGTTAACAGTCCTCCACTTACAGTTGTTGGATCGTTGATGTTATCAAGTTTGGACCCTTTAACTCCCAACCATCTACTTCACCTTAAGTCTGATTACATACAGCCACCCCCTGGCAAGTTCACCAAAGAGGATTTATATGCCAGAAGGAGATGGCGAAGAGTTCAATATCTATCAGAACAGTTTTGGAATAGATGGAGGAAAGAGTACTTAGCCAATCTTATTCTAAGAAGTAAATGGCAAACACCCAGAAGAAATGTCCAAGTTGGTGACATAGTGTTAGTGAAAGAAGAAGATTTACCTAGAAGTCAATGGAAATTGGCCAAAGTTCTAGAAGTTCAAACGGATGAAGACAAATTACTAAGAAGAGTGTTGTTACAAATAGGAGACTCAAAACTTGACAAAAAAGGAAAACTTCTCACTACTCCACTCAAGTTGGTATGTCCTATACAGAAGTTAGTTGTTCTACTTGAGAGTGATAAAAGACACTTGGAAGTTGAGAACCTGATGGAAAATTCCTCAAATTCATGTTCAAGTCCTACCACTAAGAACATAGAATTATAGGTAATTTTAGTGGGAGTGTAGCTGGCCAGCTAAGACCTGTCCTAGGTTGCTAGTGCAGCTTATATGTGTATACAGCTAGACCTGCCAATAGCCTTAATACAGTTTCTATATTTATGTGTTAAAGACAAAAGCAGAGTTTTTTTTACTGTGACATCATGTTTTGGATGTCATATAACTGTTATACACTCACCTAAAGAATTATTAGGAACACCTGTTCTATTTCTCATTAATGCAATTATCTAGTCAACCAATCACATGGCAGTTGCTTCAATGAATTTAGGGGTGTGGTCCTGGTCAAGACAATCTCCTGAACTCCAAACTGAATGTCAGAATGGAAAAAAAAGGTGATTTAAGAAATATTGAGCGTGGCATGGTTGTTGGTGCCAGACGGGCCGGTCTGAGTATTTCACAATCTGCTCAGTTACTGGGATTTTCACGCACAACCATTTCTAGGGTTTACAAAGAATGGTGTGAAAAGGGAAAAACATCCAGTATGCGGCAGTCCTGTGGGCAAAAATGCCTTGTGGATGCTAGAGGTCAGAGGAGAATGGGCCGACTGATTCAAGCTGATAGAAGAGCAACGTTGACTGAAATAACCGCTCGTTACAACCGAGGTATGCAGCAAAGCATTTGTGAAGCCACAACACGCACAACCTTGAGGCGGATGGGCTACAACAGAAGAAGACCCCACCGGGTACCACTCATCTCCACTACAAATAGGAAAAAGAGGCTACAATTTGCACAAGCTCACCAAAATTGGACTGTTGAAGACTGGAAAAATGTTGCCTGGTCTGATGAGTCTCGATTTCTGTTGAGACATTCAAATGGTAGAGTCCAAATTTGGCATAAACAGAATGAGAACATGTATCCATCCTCTGATGGCTACTTCCAGCAGGATAATGCACCATGTCACAAAGCTCGAATCATTTCAAATTGGTTTCTTGAACATGACAATGAGTTCACTGTACTAAAATTGCCCCCACAGTCACCAGATCTCAACCCAATAGA
The DNA here is from genome assembly GCF_905171765.1 of Bufo bufo. Lineage (NCBI taxonomy): Eukaryota > Metazoa > Chordata > Amphibia > Anura > Bufonidae > Bufo > Bufo bufo. Next base: position 36,710,900 of record NC_053393.1, read on the forward strand.
GCATCTTTGGGATGTGGTGGAACGGGAGCTTCGGGCCCTGGATGTGCATCCCTCAAATATCCATCAACTGCAAGATGCTATCCTATCAATATGGGCCAACATTTCTAAAGAATGCTATCAGCACCTTGTTGAATCAATGCCACGTAGAATTAAGGCAGTTCTGAAGGCAAAAGGGGGTCCAACACCGTATTAGTATGGTGTTCCTAATATTTCTTTAGGTGAGTGTATATTTTGTGTTCACAGAAGCAGAAAAAGATAATATGCCTTTAAGATTCATTTTGTAATGAAAGGTAAGCTCAGTGACACAGCAGAAACAACAGAAAGCATAGTGTTAATCTGTTGTTGCTGGGTAGAAGTCAAGACCAATCACAGCCAGCTTCTCACACAGCAAGAGTTTTCACCAATCACAGCCAGCCTCACAGACAGCCTGTCTGGGAATTCCCCCAGCTCCTGCTGCTAGAATCATTATTCACCAGAGACAGGAGCTGAAGAGACATTCACTCCACTGAGAACTGAGTTTTATCGGAACAAGAGGCCAATATAGGTTTTTAAAACAAGTTATATAATGTTCATATTGCTAGTATTGTGTTTAGAGCTGTATACTGAACTAGATATATATGTGTTTACTTACAGTCTCACCAATTGCAACCATACAAATTCAATTGCAAAGTACAAATACAAATTGCAAATAAATTGAAGGCTACAGTTACAAACTGTGAACTACTACAAATACCATATAAACATATTGCAATCCAAATTGCATAAAACCATACTCAACCAATCTGCAAATAGTCACTGCTAACTGCATACTGCAAGTGAACTATTAGTTAGACCTCAGATATACCTCTCAGAGAGACCATAAAGTGCTTAAATGACAAGATTGAACAGTTGAACCACCATCTTATGCATACCGCCATTTTTTTAATATCTTTTCAACACGTGTTATGTACATGGACTATATGCTGCTGAGGCGGCAGTGTTAAATATGAAGAAAAGTTGAAGTTAATAAAGAAGTTATTTGAAGCATTTGGTGTGCTCTTTAAACCTACTGTTTCCATAGAACGGCGCTAGAGGAATTACAGAGTAATAGACAGTCTGGTTAGACTAAAGGTCAGAGAAATCAAAATTCTTCTAATGCCACAGCGCAAAAGGCACTTCATAGTGCTGCACCTGCTACAATGAGGCTGGTGAGAATTTTATGATCTTAAATGGAATCTGTCACCACCTACCTGGTAATGAATCCTTCTTCTATGCCAGATGTGCACCAGTCAGTAGTTTCTAATCATCTTTGTTCTGTGTCCATTGGTGGCCCCATTGTGGAGAAAACAGGCTTTTTATTTTATGCTAGTTAGCCCATGTGCAACGAGGGCAGTGCCGTTGCATCTCTCTACCCAAGGCTCCGGTGACTGCTGGATGTGTACCCCCCACTTTGACAGGGCCAGGCAGTGAAGACATACTGCCTCGTGGTAGCTCATTCGGTGCATGCGCTGTATAAGGATGGAGAAGGTTTTGCCCCTTATACCCATTTTTCATCTCCTAACTTTCCTTCTGTCACGGCCTTTGGTGTGTGCCATGAAACTTTCGCCGCACATGCTGGTTGCCAAAGCATGTGTGTGCGCTTTCCCTTGTAGGATGTTTCCTTTCCCTGCTTTGGTGTGCACGGGTTAAGGTTTGCTTGGTAGGTGTGGTGGGTGTGACCTCAGGCCTCCTTATATGTTGGTGTGGTGGAGCCTGAAGGTCAGTTTGATTTTGCTTCAGTCTGTGTAGGAGCTTTGCTCCCTAGCTGAATGATTATGTCTGTGTGAGCTATCCCTATTTGTTATTTTGTTTGTTTGCTCTGTCTGTTGTCCCCTCCAGTGTGTTTCTGTCATTCCTCCCCCCACCTGGTGTATGTAGTTATGGTGTGGGTTTTGCATGGAGGTTTGATTGTGGTATGTGGCTCCGGAAGGGGCGTGCTTTCCCGAAGGGGTTTAAGCGAAGACTAGACTGTGGGTTTTCCAGCTTGGAGCCCCCTTTTATCATGGCTGTGGCAGGATGCAAGGCTATGGGTGAAGCAGTACGGCAGGTAAGTCACACAGCAACATAACAATGCTATCTACACTTACCTGCCGCAGCCGAGATGGACGGAGGCTCCAGGCTGGGAAACCCACAGTCTTGCCTTCGCTTAACCCCTATGGGAAAGCACGCCCCTTCCGGAGCCGTCACACACCACAATCAAACCTCCAAGCAAAACCCACACCATAACTACATACACCAGGTGACAGAAATACACCGGAGGGTACAACAGACACAGCAGAGGAAACCGAATAATAAATAAAGGTGACTCACACAGACAATATCACAAACAGCCCAGGAGCAGAGCGCCACACCAAGCTGACAACCAAAATCAAACTGACCTTCAGGCTCCACCACACCAACATATAAGGAGGCCTGAGGTCACACCCACCACACCTACCAAGCAAACCTTAACCCCGTGCACACCAAAGCAGGGAAAGGAAACATCCTACAAGGGAAAGTTCACACACATGCATATCGACAAGTTGCCACCGGCAACCAGCATGTGCGGCGAAAGTGTCACGGCACACACCAAAGGCCGTGACACCTTCCCCTGTTCTCAACATCAGTACATCCTGGCAGGATGTTCACATGCAGAACTTCCTGTTTTCATTAGCTTCATTTTGGGTTTTTATCCAATTCCAGCATGCTTTGCTTTGTAATATTTCACAGAGCTAACATGAAGTGGGGAGGTGTAGAGGGCATACTGTTTATGCATTAAAGGTGTTTCAGGGCCAGGAGCAGACAACCCCTATGGTCCCAATGTTTATCCTATTAAAAAAATATACACACCTGTCTGCGGTCTCTCCATGCCTACACCACTACCCTCTTCCTGGACACTTCTGGTACCCGCAGGAGCAGGAAGTAACTTGGTCTTTTGATCACTGTGGCCAATCACATGCCTCAATGGTCACATCTGCTTGAAATAGGCCACAAAACACATTTAAACTTACTAATATAACAGTATTCAATAAGCTCTTGAGATCCCTCTAGTGGTGACTGCAGGAAGACACTGTTATTTAAATATATTAGAGATCTCTAAAACACCCTCTGTAGACTTTAAAGGGGCATTTACATGGTAACGTGATGGGGCACCCATCGATTCCTGAAAATTAAGGGCTTAATTCAAGGCCACAGACTCTTTACAATCCTTCTCTGTTATTATGCTTTGGATTGGACCTGCAGCCCAGCTTCAAATGAACAGGGCAATCCCGGGGAACAGCTTTCCACACAGCCAGGTACCTAGGGTTCCACTGTGCAGGGAAAAACAGCAAAGGGGTCGCGGCACTGAGTCAAACTGTTTCTTTTCCGGTTTACAGGTTCTCGGCCACTAACTCATCTGCTGTTAATACTGGGAGAACACACCAATAAGTACCTTTACCCCTGAAGCCTAACATGGTGCCTATTGAAATCTAATGTAATGTATGTGCAACAACAGTTCTCAGGTCTGTGCTCTGACTCTTGGGGTAGTCATAATTTGGGAACCCCATTCTGTTGCTATATGTAATAGGGTTGACTGAAACAGATAGACTAGATTGGGTTGTTTCAGTTCCTTTGGTCATAGTAATTAGATTTTTATAAAAGATATTTCTGATGGAAAATTCCTTTAAAGGGGTATTGCAGTTAGAATGAGTGTATCTCCTATTCTATGGATATCGATGTGACTTGAATACAGTACCTTTGTGTTAATAAATGCAAAAGTATTAAGGGAGTGAAAAAAACATTTGCAAGCTTTCAGAGCACCAAGGCTCCTTCTTCCAGCGAGATGATGCGCTCTGAAAGCTTGTAATAAAGTTATCACTCCCTTAATTATTTTGCATTTATTAACACAAAGGTATTTAAAGTCACATCACCATCCATAGAATATGAGATACACTCATTCTAACTGCAATACCTCTTTAAAGGGATTTTCAATCTGAAATATCTTTTATAAAAATCTAATTACTACGACCAAAGGAACCGAAACAACCCAATCCAGTCTATCTGGAAAAGGTATTCAAAGTCACATAGTTTTTTCTGGCTAACACGGTACTATGCAATTCTTGCCACACACTATGGATAGAGAATAACTGTTAGACGTAGGGACTGACTGCTGGGACCCCCACTGATCAAGAGAATGGGGGTCTTGTGGCCCCTATGAATGGAGCAGCAGGTGGAGCTGCTGAGATCATTTCAGTAATCATCTTGTTAACTAAGGTGAGAATGTTGACGAGCACAAGGCTGGAGATCATTATGTCAGGCTGATTGGGTTAAAATAGCAGACTTGACATGTTAAAAGGAGGGTGATGCTTGAAATCATTGTTCTTCCATTGTTAACCATGGTGACCTGCAAAGAAACGCGTGCAGCCATCATTGCATTGCATAAAAATGGCTTCACAGGCAAGGATATTGTGGCTACTAAGATTGCACCTCAATCAACAATTTATAGGATCATCAAGAACTTCAAGGAAAGAGGTTCAATTCTTGTTAAGAAGGCTTCAGGGCGTCCAAGAAAGTCCAGCAAGCGACAGGATCGTCTCCTAAAGAGGATTCAGCTGCGGGATCGGAGTGCCACCAGTGCAGAGCTTGCTCAGGAATGGCAGCAGGCAGGTGTGAGCGCATCTGCACGCACAGTGAGGAGAAGACTTTTGGAAGATGGCCTGGTGTCAAGAAGGGCAGCAAATAAGCCACTTCTCTCCAAAAAAAACATCAGGGACAGATTGATCTTCTGCAGAAAGTATGGTGAATGGACTGCTGAGGACTGGGGCAAAGTCATATTCTCCGATGAAGCCTCTTTCCGATTGTTTGGGGCATCTGGAAAAAGGCTTGTCCGGAGAAGAAAAGGTGAGGGCTACCATCAGTCCTGTGTCATGCCAACAGTAAAGCATCCTGAGACCATTCATGTGTGGGGTTGCTTTTCATCCAAGGGAGTGGGCTCAATCACAACTTTGCCCAAAAACACAGCCATGAATAAAGAATGGTACCAAAACACCCTCCAACAGCAACTTCTTCCAAGAATCCAACAACAGTTTGGTGAAGAACAATGCATTTTCCAGCACGATGGAGCACCGTGCCATAAGGCAAAAGTGATAACTAAGTGGCTCGGGGACCAAAACGTTGACATTTTGGGTCCATGGCCTGGAAACTCCCCCGATCTTAATCCCATTAAGAACTTGTGGTCAATCCTCAGGAGGTGGGTGGACAAACAAAAACCCACTAATTCTGACAAACTACAAGAAAGAATGGGTTGCTATCAGTCAGGAATTGGCCCAGAAGTTGATTGAGAGCATGCCCAGTCGAATTGCAGAGGTCCTGAAAAAGAAGGGCCAACACTGCAAATACTGACTCTTTGCATAAATGTCATGTAATTGTCGATAAAAGCCTTTGAAACGTATGAAGTGCGTGTAATTATATTTCACTACATCACAGAAACAACTGAAACAAAGATCTAAAAGCAGTTTAGCAGCAAACTTTGTGAAAACTAATATTTGTGTCATTCTCAAAACTTTTGGCCACGACTGTACTATCCTGCTATATGTTATACCAGGGATCAGCAAGCTCCGGCACTCCAGCTGTTCTGAAACTCCCAGAATCCTCCTTTCACTTTTTTCGCTATACAAGAACAGCCAAGAAAATGTGCATGCTGGAAGTTGTATGTAGTTTCACGGCAGCTGGAGTGCCGAAGGTTGCTGATCCCTGTGTTATACATTATATTGTTATTATAGCTGTGCTGATACAAGTAGAAGTTGCGTCTGTAACCAGGGTGATTAGCTGGAGTTGCATACTAGCTCAGATAATTGATAGCTGGTACTAACAGATGTACAGCCCCTCAATGAGTTAATAGAGGCAGAATATAAAGCAGCATAAATATAACCGCCATATAATGCGGAGCAGGGCTGAGGATGATATGGTCAGTTAGTGACAATTTTGGCTTTTAAATGTGCAGTAGCAGTTTGTATCCTCATTGAATCGATTCTCCACGGCAGGTTTCATGCACAGGAGGTGTCACGATGGTGGATGGTCATTAGAAAGTCTGTAAAATGTTGTGCGGTGGGAAGAAAATCAATATCAGTCAGAGGAGGGGATCACAGGGTGGTGCTGCACGGAAAAGCAGCTACAGGGGGCTCAGACGGAAAATGAAGCATGTAGGAGGCAGAGGTGCAGGGCGATGATTCCGCAGCCATCAAGAAGGTGTTAGTCACCTGCTGAGGTTTGTTCCTCCAAAACTCAAAACTCAATATCATTTAGAAAGGGGTGAGAACGGCAAAAAGCATGTGTCCCTGGGAGGATACAGTATATATATATATATATATATATATACAGTCAGGTCCATAAATATTGGGACATGGACACAATTCTAGCATTTTTGGCTCTATACACCACCACGATGGATTTGAAATGAAACGAACAAGATGTGCTTTAACTGCAGACTGTCAGCTTTAATTTGAGGGTATTTACATCCAAATCAGGTGAACGGTGCAGGAATTACAACAGTTTGCATATGTGCCTCCCACTTGTTACAGGACCAAAAGTAATGGGAAAGAATAATAATCATAAATCAAACTTCACTTTTTAATACTTGTTTTCAAATCCTTTGCAGTCAATGACAGCCTGAAGTCTGGAACGCATAGACATCACCAGACGCTGGGTTTCATCCCTGGTGATGCTCTGCCAGGCCTCTACTGCAACTGTCCTCAGTTCCTGCTTGTTCTTGGGGCATTTTCCCTTCAGTTTTGTCTTCAGCAAGTGAAATGCATGCTCAATCGGATTCAGCTCAGGTGATTGACTTGGACATTGCATAACATTCCACTTCTTTCCCTTAAAAAACTCTTTTGTTGCTTTTGCAGTATGCTTTGGGTCATTGTCCATCTGCACTGTGAAGCGCCGTCCAATGAGTTCTGAAGCATTTGGCTGAATATGAGCAGATAATATTGCCCGAAACACTTCAGAATTCATCCTGCTGCTTCTGTCAGCAGTCACATCATCAATAAATACAAGAGAAGCAGTTCCATTGGCAGCCATACATGCCCACGCCATGATACTAACACCACCATGCTTCACTGATGAGGTGGTATGCTTAGGATCATGAGCAGCTCCTTTCCTTCTCCATACTCTTCTCTTCCCATGACTCTGGTACAAGTTGATCTTGGTCTCATCTGTCCATAGGATGTTGTTCCAGAACTGTGAAGGCTTTTTTAGATGTCGTTTGGCAAACTCTATCCTGGCCTTCCTGTTTTTGAGGCTTACCAATGGTTTACATCTTGTGGTGAACCCTCTGTATTCACTCTGGTGAAGTCTTCTCTTGATTGTTGACTTTGACACACATACACCTACCTCCTGGAGAGTGTTCTTGATCTGGCCAACTGTTGTGAAGGGTGTTTTCTTCACCAGGGAAATAATTCTTCGGTCATCCACCGCAGTTGTTTTCCGTGGTCTTCCGGGTCTTTAGGTGTTGCTGAGCTCACCGGTGCGTTCCTTCTTTTTAACAATGTTTTGGCCGCGCCTAATGTTTTTGCTATCTCTCTGATGGGTTTGTTGTGTTTTTTCAGCCTAATGATGGCTTCACTGATAGTGACAGCTCTTTGGATCTCATCTTGAGAGTTGACAGCAACAGATTTCAAATGCAAATAGCAGACTGGAAATGAACTCTGGACCTTTTATCTGCTCATTGTAATTGGGATAATGAGGGAATAACACACACCTGGCCATGGAACAGCTGAGAAGCCAATTGTCCCATTACTTTTGGTCCCTTAACAAGTGGGAGGCACATATGCAAACTGTTGTAATTCCTGCACCGTTCACCTGATTTGGATGTAAATACCCTCAAATTAAAGCTGACAGTCTGCAGGTAAAGCACCTCTTGTTCGTTTAATTTCAAATCCATTGTGGTGATGTATAGAGCCAAAAATGTTAGAATTGTGTCGATGTCCCAATATTTATGGACCTGACTGTATATACTGTATATGGTGGAATTAGACATCATCAATGTCCCTTTGATAATGCAGACCCTTGCTCTCTGGCTCTTCCACAGCTTCTCTCTTAACTACTGTATATCACCATCTCACATCTAACATCTCAACAGGAGATCTCTTGGCTGCAACTGGGAACGTATCACCATGTTCTAGCAATGATTGATAAAAAAAATAATGGCTGCACAACTTTACACATACAAACAATAAAGCTGAGAAATGGGGATCATTCTAAATTAAAGTGGTATTAAACCTACTATAAATGGAAAAATGGAAGCTCTTTGCGCACATTTTGATCAAACTTAAGTCGGGCCCATCTACCACGAAGACAGGTCCCTAACACTAATATACCGCCTCTCTTGGGCTTACCTAAGTCTACATTTTTAGGGCAGTATACACCAATATATGACTCACAAAAGTGAGTACTCGTGCCAAGCCTGCACGTAAGATGAAACACCAAAGAAAAAAGGCCAGCACAGAAATGAATATATAATTAATCTTTATTATGGTCTCAAACCGGGACCGGAGGTAAAAATACAGATAAAATACAATACTATGATGGATGGGAGACACACAGGAAGAAAAAGACCAACACCACTGGTAATGAGCATATAAATAAAATATATATATGTCAATAAGATATCAAAGCAAATGGAATCATATAAATATACATAGTGTATAGATGAATAAAAAAAGCCAGATATCTTTTGTCCCCTGAAGAAGCTAACGCGAAACGTGCGTTGGGGCTCCAGTTCACCACTCAGGTATTATATGTCATTAGTCTTTATATGGATGTTTCACTAATCTGATCCATGTACTTGCATTTTGGCACTTTGCACTTTATCTATCCCTGTACTGTTTTTTGGATTTTTCATCCGTTTGTATTATCCATGTCTTTGCCTGTTTTTTAGATATCTGGCTTTTTTTATTCATATTTTTTTTATCAACCATGTTTGCTTTATGGATATGCACCTGTGACTATGTATATGAATGCGCTAGTCTAAATCTGCCTGTATCATATTCTAACAATGAAATGCCAAATGCAGTCACATCATATATTGCAAAAAAAAACAAAAACTAAAATCATATGAAACCCTGAAAGTTGTTTGTCTCGGCAGTCTTCATACTAATTGTCACGACGGACGTGCACTCAGTATAAAAGATAGCACACCAACCAGGCTCTGGACGAGAGACAGTGGAAGGGTCACCTCCTAGTTTATCCCTGACCTCTTTCCCTGCACTGCTTAGCCCACAGACAGACCTTGAAGATAGGTGTGCTGTGTCCTCCAGCCTGGACTGACAAAACCCTGAACTCCCTGAGATGGTGAAGTGGGGAGATAGGAGCAGACTGCTCGCACAGAACCTGGATGGGATAGATGACACAAACAACCAAACTAGAAATGACACTTATCTTCTGAGAGCAGGAACTGACAGCCAACCTTCCCTCCAAACATCCCAGACCATAATGAACAGTATAATCCGCTCAGAGCACTTAGCTGGAGATCATTTAAACTAATGACTCCACCCAGTGCACCTGATGAGAGGCGGATCCAGCACGGCACCAAAACAAATACTAAACTCGTGCTGCTATCCTGGCCGACCTCCGCACATCGTCAGAGTGGGGCATGACACTAATCTGTCTTTAGAAGAACAGATTTGTCAGTAACCAGGCACTGTGGATGTTTACTCAATAAAATACACACAGAGTACAATTGTTTGTGTGATTGATTTAGTTACATTGTGTTTGTCTATAATTGTGATGTCGATAACCATCAGACTACATTTTACTAGCAATCGATGCGGAAATTTTGATAAACCCAAAGGGTTCCCTTTGTTTTTCCTTGTAACTGTATGGGAGCACTGTCGGCGTGTCTGCGCTTTTTTCTACAAGTTACATCTCCATCCGTGTGTCTCTGATCAAGGACATGAGAGTAATTCTCCGCTCTGACTCTAATGATTGTGATTTCTAGGTCTGGTGATGGAGTCTCGGGATGAATTCACGACAAGATATAAAAGGCGCTCGTGTCCTCAGCCACGCGAGCCTGGTTTCAGACAATTTTGGGCAGACTACATTTATGATGGGTCATAGTCCTAAGTACTAAGTGCACTATTATATGACGTGTACAATTCGCTCAATTGATGTCCTAGTTTTCTAGTTGTTTTAAGTGGAAATGTTTTGCGGGTTGTTGACTCCATAGCTGTATCCATTTTCTTTTTTTTTTTGGGCAGAAAGCAGACATGTCTTTGTTCAAATCATGTGCATCCTCTTTAAATGGCATCTGTCAGCAGCTTTGTCCCTATGACACTGGCTGACCTGTTACATGTTCACTTGGCAGCTGGAGACATCTGTGTTGGTCTCATGTTCATACAGATGTAGCATGTGTGTTAACTCTACTACATCTGTATGTGATCGCATTGCTGAGAAAAATGATGTTTTAATATATTCAAATGAGCTTCTAGGAGCAACGGGGGCGTTACCATTACACCTAGAGGCTCTGCTCTCTCTGCAACTGCTGTGTCCTCTGCTCTTTAGGAGAAGTCAGGGCCAGGCATGATCAGATTTTCACTGCCTGGTGCTGCCAAAGTGCAGAGGACGTGGCAGTTGAGAGAGGACAGAGCTTCTAGGTGCCACGGCAATGTCCCTGTTGCTCCTAGTGGCTCATTTGCATATATTAAAACTTCATTTTTTCAATGAACATGGGACCAACACAGATGTCTTCAGCTGCCAAGCGCACATGTAACAGGTCCCACCAGTGTCATAGGGACAAAACTGCTGACAGATGCCCTTTAATGTCTATCTCTAGTTCTATACAAGTGTCAGCATGGTGTCTTAGAGGCATCGAGGGAGAGATTTATCAAAACTGGCGCTGGAATAAGATGCACCTATTTTATTATAAAGGCAGACGCTTCTTGATAAATTAGGGGCATCTTTGGCACTCTGTGCACCAGAAACTAAAATCTACGCCAGTCAGGGGCTGGAGCAGACTTAAGCTGTAACTTATGCCAGTTTCTAGTGTAAGTTATTGTCACGATCCCTCCTACGACAGAGGTTAGAAGGTCTGAGAGACTTGCATCACGTGAGGTTATCTGTCACTTTGCAGTGTTGTTGTTGGTATGACCACACCTCTTGTTTCAGGTGTAGCTTATGGTCATTACTGCTCCTCTATTTAGTCTGGACTCACACTTCCTACCATGTGGTTGATATTATCTGCCTGGAGTTGGTACAGCTGGTGTGTGGTCCTCTTCTGAGTTCCTGCTCATCCATTTTCTATTGAAGATAAGTGTTCTCCCCTTTGTATTTGGTTTTTTCCCTTTTGCTCATTGTTTCCTAGGCCTTATGGAGACACTGGTTCGTTCATCTGGGAAGGAACTAGTGGTCTCAGACCCTGTCACTATGCCTAGGGATTTTCAGGGTATCTAGGGCCTAGGTATACGGTGTATGAATATTCCCACCTTCAGGGTCTATTTATACTGACAGGAGTCAGGGCTAGGTTTAGGGTTTTCCTAGGTGGTGACCTCTTCCCTTTCTCTAGCCGTGTGGCCTAGTTTCAGGTCATTTTCCTTCTGTTGTCATTCTGGTGTTCCTCCCCTCCCCCTACATTGTGACGGGTGTAGTAAATCCAGTGGGTTGTGATAGGCTCCACCCTCTCCCGCTAAGCCACACCCCCTTTCTTGCCATTTCAGAGGAGCTCAAAAAGTCACAGATTCTAGGGTATGGTGTAATTTGCCACTTTGTTAATGCACAATAGTGGCATAAAAGCTTTAAATGGAATCTGTGAGTATGTTGCTCGCTATGAGACCATCTTACATGCCAGATGATGTTGGTCCTAATTCCATCGGTGGTCCCACTGTGTAAAAATTTTAGCTTTTTATTTCATGATAATTAGCTCCTGGGTGCAACAAGAGTGGTGCGTTGCACCTTGCTGCACCCGCAAGAACGCCGGTTTTATTTTTTCACAGTGGGGCCACCGATAGAAATAGGACCAAGACCATTAGAATGTAATGATAAGCATGCACCTGGCACGTAAGATGGTCCCATAGCGAGCTATGTGGTCACAGATTTCCTTTAAAAAAAATTCCCCATAGAGAACTCAGGGTAGTCATTACACCTAGAGGCTCTGCTCTCTCTGTAACTGCTGCGCCCTCTGCACTTTGACTAACAGAGTCAGGAGTGATGACGTTTACACTGCCTGGCCCTGTCAATCAAAGAAGGTGCAGCAGTTGCAGACAGAGCAACCCTTGCAGTGGCCCTCTAGGGCTCTGCACTCGCAGCACAGAGTATTTTAGAATTTATATATTAGTAAGGGCAGCAAGGAAGGAAAGTAATCGAGGCATCAACATCTGTCCATTTAAACTCAATGGAGTTTGAAAATCCGCAGATCTGTCAGCAACAGGAAATTGCGTCACTGTGTGACAGGAACCAGGAATTTCTCCATATTGTGACTGGTGCCTCACCCAGCAGGATAAGTAAGCGTACCACTATGCAGCGTCCCCAAACGAAAATAAAAATTCAGGCTTTAACTTATGCACATCAAACCTACATTGAGAATCCACAATGAAATCCGCGTCTTAGGCCTCATTCAGACGACCGTGTCCATTTTGCAGTCAGCGAATCACGAATCACATGCAAAACGCAGATACCGGCCGCATGCATTCTGCATTTTACCCACTCTGCACGTCCTTCAATGTTTACCAGCCACAGCTACTGTTAGAAGATATGACAGTTACAAGGGGAGAGCTGCAGCGGAAAGGACATGCCACCGGAGAAAGGACAGGCCCCCTGAGAAAAGACGCACCTCCCTGAGCTGCAGCAGAAAGGGCACGACACCCGAGAAAGGATGCTCCCCAGAGGTGCAGCAGAAAGGACATTCCTGCTGAGATAGGGCATGTCCCCTTAGCTGCTGCAAAAAGGACACACTCCCCGAGAAAGGACACGCCTCCATGAGCTGACAACTTGAAATAGATCTAGCAGAGCAATAGGAGCAATGAATGTGGAGATCTCTGGATCCATGCGAGGTACAGGGCTGGTTCTAGCTTTGTTAGAAATAGATATTCATGTACTATATGATGTATGATTTTCATTTTTTTGCGTTTATCATGGAATAACCCCTTGCTAGCTGCTGTTAAAGGGGTTGTCTAATTACAATCATTGAGACTGCCAGATATAGCAGAGTTTAAGAGCCGCCTTATTCCCAGCCGTCCCATCGAGTTGAATGGAGCAGAAGTGCCGACGCCTAAACGCTGCGACATTCAAGCAGGGTAACACAGGGCCCCCATTCTCATGACTGGACAGCGATGAGACCCCAGCCGATCAAAACATTGTACATGGGGCATAAGTGTTTGTAATGGGACAACCCCTATTCCCAAACATCTTCAGCACAGATATAGTTAACCGCGCCGTGCGTCTATATCCCCGCTTGCTGCCAGCCCACCAGCATCTTACGTAGAGACCTGCTATAAACCAGTCAGAAGGAAAAAGCAACAATGTATCTCTGAAGAGCTGATTAGTTACAGTGTATCGATTAGGAAACAAATCCCGGCATGTAAGCGTGAATCAGGGAAGACGTAATATGATAGATCGCGCTCAGGAAATAAAGGTTGTTTGTCAATTTGACGAGTGCGACAAGCCGGCGTTCTGCGTGTGACCTGATGACTCCGGTCTATACAGCGGCTTATTAAAGCACACTTAACATGTGTAATTTATAATGGATGATCTGTCAAGTCAATGTACACAAGATAAATGCGCGCCTGCACTTAAACTCTCTGCTCTCACACAAATGGCTTGTTTAAGCACAAAAGGTTGATTATCAAGTTATTTGCAGATAATTGCATTTCAGCTCTTGCCCCCAATGTATTCAAATAGGAGTCAAATTGCTCCCCATTACCTCCGCGCTCAGGAGCGGCCGCTAAAAGCAAAAATTGCATTTTGACATTGTTTGCCTCTGAATGGGCGGTGAAAGTCATTTACTGTCAGCGCAGCCGGAAGGGGTGGTAGTCATGGCACTTGCAGGTCTGTACGAGCTATAGATGTATAGAAATATTACAGTTGCTTGCTGTCAGTGAATGGAAATACGCTGTGAGCCGCAGAGGAGCCTGTGTAGAGGATGGGAGTGGTAGTGGCCCTGATGAAGTGTTGTGTGACGGTGTACTCCCTCAGGAGATCGGTTCAGTGGAATTATAATACTGACGAAAGAGGCCAGAATTAAACATAACAAAGTATAACTTCAAATACATTCAATAGCAGCGGATTTTAAGTGCAATCTTCTGGCACCAGTAAGGGTTATGGAGGCTGCAGTTTAGCACTTAGGTTGTACTGGTTTAGTAATGTTCTGGGTGATGGGTATCTTAGCTGTAGTCTTTGTTGGACTTGTCGTCTAGCAGGAAGCCAAAACCCCTCTCCATGGAGAACCACTTGACGGTCCCCACTAGTGTTGATCACAAATATTCGAATTGCGAATTTTTATTGCGAATATAGGTACTTCGAAAATTCGCGAATATTTAGAATATAGTGATATATATTCGTAATTTCGAATATTGGAGATTTTTTTATTGCGAATTTTTGTAATGCGAATTTTTATCGCTAATTTTTCAATTGCCGAGTAAAAACATGATTCCTCCCTGCTTCTTGCTTGTGGGCCAATGAGTCATTGGTCCATAAGCAAGAAGCAGGGAGGAATCATGACTTTAAATGGGAAAAATTATGAATAGTCTAAAAAACGAATATATAGCACTATATCGAATATATTAGTTTTTTCGAATATTCGTAATATCCTAAAACAAGAATATATAGCAATATAGCGAATATTCTAAAAAAAACTAATATAGAGCAATTTAGCTAATATAGTGCTATAATCTTCTTTGTCTAATAGTTGTAATTTTTTTCTCATCTGAAGTTCAGATTGGAAAAAAATTTCAACTATTGAAAAAAAAGATTATAGCACTATATTAGCTAAATTTCTCTATATTCGTTTTTTTTTTTTTGAATATTCGCTATATTGCTATTTATTCTTGTTTTAGAATATTACGAATATTTGAAAAAAACAAATATATTCTATATAGTGCTATGACTTATTGGCCCACAAGCAAGAAGCAGGGAGGAATCGTGTTTTTACTCTGCAATTGAAAAATTTGCATTCCGAAAATTCGCATATTACGCGATCATTACCTTGTTGATTTTTCGAGTAAAAAATCGTAGAATATAACGAATATTCGAATTCGCAAATATTCGATGAATATTCTACAAAATATTCGTGAAATATCGCGAATTCGAATATGACCCCTGCCGCTCCCCACTCGACCCTCCAAAATGGGGATGACCCACTCCTCCATCTTTGTGTTGCGCCGCATGGGATCTTGCGGCGCTTCACCTTCAGAAGATGCAGGACTCCAGCCACTAAAGCTTTAATCCTCCCTGGCTGGGTGACATAATGGGAGCTACGGCCGCGACCGCCACACCAGCTGCTGTGGGTCGCAAGAAAGTCGCGGGTGACTCTAGACTTTGGTCACTCGCACTTCTTCATATGGCTTCCGTGGTTGTCACCCCACATCATGGCCGATCAGTTGGGCTTCTGTTTCTTCTCCTCCATTTAGAGCAAATGGCGAGCTCCTCTGCCTTCTGTCTTTGCTCTTCAGCAAGTCGGGAGCTCCCGGCGACCTGCAAACTCTCAGATTGTTCTTCGTGGCCCGTAGGTCTTTTGCCTTGGCAAAATAATAAATGGGGGCCCATCATGCCTGCTCCACAGCTGGGCGTTATTTCTGATTTGCTGCTTTGGAGGAGTGTTGCTCCAATGCTTCAGAACGTGTGGCACAGATCCAAGATGGCTGATAATGTTAGTGGCCCCAATGAAGTGTTGTGTCATGGTATATTCCCTCAGATGCAGTGGATAAGATAATATAGATAAGATGCCTGTAGTAGGAAATGTAGTATTGAAGAATGGGGCCAGAAGTGAATGTATAAAAGTATTTTTACTAAGTGCAAAGTAGAACTTGAAATACGTTCAAAAGCAGCGGATTTGAAGTGCAATCTTATGGCACCAGTAAGGGTTAGGGAGGCAGGATGGACAGCTGCAAATTAGCACTTAGATCATACTGGTCTAGTAATGTTCTGGGTGATGGGTGTCTTAACTGTAGTCCCTCACCTCACATCAGTGTCTTCAAATGCTAGATTTAGCTGTTCACTCTGCTGCATCTCTTCTCCAGGATTCACTTGAGTACTTGATCAAGTTAATTACACTGGAGAACCTCTTTAGAAGCAGAAGCTCCAATTTGTGCTTCCTCTCCACACTGTTGCTTAACAAGAACTCCCCCCTCCTGGCAGGAAGCAGGAGGAGCCCTCCCCTACCATGAGGGGAGGAACAGGGTTAGCCCTATTCCTTGTTAACCCTTGCCATCCATAACCTTACTGGTAGTTACGGCCACAGCATGCAAATTACAGCACAATACATAACAATATAAAAAATAACTATGTAGAGAACTGTAGTACCCCTAGGTTCGGGATACTACACATCCACTTGACTGTTTGCTACAGTCAAAAGTGTTGGGCTCATTTGCTCGTGCTTAGCATATTCTTTTATAAAAGGGTCTTTGGGACCCCTGACGAACCAGGGCCCAGATAGGAGTGCTACCTCTGCTATAGGTATTCCCCTAGCTATAACATTATCCAATATAGACAATCCTTTGTGAACTAAATATTTTGGGCTCCTGCCCTGATACACTGAAGCAAACTATGAGGCAATAAGCAAATTAATGCTGCAGATTTCTAAATGGAGTCTGCAACAATCTGCAGCATGCATACCAGGGTTCAGCAACCTCCGGCACTCCAGCTGTTCTAAAACTACAACTTCCAAAATCCTCTATTCACTTGTATGGGAGTTACAATAACAGCAGAGCAGGTGTGCATGCTGGGAGTTGTAGTTTCACAGCAGCTGGAGCGCCAAAAGTTGCTGACCCTTAATAGGCACAGAGTCAACACAACTCCATTGACCTGAACTGTGGTGTCATTTTGTGGGGATTGTGGTGCAGATTCTGGATGTGTGCACATTAGGTGCAGATTCTTGTGCGGCAAATCCGCAGAGTAATACCATACCAGCTACGCAGATGACATTTACAATATCTCATTTCCAAGATACAGACATTTCCTGTGTTTAAATTTGTAGTGCCCTGGAGCAGAGGTACGTTGAAGTCTGGACATTTGTTGACATTTGCCCCTGTTTCCTCTATGCAAAGTTATAAACTTCTAACTTTATTTCACTTGAATGGGTTAACAGGCACTGTTTAATACTGTGTAACTGCATTTTATATGTTGTGATATATATCCTATTCATTATCACTGTATTTGCAAGGCTCTGTGGAAATTGTTAATGAATACTGAGAGACTGTTAGGACCTTGAATGAGAAGCTGGTAATTTTCCATAGCTACAATAGGGTTTAAAGAAGAGCATGTTTTGGAGGGGAAAAGCCAGACGTTGTTTACCACCGAAACCAGACGGACTGACTTTGTGACTGTCTGGTTTTAGCTATGTTGTTATGGCTGGAAATTTGTTTTTGTCTGGAAAAGTCAGAGCCCCTAGTGTTCGGCAGCTAGGGAACAGTGCTTGGAAGAGGAGACTCTGCCAGACTACTGAATGACCAGAAGTAAACGCTGAGGCGTGGATACTCTGCCACAGACTCTGGATCACCAGCCTTGGACCAGAGTACCAGCCTTCTGAAGAGAAAGCGGGACAGCTAGCTCAGGCCTTTCCTCAGCATCAAACCCTTCTTCTGCCAGGGAGGAGACTCTGCCAGACTACTGAATGACCAGAAGAAGACACTGAGACGGGGATACTCCGCCACAGACCCTGGATCACCAGCCTTGGATCAGGGAACCAGGCTTCTGAGATAGAGGGACAGCTAGCTCAGGCCTTTCCTCAGCATCAAACCTTTCTTCTGCCAGGGAGGAGACTGCAGACACCAGCCCAATGCCTCTCCTGTATTGTTTAGCACTTGAGTTCCTCCAGTAAAAAAGCCCCCTGGTTTACTGCAGACCCTTACTCTCTGGACTTATTTCCCATTGGGGTGCACCACGCCTTACCATCCCTTCCGGAGAGCAGCAACACGTGGTGACAACTCGAAGGTGTCTGGGGGACCCAGTGTAATGGGGATCCGGCGACACGCTTCATCCTTCCTGCGCTGCCGGCATCCCGCCTCTGTGCAAGAGCGAGGAGGTGGTCGGCGTCCTCGTCTCCATAGAGACAAGGGGGCAGGGAGGACCCAGCCACGCACGCCTCCTCAGCGCGGCCGGCGTCCTCCTAGCTGATGTGTGAACTGAGCGCCGATCGCGAGTAATTGGCTCTCAGATGGTTTGGGCTGACTCACTTGTTCCTGCTATTTAAACAGACAGCCTGCTGGTCACAGGTTGCCTGTGATTGGTCTAGTTATCCTCACCATCTTACTTTATATATTGAGACCTTGCTTGTTTTGACCTCGACTTTGTTTTTGACCTCGACCTCGCTACATAACCTTTTGGCTTCTGACCTCGGCTTTGTTTGTGACCTTGCTATTGTGTTTTTCCCTGTGTACTGCGTAACCTCCTGGTTTTTGATTCCCTTCCCTGACTCTGTTCACGGTTTTCCCTTTGCTTTTAGGCCCCTGCATGTATTTAAGCTAGGGACTGCCGCCAAGTCGTATGCTGTCAGTTAGGACGGGTCGTGCAAGTAGGTAGGGACAGAGGTGCGGGTGGAGTCCAGGGCTGCACTCTTCCCTTCCTTCCGTGACATCCAGAGTAGCGTTGGGGCCACCCCAAACCTGGCCAGTGCAACAAATTTACCTGTGGTGCTGAGTTTTAAGTCCGCAGCATGTCTATTGTTTTTGCAGATTTTCACGGCGGATGCAATGCAGGAGCGGAAATCTTGGCCAAATCCGCATCAAAATATGTGACAAAATCCCTATGGAACACATGCAGATTTCGCAATGGATTTGGTATCAGCCAAAATCTGCTGGAAAATCCACTCAGAAAATCCACTGCTATGTGCATGTGGACTTAAAGCAGCTATATGGTCTCACATAGCCGGATACGGCGTGAAACCACTGAGGCCAGTGATTGGCTGCAGCAGTTACGTGCTGTATACCGCTACATCACAGCTGCAGCCTGCTGTAAACACTGGAGGTGTGCAATGGAGTGTTAGCACTGGAAAAAGTGGGGGATTATATAGTAAGCATACAATCTCTTACTATTTTTGCACATTTAGAGGCTTTGGGGAACTTTTGAGATAAGTTGGACAACCCCTTTAAGGGTATATTCACACATGGTGAATATGCTGTTGTTTTTCTGCAGAAAATCTGCATCATATTACATTACCAGCAAAGTAGATGAGATTTTAGAAAACATGATTGTTCATACTGTCTGGTCTTTTGGCTTCGTTTCTGGATCTAAGCTTGTATGTCCCTCAGTTTAGCATGTGTACCCTGGTCTGGTGATGACTAGAAGGGTATGGGGATGCCAAGATGTAAATTTCTGCTCATCTTAAATTCACCTGGATAAGTCAGACATCTACTGAAAGAATGTCCTGATGATCTTGATTGTAAAATATTACAGAAAAAGGTTAATAAGCTGTCTTCGCAGTACTTAGAAGAGGAAATTCAACGGGGATACATGTAAAATAATGCACCTAGGCCATCATCTTAGTATCACTGCATCTACATGAGATGGAACCACAGATCGCATAGCAAGAGAAGAATTTGGGTATTTTGCTTACAAGTCAGTTAAGGCAGCAGAAGGGGTTGGGCAATTCTTACAGAAAGGATCTTTTTGACCTTGGGTGGTATATGTGGCTCCTCACTTTAGGATACTGGAAGGAAACAGGTGGACACTGGTATAGCAGGAACAATGGATTTTACTGTTCTCACTAAAGCCTTTAAGCTTGTTGGTTATGGACTTCTTACTAGAGGCATCAGGCTTAGTGGTTACAGTCTCTCAATGAGTGCACAGACTTGACAAGAGGAAACAGGTTAAATATGGACACTGTCCCTTTAAGTAGGAATCTCTTACATTCCCCTTTGGCTTGTAATGCGCCCAACTTCCCAGGATATCGACATTCTGGCTGGAGTCTTCTCCAGGTGGCAGTAGTGAAGATGGCTATGATGCAAAATCTCCTCTACGTGGTGAGATCTTGCACAGTGTAGACAGTCCATTACAGTTGCTTCCAGGTTGCAGGATCTCTGTCCTCACAACCATAACATGCAATCTGCATGTCCTCTGCACGCAGTATGCCCTTCATTGCAATATACAACATTGCACACCTTCTCTCAAACAGTATTTCTCACGGTTGACAGGCTTGCTGTCTGCTCACAGGCCTAGCCAACTGCATCTTTGCACTATCTAGGCCCTGAGGTAGTGCGCCTTTATGGCTGGTGCCATTGACCTGCACTCCTAGCTTGATACTTACAGGAATCTGAAGCATCTTCCAGCTCGCAATAGTGCTGTTTCTCTGTCTCTCACATTTCATGCATCTGTCCAAGAGTATAGATAGCTATGCTGCAATATCTTCTTCGCGTGGTGAGGTCTTGCACAGTGTAGACAGTTCCTTACAGTTGCTACCAGTTTGCAGTATCTCTGGCCTCGCAACCATTACACTCAAATTGTATGTCCTCTGCACACAGTATGCCCTTCTTTGCAACATACAACATTGCACACCTTCTCTCAAACAGAACTCTTCACGGTTGACAGGATTGCTGGCTGGCCACAGGCCTGTCCAACTGCATCTATGCCCTATCTAGGCCCTGTGGTGGTGCACCTTTATGGCTGTTGCCACTCACATCTACTGCTAGCTTGCTGCATACAGGAATGTTCAGCGTCTCCCAGATCACAATAGTGCTCGGTTTCTCTGTCTCCCATATTTCATGCATCTGCCCAAGAGTATAGATAGCTATGCTGCAATATCTTCTCCACGTGGTGAGGTCTCGCACAGTGTAGACAGTGCCTTACAGTTGTTACCAGGTTGCAGTATCTCTGTCCTCGCAACCATCACACTCAAATTGTATGTCCTCTGCACACAGTATGCCCTTCTTTGCAACATACAACATTGCACACCTTCTCTCAAACAGAATTCTTCACGGTTGACAGGCTTGCTGGCTGGCCACAGGCCTGTCCAACTGCATCTATGCCCTATCTAGGCCCTGTGGTGGTGCACCTTTATGGCTGTTGCCACTCACATCCACTGCCAGCTTGCTGCATACAGGAATGTTCAGCGCCTTTATGGCTGGTGCCATTGACCTGCACTCCTAGCTTGCTACTTACAGGAATCTGAAGCATCTTCCAGCTCGCAATAGTGCTGTTTCTCTGTCTCCCACATTTCATGCATCTGTCCAAGAGTATAGATAGCTATGCTGCAATATCTTCTCCACGTGGTAAGGTCTTGCACAGTGTAGACAGTGCTTTACAGTTGCTACCAGTTTGCAGTATCTCTGTCCTCGCAACCATCACACGCAAATTGTATGTCCTCTGCACACAGTATGTCCTTCTTTGCAACATACAACATTGCACACCTTCTCTCAAACAGAATTTCTCACGGTTGACAGGCTTGCTGTCTGTTCACAGGCCTACCCAACTGCATCTTTGCACTATCTAGGCCCTGAGGTAGTGCGCCTTTATGGCTAGTGCCATTGACCTGCACTCCTAGCTTGCTCCTTACAGGAATCTGAAGCATTTTCCAGCTCACAATAGTGCTCTGTCTCTCTTACACATCTCAGAGTGGCCCGGCTCAGGGGGGGAGACCAGAACCCTGGGAACCTGAATCCGAAGGGCCAGCGGTAGGGGTGACCGCCACTTCGGTGGAAGAGGGGGAGACAACCCCGCTAAGTGTGATGGTGGGACACATGGAGGACTTGCTGCCGAGTCCTGAGCTGGCAGACCTCAATGTCCCTGGTGATAATTTTGGTACCACCCAACACCAGGACCCAACCCTATCCCGAGCCTGGGAAAATATTAATAGTAGATGGTGAACCACAACAACCAGGGGCAGAGTCGGTGTTCCCCCGTTTTGTGGTTCATCAGGGTATGCTGTGCCGGGTAAACCAGCTGCAAGGTGAATACATTGAACAGTTGGTGGTGCCCCAGGCTTATCGCAAACTCGTGTTAGAGTTAGCCCACCAACATGTTCTCGGGGGTCATCTGGGAATGCAGAAGACACAGGACCATATACTACAACAGTTTTACTGGCCCAGTGTGTTTAGGCAGGTGGAAGAATTCTGTAAATCTTGCCCGACCTGCCAGGCAACTTGCCCCCAACACTTTTTTCGCAGTCCCTTGGTACCTCTCTCGATCATCGAGGTGCTGTTTGAACAACTCGATATGGACCTCGTAGGCCCAGTACCGAAGTCTGCTAGAGGACACCAACACATCTTGGTCATCCTGGACTGCGCTATTCGGTACCCGGAGACGGTGCCACTGCGACATACATTGGCGAAGCTTATAGCTAAGGAGCTAATGGAGATGTTCTCCCGAGTGGGGCTACCCAAAAGAGGTTCTGACTGACCAGGGGACCCCTTTTATGTCCAAAGTCTTGAGGGAACTCTGTAAGTTGCTGCATATCAGACAGTTACGGACGTCCGTGTACCATCCGCAAACGGACGGTCTGGTGGAAAGGTTTAACAAAACTCTGAAAACTATGTTAAAAAGGGTGGTGTCTAAAGATGGGAAGGATTGGGACCTTCTTCTGCCCTATCGCATGTTCGCAGTGCAAGAGGTACCCCAGGCTTCTAATGGGTTCTCGCCCTTCGAATTGCTTTATGGCAGACATCCTCATGGTCTGTTGGACGTGGCCAAAGAGGCGTGGGAACAGCAACCCACGACGCATAAAAGTGTCCTGGAGTATGTTGTCAAGATGCAACAGCGGATAGAGACCGTTTTGCCTCTTGTCAGGGAGCATATGGAGGCCGCTCAGCGAGCCCAGAGTCGGATCTATAATCGGCAGGCTCGGGTCCGGATCTTTAACCCTGGTGACCTGGTTTTGGTTCTGACACCGATCGTGGACAGTAAGTTCCTGGCTAGATGGCAGGAGCCCTACGAGGTACTCAAGAAAATTGGAGAGGTAAATTACAAGGTACACCAGCCAGGGCGGCGGAAGCCAGAGCAGGTTTACCATGTTAATTTACTTAAACCTTGGAAAGATAGGGAGACCTGTACTGAAGACAGCCCGCGGCCGGGTTTTCTAGGGGAAGAGGTTACGGCTCCTATGTCTGAGGCAAGGGAAGCAGTTGCCACAGTAAAAATTGCTGACAACCTCTCCTCTAAACAGGCTCAGGAGACTAGGGAGTTCATTAGTCGGAACACGGATGTGTTCTCGGACCTCCCTAGACGCACTTCCGCAATCCAGCATGACATTGTCACTGAGTCTCAGGCAAAAGTCCGGTTAAAGCCATACTGGGTACCCGATGCTCGGCGACAAGCCATCTCGGAGGAAGTGCAGCTCGGAGGCCTGACAGAATAACAGACGTGCAGGTTGGTGGACACCTGGGAAATAGTGACCATAAAGTAATAACCTTCCAATTATCATTCAAAAGAGCGTTTCTACAGGGAGGAACAAAAATACCAAACTTCAAAAAAGCTAAATTTAGCCAACTAAGAGAGGCCATAGGCCTAACTAACTGGGACAAAGTCCTCAAAAATAAAAATACAGCCACAAAATGGGATATCTTTAAAAACATCCTAAAATCTCATTGTGAGAGGTACATACCGTATGGGAATAAAAGGTTAAGGAACAAAAAGAAACCAATGTGGATAAATAGAACTTTAAAGAAAGCAATAAATGACAAAAAGAAAGCATATAAAACACTAAAACAGGAGGGTACCACGGAAGCACTGAAAAACTGTAAGGAAAAAAACTTATACATGTAAAAAAACTAATAAAAGCGGCCAAACTAGAGACCAAGAGATTAATTGCCAAAGAGAGTAAAACAAACCCTAAAACGTTCTTCAATTATATAAATGTTAAAAAGTATAAATCTGAAGGTGTCGGCCCTTTAAAGAGTAATGAGGGGGAGTCGCAGAGAGCGACGAGGAGAAAGCAAAGCTGTTAAATATTTTTTTCTCCAATGTATTCACTGAGGAAAATAAACTGTCAGATGACATGCAGAATGTAAAAATAAATTCTCCATTAAAAGTGTCCTGTCTGACCCAGGAAGAAGTACAACAGCGACTTAAAAAAATTAAAATAGACAAATCGCCAGGACCGGATGGCATACACCCTTAAGGGAATTAAGTAATGTCATAGCCAGACCCTTATTTCTGATATTTGCGGACTCTATACTGACAGGGAATGTCCCACAGGATTGGCGCATGGCAAATGTGGTGCCAATATTCAAAAAGGGTCCAAAAACAGAGCCCGTAAACTATAGGCCGGTAAGTTTAACATCTGTTGTGGGTAAACTGTTTGAAGGTTTTCTGAGAGATGCTATCTTAGAGCATCTCAACGGAAATAAGAAAATAACGCCATATCAGCATGGCTTCGTGAGGGATCGGTCATTCCAAACTAATTTAATCAGTTTCTATGACGAGGTAAGTTCTAGACTTGACAGCGGCGAATCAATGGATGTCGTATATCTGGACTTCTCCAAAGCATTTGACACTGTACCACATAAAAGGTTAGTATATAAAATGAGAATGCTCGGACTGGGAGAAAACGTCTGTAAGTGGGAAAGTAACTGGCGGAGGGATAGAAAACAGAGGGTGCTTATTAACGGTACACACTCAGATTGGGTCACTGTCACTAGTGGGGTACCTCAGGGGTCAGTATTGGGCCCTATTCTCTTCAATATATTTATTAATGATCTTGTAGAAGGCTTGCATAGTAAAATATCAATATTCGCAGATGACACTAAACTGTGTAAAGTAATTAACACTGAAGAGGACAGTATACTGTATATATATACTACAGAGGACAGTATACTGTATATATACTACAGAGGACAGTATACTGTATATATACTACAGAGGACAGTATACTGTATACATACTACAGAGGACAGTATACTGTATATATATATACTACAGAGGACAGTATACTGTATATATACTACAGAGGACAGTATACTGTATACACACTACAAAGGACAGTATACTACTACAGAGGGATCTGGATAGATTGGAGGCTTGGGCAGATAAGTGGCAGATGAGGTTTAACACTGATAAATGTAAGGTTATGCACATGGGAAGGAATAATGCAAGTCACCCGTACATACTAAATGGTAAAACACTCGGTAACACTGGCATGGAAAAGGATCTAGGAATTTTAATAAACAGCAAACTAAGCTGCAAAAACCAGTGTCAGGCAGCTGCTGCCAAGGCCAATAAGATAATGGGTTGCATCAGAAGGGGCATAGATGTCCGTGATGAGAACATAGTCCTACCACTTTACAAATCGCTAGTCAGACCACACATGGAGTACTGTGTACAGTTCTGGGCTCCTGTGAACAAGGCAGACATAGCAGAGCTGGAGAAGGTCCAGAGGAGGGCAACTAAAGTAATAACTGGAATGGGGCAACTACAGTACCCTGAAAGATTATCAAAATTAGGGTTATTCACTTTAGAAAAAAGACGACTGAGGGGAGATCTAATTACTATGTATAAATATATCAGGGGTCAGTACAGAGATCTATTCCATCATCTATTTATCCCCAGGACTGTGAATGTGACGAGGGGACATCCTCTGCGTCTGGAGGAAAGAAGGTTTGTACACAAACATAGAAGAGGATTCTTTACGGTAAGAGCAGTGAGACTATGGAACTCTCTGCCTGAGGAGGTGGTGATGGCGAGTACAATAAAGGAATTCAAGAGGGGCCTGGATGTGTTTCTGGAGTGTAATAATATTACAGGCTATAGCTACTAGAGAGGGGTCGTTGATCCAGGGAGTTATTCTGATTGCCTGATTGGAGTCGGGAAGGAATTTTTTATTCCCCTAAAGTGGGGAAAATTGGCTTCTACCTCACAGGGTTTTTTTTTTTCCTTCCTCTGGATCAATTTGCAGGATAACAGGCCGAACTGGATGGACAAATGTCTTTTTTCGGCCTTATGTACTATGTTACTACTATGTTACTATGCTGCGGCTAGACGTCATCGAGGAGTCTAGAAGTAGTGGGCCAGTCCTATAGTCTTAATACCCAAGCCAGACAGGTATTTATTATGTCGGGGAGAAATAATAGAATGCATAAACATTTGCAATATTGATGTGTCTTCATCGACAGTCACAAAACAGTTCAATTTACAGTGTATTCCCAATGCAACAGGGTGAATGGTAACCAATAGCAACAAAGGATACATATTGTAAGACTGAACAAGGCTGTTTTTTTTACAAGTGAAATAAGATTTCAAGATGTATAAAAGGAAATAACAAGCTGTGATCCAGATGAAATAAAAGCCATTCTAAGTCTCCTGTAATGCATCATCTTAAATAGAGAGATCAATTTCTAGCATCGCACTGAACAAAGGATATAGACCAATGATGGCTAACCTCCGGCACTCCAGCTGTGGTGAAACTATGACTCCCAGCATGCTCCATTGATTTCTATGGAGTTCTGAGAACAGCTAAGCAAGTGTACTGTACATCTTGGGAGTTGTAGTTTTACCACAGCTGGAGTGCCAGAGGTTAGCCATCACAGATATAGACGATCTGGATGCGGTTCAGAGGTGGGAAACCAGATTGGTAAACAGCATGGTCTCTCTAACAAGGACACGCTGATAAAATTGGGCTGTTCAGAAATAAAGACGTCTTAGAGGTGATTTTATTGAATATACTTGGGAGGAAAGGCGATTTATACCTCAGATTAGGAAAGGCTTCTTTACAGTAAGAGTGCAACGTTCCACCCCCCCAGAGCCAATCGGGGTCCCAGTGCATAGAAAATGCCAAGTGGTGATGCAGCCTTACTAGTTCTGTGTGTCACGGTGCTCCGACCTGCATACCGTCGCTCCCCAGGGTTAGGCTTCACAGCATTCAAAGGAGCTGTAGTTGGAAGAAACTGAGTCCAGACCAGTGGCGGATCCAGAGCCTGGTCTTGGGGGAGGGGCACTTCCAGATTATTTTCTGTCAGCCGCCACAAAACAATGGTGCTTATAGAACAGACTCCACAGTGTAGAGGTGTACTGTATATTGTGGGGCACAGTGTAGAGGTATACTGTATATTGTGGGGCACAGTGTAGAGGTATATTGTATATTGTGGGGCACAGTGTAGAGGTACACTGTATATTGTGTGGCACAGTGTAGAGGTATACTGTATATTGTGTGGCACAGTGTAGCGGTATACTGTATATTGTGGGGCACAGTGTAGAGGTATACTGTATATTGTGTGGCACAGTGTAGAGGTATACTGTATACTGTATATTGTGTGGCACAGTGTAGCGGTATACTGTATATTGTGGGGCACAGTGTAGAGGTATACTGTATATTGTGGGGCACAGTGTAGAGGTATACTGTATATTGTGGGGCACAGTGTAGAGGTATACTGTATATTGTGTCAGAGGAATAGCAGAGCAGGGAGAGGATGGTGCTGCTACTAGGGGGTCATACCATGTGGGAGTAATAAAGCCCACCATAATGCCCCCCAGTAGAAATAATTCTCCTTATAATGTGACAGTGCAAAAAATACCCCCTTGTAATGCCCCCAGTTGAGCTAATGTCCCCATAGTGTCCCCATAATGTGCCAGTATAAAATACCCCTATATAGTGCCCCCAGTAAATGCCTCCATAGTGCTCCTCTCTCCCCTTCCTCCTAGTGCCCCCCATAATGTACCAGTATAAAATGCCCCAGTAGATGCCCTTGTGTCCCCCATAATTTGCAAGTATAAAATACCTCTTCTTAGTGCCCCCCGTAGATGACCCCATAGTACTCCTCTCCCCCCTTCCTCATAGTACCCACCATAATGTGTCCCAGTATAAAATTCTACTGTACAGAGCCCCCCATATAAAACACCCCTTCTTTGTGGCCTCAGTAGATCCCCTATAGTGCCCCCAATAATGTGCCAGTAATAACAGCCCCCCCATCATGTGCCAGTAATAACAGCCCCTCCATCATGTGCCAGTAATAACAGCCCTCCCATGTGCCAGTAATGACAGCCCCCCATTATGTGCCAGTAATGACAGCCCCCCATTATGTGCCGGTAATGACAGCCCCCCCATTATGTGCCAGTAATGACAGCCCCCCCATTATGTGGCAGTAATGACAGCCCCCCCCATTATGTGCCAGTAGCCAGAGACCCCCATTATGTGCCAGTAGCCAGAGACCCCCATTATGTGCCAGTAGCCACCAGTATTGTACACAAAAATAAACACTTATACTTACCTCCTTGGCAGCGATGCGATGCAGGCCTCTTCCGGCCTGTGTCCCGCACTGTACGGCTGCCAGCCTTGTGCCTGGAAGGGACTAGGCTGGCAGGGAAAGGGAAAGGGACACGCCTCTCCCTCCCCTGCCTCAGCACAGTCATCTGTATCGCTGTCCCCTGGATCCGGCAGTGGTCCAGACTTGATAAAGTTCAAAAGTTTTACTTGAATAAACTTGCATTCAGATATTTGATCCTTCTCTGGCTCCAGCAGGTTTTGGGGTGCACTGGCAGGTCAGCTCAGACACTTTGCTTTGCCTTTCTCTGCTGTACTGATCTCTGGCTTCGATCTGGTATCTAGACTTTTTGACAGTTCTGGTAACTTTGAGTGGGGTGCCTTTGGCCGTTGACCCCCTCGTAATATAAACTGCAAGGAGTCATGGTGCTCTATGAGCTGCTTTCCCTGGAAGACTCCTACTGCAGGAGGGGGGGGGGCACTCCCCTCACTGCACCATGTCTTGTCTCTTTCCAACTCTTCTATTGACTCCCTATAGCTTCTGTCAACCCCTCCCTTGGTAGGAAGCAGGACAAAAAGGGGGGGGGGGGGTCA
The DNA here is from genome assembly GCF_905171765.1 of Bufo bufo. Taxonomy (NCBI): domain Eukaryota; kingdom Metazoa; phylum Chordata; class Amphibia; order Anura; family Bufonidae; genus Bufo; species Bufo bufo. Next base: position 36,739,797 of record NC_053393.1, read on the forward strand.
GCACATCCCAATGTGCAGGTGCACGTTGCTATGGCTGAAAATACATATCAAACACATAGTGCAACAGCACTCTACGAACCAAATAAAGTACAAAGTCATTAGTATAGTATTGCAAAATAAATATACCTTTGTACTTTATTTGGTTCGTAGAGTGCTGTTGCATTGGTAGGAAGCAGGAATAGCCCACTTCTGCCAAAAAGTGGGGTACAATGGAATGGTAAGTTCCATTCTGTCTAAAGGTCTTCCCTCTGCCATATACACTGTCACCTGCTGGATAACCAGGCACATTACCAGTAATACAATGCATAAGTTACATAACAATGTTATTAAGGCACAATATCAAAAAACCAAGTACACAGATGACATTATTTGTTAGCCTATTAGAGACAGTAGCAGGGTGTAGGAATGGTAGTGCCTACTCTGGGGTACTACAAGAGCAGTAAAAGTATGAAATTCCCTACCCCCAGAGGTAGGAAAGACAGATGCTACGTCAAAATTTTAAAAAGGTCAATATTCTTATCTGATGTCCAATAGCACTTAGGTTTATAATCAATATAACGATGAATGATATGTAATTTATCCAATATGGTCAGAACGGAGTCGTTTTCCTCTGTGAGCTAAAATTGACTACAGTTAGACATAACCTTTGGCTTACTTGAGATTAAACCACTAAGCCTGAGAGAGAACACAATTGTTAAAAGGGGTTTTCATCAGTATCAGATTTGTGGGGGTCCGACTCCCGGGAACCCCGCCGGTCATCTGATTGAAGAGACCATGGCCTCTGCCCAGCTTACAAAGCACAGCTCCGTCCATTTTATAGTGGCTGCGCTTGGTATTGCAGCCCAGGCTCATTAACTTGAATGGGAGTGCACCTAGGCCGTGTGACCAATGAACGTGATGTCACTGACATAGAAAGAGGCCATGGCTCTTCAACGTGAGTGTCAGGAGTCAGATCCCCACCGATCAGAAACTGATGACCTACCCTGAGGACGCAAACTCAAAAAACTCCTTTAAGTTTCTTTTCTCTGCTGAAGTAACTATGTAAATGTAGAAAGTTAAGAAAAAAATTTACTTAAAGGGAACATTAAAAATAAAAAATGTTTTGCATAAAAATGATTTAACCCCTTCTACCCCGGGGCAGTTTTCGCCCTTCTGCCTAGGACATTTTTTGCAAATATGACATGTGTCACTTTATGTGGTAATAGCTTTGGAACACTTTTATTTATCCAAGCCATTCTGAGATTGTTTTGTCGTGACACATTGTACTTCATGATAGTCATAAATTTGAGTCAATATACTTGACCTTTATTTATGTAAAAATCCCAAATTTCCCAAAAATTTAGAAAAATTCGTAATTTAAAAAATTTCTATTTCTCTGCTTTTAAAACAGAAAGTTATACCTCATTAAATATTTATTACTTAACATTCCCAATATGTCTTTATGTTGGCATCAGTTTGTAAATGTCATTTTATTTTCTAGGACGTTAGAAGCCTTAGAATTTTAGAAGCAATTCTTAAAATTCTTAAGAAAATTTCCAAAACCCACTTTCTAAGGACCAGTTCAGGTCTGAAGTCACTTTGTGGGGCTTAAATAGCGAAAAGCCCCCTTAAATGACCCTATTGTAGAAACTACACCCCTCAAGTTACTTAAAACTGATTTTACAAACTTTGTTAACCCTTTAGGTGTTCCACAAGATTTAAAGGAAAATGAAGATGAAATTTCTAAATTTCACTTTTTTGGCAAATTTTCCATTTTAATCAATTTTTTTCTTTAACACATCAAGGGTTAACAGCCAAATAAAACTCAATATTTATTACCCTGATTCTGTGGTTTACAGAAACACCCCACATGTGGTCGTAAACTGATGTAAAAGCACACGGCATGGCGCAGAGGAAAAGAAGCGCCATATGGTTTTGGGAAGGCAGATTTTGCTGGACTGGTTTTTAGATGCCATGTCCCATTTGAAGCCCCCCTGATGCACCCCTACAGTACAAACTCCCAAAAAGTGACCCCATTTTGGAAACTAGGGGATAAGGTACCAGTTTTATTGGTACTATTTTGGGGTACATATGATTTTTAATTGCTCTATATTACGTTTTTTGTGAGGCAAGGTAACCAAAAATTGGCTGTTTTGGCACAGTTTTTATTTTTTACAACATTAATCTGACAGGGAAGATCATGTGCTATTTTTATAGAGCAGGTTGTTACAGACGCAATGATATCAAATATGTTTACATATTTTGAAAAAAAAAATTAAGTTTTTGTGTCTCCATTTTCTGAGCGCCTTATTTTATTATTTTTCTGCCGATCGTCTTGTACAGGGGCTCATTTTTTGCAGGAAGAGTTGATGTTTTTGTTGCTACAATTTTTTGAACAAAAAATTGGTTGTTTTGGCACTGTTTTTATTTATTTATTTTTACAGCGTTCATCTGAGGGGTTAGGTCATGTGACATTTTTATAGAGCAGATCGTTATGGACAGGGAAATACCTAATATGTATACTTTTTCTTATTTATTTAAGTTTTACACAATAATAGCATTTTTGAAACAAAAAAAAATATGTTTTAATGTCTCCATAGTCTGAGAGCCATATTTTTTTTATTAGTTTTTAACCGATTGTCTTAGGTAGGGTTTCATTTTTTGCGGGATGAGGTGACGGTTTGATTGGTACTATTTTGGGTGACCTATGCCTTTTTGATCGCTTGGTGTTTCACTTTATGTGATGTTAGGTGACAAAAAATGGCTTTTTTGGCACTGTTTTTATCTTATTATTTTTATGGTGTTCATCTTAGAGGTTAGGTCATGTGATATTTTTATGGAGCAGGTTATTATGGACGCAGCGATAATTAATATGTATACTTTTTTTTAAATTTTTTTCACTTTAACACAATTATTCTCAAAAGAAGACCCTATCTGGGCATAGGTATATTTTAACAATTCATATACAGCAGACCTTTCGGACTAAATGCCAACTTTGCCCTGATACTAATGTGTTGATAAAATGGAACTTTTATTTTACATGTATTAAAACAGCTTGGTGAGCCAAAGAAACAAGCATCTTTCTTACAAGCAGCCTCTTTATCATCGTCAGTGAGCTCTGTTACTGCAGTGTCGCAGAATCCTATCTCAACACCAATGATGACTACTCCTTTTTTAGCACAGGAGTTCAATTAAGGGACAGGGACAAATGGGCGTACAATGTGAAAACATAAACATTCTGAGTAGTAATTTACAAATTATTAATCTCTCCAAGTTACATCTGGAAGATAGATACTATAGGCTTCTTAAGAAAGGCCTATCATTTACACCTACGCCATCTTTTGAATGTTTTACATGGGTGAAAGACATCAATTTATTTGCTCGCAAGCTTGCTTTGCACAAAACCCACAAACAACAACAAAGAGATTTTAATTTGCGACAGCAGGAAAAAACAGTGTTAGCCATATTGGAGTCCTTGGATACTGATAAGACAGCAGTGATAGACAGTATTGAACCACCTCTGTCATCCCCAAAACCAAGATCAAAATTTACACCTCCTTTCTCACAATTTGGAAATATAGATACATTTGTTCATTTGGTAACAAAGGACTTGAAGGGCATTAAAAGATCCTATAAGTCCCCTATCACAAATTTAGATACTGAAGAGGTACAAACGTTACAAAAGTTGGCTGAAAAAATCAAGAAGTGGTAATAAAACCGTCATACAAAGGCGGGAACATTGTCATTATGGATAGGCAAATGTATCTGGATATGGTGATGGATCTTTTGAATGATGTACGGTACAGACTTACAAAAAGTTGGACGGTAACCCGACAGAAGGGATTCTTAGGGATCTTACCAAAGCTAAGGAAGAGAATCTTATTTCCAAAGACGAGTTCAAATATCTTTTGAATTTACATCCAACGATTGCCACTCTGTATTCCATTCCTAAGGTGCACAAACAGACGACCGATCCCTGGTAGACCAGTCTTACAGAAAACATCAGTCAATATGTAGATGAATTTCTATCTCCTTTTGTTCCAAGCTTACCATCTTATATTAAAGACACCAAGGATGCGGTCACTAGACTCCAGGAAATCCAGGTCACAGCAAATACGAAACTGGCTAGCCTAGACATTGAAGCGTTTTACACAAGTATCAGACATGATTTGGGGATTTCGACCGTTTCCTATTTTCTATTCCCTAAAGACACACAATTTTACCAGCACAACCAATTTATTCTTACTCTTTTATGTTTTTTGGTCACACATAATTATTTTTTATTTAATGGTCACTATTATTTGCAAGTAAATGGGACCACAATGGGTAGTAAATGTGCACCGAATTATGGTAATTTGTTTTTGAGGTGGTGAGAGAACACCATTGTATTCACGGAATCATTTCAAAAATACACCATTCACATATTATTTTGGGGAAGATATATAGATGATGTTTTAATTTTATGCGATGGTACCACTGCACTATTCAATGATTTTGTCAGACTTCTAAATCATAATCAAATAGGTATAAGGTTTACGTCGGAAATAAACAATCACATGCTGATCTTTTTCTACCTTAGGATCTCTGTGGATTCTGGTGGATGCATCCTAACAGAAGTGTTTCATAAACCTACGTCCACCAACAACCTGTTACATTGGTTAAGTCATCATCAAGCACCATTGAAAAGAGGTATTCGTACTGGCCAATATATCAGGGCTCGGATAAATTTTTACTCAGGATTCCAGTTTTATCAAAGAAAGTAATGAATTGCTTCAACGATTTAGGGAAAGAGGACACCCTAAAAAAGTCCTGCGTAAGGCATTTACCAGGGCTAAAGGGTTAAATCGATCTGACCTGACCTGATCCTAAAAAAACACTGGCACATTCTCCAGGTGGACAATGATCTGAGGGAAGTAGTTACGAGTTACGACTCATCCCAGTATCACGTATCGCAGAAGCAAGAATCTCAAAGATATCTTGGTCCACAGTGTTTTCAGTCCAGTACCTCCTCAGAAAACATGGCTAACATCTAAGACAGTGGGCACTTATCCATGTGGCAGATGTTCTTTTTTCCCATTTATCAAAAAAATTAAGACTTTTAGAAATCCACTTGACAACAAGGAATATCACATCAACCAATTTATCAATTGCCAGACCACGGGTATTATTTATATTGCCCAATGTCCCTGCCAGAAGATATATGTGGGTAAATCAATTCATGAATTTAGACGGCGAATCTGTCAACATGTCAGCAGTATCAATACCAAAGCAGATACAGCAATATCCAGACATGTGAGACAACACCATTATGGTGACCCCAAATGTTTACAGTTTTCGGGGATATGTAAGAAGTTTGTGGGGGTACGTAAAGGAAATTTGGACAAAATGTTGCTACAAGAAGAGACCAAGTGGATTTACAGATTGGATAGTATGAGCCTAAAAGGCCTAAATGAAGGTTTTACATATTCTTCATTTCTCTAATAGCTGAACAACTATTCAAGATATATTCAGTCATTTTATATATCTAGAAGTGAGCATTAGGAACACCTGGAATTGGATGACCATGACTGTCAGACATTGAGTAGCACCCAAAATGTAATGATATCCACTACATTAGAAAATTTACTCTGTAGGTTCAGTTATATATGCTGGATCTAAGAGTGTTTGGCTGTTCCTTTGTATATCTCAATCCTTTAACACTTACCCGTCACCTTATATCTGGACTTATTGGATCTATTTCAACCTGGTTTATTCATATTCTGAAACAGGCATACAGCAGTCTCTGTACAATCATGAGCTGTCTAGCATATATGCTCGTTCTGGCATATATTGCAATTGTATTTTGTCTGGATGTTTTGTTCTTGTCTGATAAGTGAACCGTGTCTCTGCGCTGCTTTTTGGATGCGCAGTGCATGGTCCACTAGGCTGGATTGCTCTGTTAAACATATAAATTCCTGTAGTTTCAGGAAACGCACTAAAATCAGATTAGGTCTTGGCGCAGCCTTTTGGTGTGCAAGACATGCGTATTAAGTTGAATCTCCCTACTACATTTTAAAGTTTTAGCGCAGTCTCGGTTCAGGCAGGGGCGTAGCGTGGGGGGCCGTTTCCCCGGGCGCCAAATTACAGGGGGCGCCAGGCAGCAAAAATTTTAATGAGGGCCACGGGAGCCTATGGCTACCGTCCCCTCCGTTATGCCTCATAGGTTTCAGGCCACTAGGCCTGAAGCCTATAAGGCAGTAGAGTGACGCAGGACTCGGTCACGATTACCTCACTGTGACCTCCTGCGTCGGATCTCGCGCGATGACGCAGCGCGGGAAGGCACAGTGAGGCGTTCGTGACCGCCTGCGCTGGGGCGCCACAAGCTGTGATGGAGAGAGGTAAGTATTATTATTTTTTTTTAATGTACCCTACCGTAATTGCAGAGGCACTGGGGGCACTATGAGGGTGGGGAGGAGCAGAAAGAGCCAGAGGAGGACCACTGACTGGACATCATAGTAATAAGAGTGGAGAGGCGGCCATTACATTAATAACAAAGAGGGGGACATTATATTAATAATAAAGAGGGGGCCAATACATTATTATTAATATAATGCCCCCCCCTTATTATTAATATAATGGCCCCCTCTTTATTATTAAAGAGGGGCCATTACATTAATCATAAAGAGGGGGCCATTATATTAATAATAAAGGGGGGGCATTATATTAATCATAATGTATTGGCCCCCTTTTTATTATTAATATAATGGCCCCTCTTTATTATTAATATAATGCCCCCCTCTTTATGATTAATGTAATGGCCCCTTTTTAATAACAAAGAAGGGGCCATTATATTAATAATAAAGGGGGGGGGGCATTATATTAATAATAAAGAGGGGGCCATTATATTAATAATAAAGAGGGGCCATTATATTAATAATAAAGAGGGGGCCATTATATTAATAATAAAGGGGGGGGCATTATATTAATAATAAAGAGGGGGCCATTATATTAATAATAAAGAGGGGCCATTATATTAATAATAAAGAGGGGGCCATTATATTAATAATAAAGGGGGGGGGCATTATATTAATAATAAAGAGGGGGCCATTATATTAATAATAAAGAGGGGCCATTATATTAATAATAAAGAGGGGGCCATTATATTAATAATAAAGAGGGGGCCATTATATTAATAATAAACAGGGGGCTATTATATTAATAATAAAGAGGGGCCATTACATTAATAATAAAGAGGGGGCTATTATATTAATAATAAAGAGGGGGCTATTATATTAATAATAAAGAGGGGCCATTATATTAATAATAAAGAGGGGGCTATTATATTAATAATAAAGAGGGGCCATTATATTAATAATAAAGAGGGGGCCATTATATTAATAAAGAGGGGGCTATTATATTAATAATAAAGAGGGGCCATTATATTAATAAAGAGGGGTACATTACATTAATAATAAAGAGAGGGACATTATATTAATAATAAAAGGGGGGCCATTATAATATACAGGGGGAATAATATTATGGGGAATGGGGGACTATCTGTCTGGCTCTAGCACAGTATTGGGGGGCAGCAGGATGACAGTGTTGAGACACCAGGAAGGAGAGGATGATAGTAAAGTGAGGAACCTAATTTTTTTTTCTGTGAAACTCTGCAGAGACGAGAAGAGGCTGAAAGAAGGTGTCATGGCGGTCTTATCTCTGAATAAAGACGTTGAGGAAAGTCTACATCACAGGAGACGTCACTGGATGTAACAGGTATGGTGCGGTATTCTACAGTAATAATAATGTCCATCCACATATCTGTTTCACGGTAGGGTTGGGGGGTGAATTGAGAATATGGCCCACCCTGTAGCAGCCTGGCCCCAGACTTTAGGTCACACTGTGTGTTCTGAATTCTGGGGCCTCACACCCATCTACTACATTATCTGTACACGGAGAGTTATCACTGTTATCTGTGGTGTTACATCATAGGACTGCTAGTGATCTACTACAGTATCTGTTAAAAGGGGCGTGCCCGGGGTAGGGGGGGGGCACAATTTTTGGCTTGCCCCGGGTGATGGCAACCCACGCTACGCCAGTGAGTTCAGGCACGATCACCTTATCAAATGCCAAGTTCCAGCGCAGTCTCAGTGAGAGTATTGGAGTCAGACTAAGTCTCGGCGCATCTCTCTGGTGCGCAGGACATGCTCACTGAGTAGGATCGTCCTGGGAAACATCTAAGTCCCGGAGCAGCCTCAGTGGGGAGGTCATCGCATCAAGTGGAGTAAGTCAGTGCGCATCGACTCCTTGCGCAGCATGTCATCATGGACGGTCCCTGGAACACTGGGATTGACAGGAGGCACAGCAGTCATAGTATAGGATTGGAGGAATATCGGGCTAGCCGATACTCACTTCAATGACGTCATTCAAGTTTCTTTGGAGCACTCTTATGTCAATCAGATTACAGAGGTTGTTTATACCTCATCCATGGCGTTCCGCTTTCAATGCTGCGCAAACCCCTGATGAAGCCAGGATAGCTGGTGAAACATGTCGGGGGGCAGTGTCTAGGTTTTTGATTTCTGTGTACTTGTCTAAGAGCCGATGTTTGCAGTACATGCTGTGAATAATCAGCAGTTAAGCATCAATACTGATAAGATGTGGAGGCAGATACAGATCCATATAACATTCATTTGTCTGGCTGACAGTGAATGGTAAGTCAGATCACAATCCTAGCAGGGAGAGTGCACATCCCTGCAGGTAGCAAAGCGAACAAAACGCACATACACATAGCTATTACGAGACAAGGAAAAGTTTATTTTAAATCCTTTTTTCTTTGGCTTACCAAGCTGTTTGTACAATAAAAGTTACATTTTTGTATCAGGGCAAAGTTGGTATTTAGTCCGAAAGGTCTGCTGTATATGACTTTAACACAATAATAGCAATAATAGCAAACAAAAAAATAATGTTTTAGTGTCTCCATGTTCTGAGAGCTATATATTTTTTTTAATTTTTTGAGCAATTTTCTTATGTAGGGGCTCATTTTTTGCGGGATGAGGTGACGGTTTAATTGTACCAATTGGTACCATTTTGTGGGACATACACCTTTTTGATCACTTGGTGATCACTTTTTGTGATGCAAGGTGACAAAAATTGCTTTTTTGACAGTTTTTATTTAATTTTTTCTATGGTATTTATCGGACGGGGTGGATCATGTGATATATTTATAGAGCCAGTTGTTACGGACGCAGTGATACCTAATATGTGTGTTTTAACTTTTTTTTTCTATTTTTTATTATAAAATCAGGGGAATGAAGAGTTTTTCTCTTTTTTTACTTGAAATATTTTTTTTTTATTAAAAACACTTTTGTTTGCTTTTTTTATAAACTTTATTTCTGTCCTACTCTGGGACTTCAACTTTTGAGGGTCTGATCCCCTCTGCAATGCATTACAATACATCTGTATTGTAATGCATTGCCTGTTAGTGTATGACACTGAGTAATACACTAACAGGTTGCCTAGGAGACCAGGCCTGGGGCTGGATCTCCTGGGCACCTGTAGAAGGCAGGTCCCCATGCCGTGTAAGGCATTGGGCTGCCTTGTCACCCATCGGGTCCCCGCTAGAGATGAGCGAATTCGCATAACTTCGTTCTAATACTGTACGGACCCGGAGGTTCTTACAGTATTAGAATTTATTGGCTCCGATGAGCCGAAGTTACCACTGGGAACCGAACCCGATTTCGGGAAATGTTTTTTTGCAGTACAAATTAATTTATGAAATTATTGTGCGAAGTCTCGCGAGACTTCACAAAGCAATAATTTCGGCTCATAAGGGCTCCTGCTCCGTACAGTATTGGATTTTTTTTTTATGCAAATCTACTTCGGATGTTTCATCCGAAGACGATTCGCTCATCCCTAGTCCCCGCCACAGCAGCACGGGGACCCGATGGGCTCCCTCACCCGCCGCAAACCCCTTCTATGCCACGCTCAGGCATAGGAGGGGTTAATCCACCGGCATCAGCTTTTACAGCGATGCCAGCGGATACAGCAGGGGTCCGGCTATCAGGGACTGCCGGGGCCCTGCAGTGATCGGGCGCGCACCGCTCTGGTGCCCGCCCGATCACCATGACATAATAGTACGTCGAAATGCGGCAAGTCACTTGCCGCCATGACGTACTATTATGTCATATGTCGGGAAAGGGTTAAATAGTAGATCATTTTTTGATGACACATTCCCTTAAAATAAAAAGACAAGCAAATTAGCTCTTTCCAAAAAACCAAAGAAAACGGTGCTTCTGGTGTCACCAGTTGGAAGGCAGCTATCCTATAAGTTAATGTTCGACCTTTTAAACAGGACTTGAGACATAACTTAGGATTATAGCCAAGCCAGTAACTCATCTGCAGACAGTTGTTTTGAGGTAATTCTTGCTCCTCAGCGAAGAGCAAAGAGAAATGGCTTAACTGGGCGAGAGTCCGTTTTCGAAAAGAGTTAATTTGTGTACCTTTTTCTAAAAGGAGTCTATAAGGCTCCTCATGCCTATTACGTGGTCTCCACGCTCAGAAATAGTAAACTCTGAATCCTTAAATAAAAGAAAAAGAAAAAAAAAACAAAACATTCTATTTCACAAATACTAGTCCTTACATTTCATCATATGAACTACAATATATGATTTCTGATGGTAACATTGTCATTGTTTGGAGCTATTTTGCTTTATTGGCACATGCCACCGGGTATATGAATGGAGAAGGTATGGCACCACAAATACAGAGCTGACCTGATTTATGAAACATTTCTCCTTGGGTCTAAGGCCCCTTTCACACAAGCGAGTTTTCCGCACGGGTGCAATGCGTGACGTGAACGCATAGCACCCGCACTGAATCCTGACCCATTCATTTCAATGGGTCTGTGTACATGAGCGTTGTCTTTCACGCATCACTTGTGCGTTGCATGAAAATCTCAGCATGCTCTATATTCTGCGTTTTTCACGCAACGCAGGCCCCGTAGAAGTGAATGGGGCTGCGTGAAAAACGCAAGCCTCCGCAAGCAAATGCGTGTGCGATGCGGTTTTCACTCATGGTTGCTAGGAGATGTTGTTTGTAAACCTTCAGTTATTTATCACGAGCGTGAAAAAAGCATCAAAACGCATTGCACCCGCGCGGAAAAAACTGAACAACTGAACGCAATCGCAGAAAAAACTGACTGAACTTGCTTGCAGAATGGTGCGAGTTTCACTGAACGCATCCGGACCTAATCCGTCACGCTCGTGTGAAAGAGGCCTAAAAGGAGTCTTCACATGATCGTTTCCTGTGCCCCGACCCAATGTTGGTTGGGTCCTCCGACTATAGAGACCAATTTCTAGCTGCTGTTAACAAAGGGCTGTAAACTACATGATGAGCAAAAGGGTAACAATGTTTTACACTTTTGCCTTTCAGGCTCCATATCTCACCATCCACTACAGCTTTGAATATGTGACTACCATCACTTTATAGACAAGCATCTTCGCTATCTCATACATAAGATGGACTTGCAACTATTTAGCATATGATTAGTTCTGGAGATTATTGTCATGTGACTGCATTGTTACTGTTTTGCTCCTAAAATTATATACAGGGAGTGCAGAATTATTAGGCAAGTTGTATTTTTGAGGATTCATTTTATTATTGAACAACAACCATGTTCTCAATGAACCCAAAAAACTCATTAATATCAAAGCTGAATATTTTTGAAAGTAGTTTTTAGTTTGTTTTTTGTTTTAGCTATTTTAGGGGGATATCTGTGTGTGCAGGTGACTATTACTGTGCATAATTATTAGGCAACTTAACAAAAAACAAATATATACCCATTTCAATTATTTATTTTTACCAGTGAAACCAATATAACATCTCAACATTCACAAATATACATTTCTGACATTCAAAAACAAAACAAAAACAAATCAGTGACCAATATAGCCACCTTTCTTTGCAAGGACACTCAAAAGCCTGCCATCCATGGATTCTGTCAGTGTTTTGATCTGTTCACCATCAACATTGCGTGCAGCAGCAACCACAGCCTCCCAGACACTGTTCAGAGAGGTGTACTGTTTTCCCTCCTTGTAAATATCACATTTGATGATGGACCACAGGTTCTCAATGGGGTTCAGATCAGGTGAACAAGGAGGCCATGTCATTAGATTTTCTTCTTTTATACCCTTTCTTGCCAGCCACGCTGTGGAGTACTTGGACGCGTGTGATGGAGCATTGTCCTGCATGAAAATCATGTTTTTCTTGAAGGATGCAGACTTCTTCCTGTACCACTGCTTGAAGAAGGTGTCTTCCAGAAACTGGCAGTAGGACTGGGAGTTGAGCTTGACTCCATCCTCAACCCGAAAAGGCCCCACAAGCTCATCTTTGATGATACCAGCCCAAACCAGTACTCCACCTCCACCTTGCTGGCGTCTGAGTCGGACTGGAGCTCTCTGCCCTTTACCAATCCAGCCACGGGCCCATCCATCTGGCCCATCAAGACTCACTCTCATTTCATCAGTCCATAAAACCTTAGAAAAATCAGTCTTGAGATATTTCTTGGCCCCGTCTTGACGTTTCAGCTTGTGTGTCTTGTTCAGTGGTGGTCGTCTTTCAGCCTTTCTTACCTTGGCCATGTCTCTGAGTATTGCACACCTTGTGCTTTTGGGCACTCCAGTGATGTTGCAGCTCTGAAATATGGCCAAACTGGTGGCAAGTGGCATCTTGGCAGCTACACGCTTGACTTTTCTCAGTTCATGGGCAGTTATTTTGCGCCTTGGTTTTTCCACACGCTTCTTGCGACCCTGTTGACTATTTTGAATGAAACGCTTGATTGTTCGATGATCACGCTTCAGAAGCTTTGCAATTTTAAGAGTGCTGCATCCCTCTGCAAGATATCTCACTATTTTTGACTTTTCTGAGCCTGTCAAGTCCTTCTTTTGACCCATTTTGCCAAAGGAAAGGAAGTTGCCTAATAATTATGCACACCTGATATAGGGTGTTGATGTCATTAGACCACACCCCTTCTCATTACAGAGATGCACATCACCTAATATGCTTAATTGTTAGTAGGCTTTCGAGCCTATACAGCTTGGAGTAAGACAACATGCATAAAGAGGATGATGTGGTCAAAATACTCATTTGCCTAATAATTCTGCACGCAGTGTATATATTTTTTTTATTATTATTGTTTTTATGCTTTTACAATACTAAAAAAGGACATACGTATTTTAGCTGCATGTAAAATTAGTATTACAAAATTTTATATCACCACATCACAATTTATAATTTTCCACCCCCCCCCTTCCCATCCCAAAAAAAAAAAAAAAAAAAAGAAAAAAGAAAAAGGAAAACTCTCATCTCTCTCCATCCCCAACCCCTCCCCCCACACCCCAGAAGATTAATATGGGAAAATGAAATGGGAGAGTGGAACAGATAAACTCCGAAGGGTGAGGCAAAATATTTCAAGTAATAAACAAGACCTCCCAGAACCCAGCACATAGGCTTATTCAATTCTTTGTGGTGCATCGTTTATACTACTCCCCTGCCAAACTTATGAAATATTATAAGAACAAGGTATTCAGATGTTTAAAATGTGGGGAGATTGGAGTTGGATTGGATGTGCATCTACTGTGGAAGTGCCAATCTCTCCAAAATATTTGGAATGAAGTTCTTGGTTATATTAAGGTACTTCATAAGGTAGACATCCCCCTAACCTTTAGGGCATGTGTGCTGGGTTTGGTGGAGGACATAGAGGATTCCGGGAAATTCTTAATAATAACTAAATTGTTATTTCAGGCTAGTAGGTGTATTGTAAGAAAATGGATAGAGAAAACCGTACCAACAATAAGTATGTGGCTCAGTCTGGTCAAATGTTTGCTTGCTTGTGAGAGATTATATATAGCTACAAATGCTAAAAGGTGGAGGTTTGAGAGTATGTGGGCAGAATGGCTGAAAAACTGATTAAGACGGAGGTTGGGCTCCTAAAATTAGACATTTTAATTTTTATTATTTTGTTAGAATTTTATTAATCCACCTTTGGCTTTCAGCACTGCCTCAATCCTTCTGGGCATGCTCTCGATCAAATTTAACCCCTTAGTGACCAAGCGTTTTTCTTCCTTTTTTCATGGTCTCGTTCCAAGAGCTATAACTTTTGTATTTTTTAGTCTATATAGTTTTATGAGGGCTTGTTTTTTACGGGACAAGTTGTAGTTTTTAATGGAGCCATTTTGGGGTACACATAACTTTCTGATTAACTTTTATTAACTCTTTCTGGGAGGGAGATGGGGAAAAATAGCAATACTGCCACTGCGTTTTTACATTATAAATTTTATGGCGTTCATTTTTTGGTACAAATAACATAATATCTTTATTCTCTGGGTCAGTACGATTACAGTGATACTAAATACTTATAATTTTGTTTACGTTTTACTACTTTTTTTGCAATAAAACCCCTTTTATTACCAAAAAAATGATTTTGCATTGCCACTTCACAAGACCCATAACTTTTTTTTAATTTTTTATATGGAATTGTGTGAGGGCTTGATTTTTGAAAGACGACTTGTATTTTTCATTGGTATGATTTTGGAGTAAATGCCGCTTTTTGATCGCTTGTTATTACGTTTTTTTCGGTGGAAACTAAGAATAAATTCGAAATTCTGTCTTTTTTTTTACGGAGTTCACCATAGGGGATAATTTATGTAATATTTATGTAGTTCCGGTCGGTACGGACGCGGCAATACCAAACATACGGTGGATATTTTCTTTTTGCAATTTTTTTCATTGAAAAGCGTATTTTCAATGGGAAAAAAAGCATATTTTTTTATTTTATGGAATTTTTTTTATTTAATAAATGTGTATTTTTTTTCTATTTTTTTTACTACTTAATAGTCCCACAAGGGGACTATAATATACAGTATTTTGATTGCTTTTAAAATGTAATGCATTATCTCTACAGGGAGTGCAGAATTATTAGGCAAATGAGTATTTTGACCACATCATCCTATGCATATTGCATGTTGTCTTACTCCAAGCTGTATAGGCTCGAAAGCCTACTACCAATTAAGCATATTAGGTGATGTGCATCTCTGTAATGAGAAGGGGTGTGGTCTAATGACATCAACACCCTATATCAGGTGTGCATAATTATTAGGCAACTTCCTTTCCTTTGGCAAAATGGGTCAAAAGACGGACTTGACAGGCTCAGAAAAGTCAAAAATAGTGAGATATCTTGCAGAGGGATGCAGCACTCCTAAAATTGCAAAGCTTCTGAAGCGTGATCATCGAACAATCAAGCGTTTCATTCAAAATAGTCAACAGGGTTGCAAGAAGCGTGTGGAAAAACCAAGGCGCAAAATAACTGCCCATGAACTGAGAAAAGTCAAGCGTGCAGCTGCCAAGATGCCACTTGCCACCAGTTTGGCCATATTTCAGAGCTGCAACATCACTGGAGTGCCCAAAAGCACAAGGTGTGCAATACTCAGAGACATGGCCAAGGTAAGAAAGGCTGAAAGACGACCACCACTGAACAAGACACACAAGCTGAAACGTCAAGACTGGGCCAAGAAATATCTCAAGACTGATTTTTCTAAGGTTTTATGGACTGATGAAATGAGAGTGAGTATTGATGGGCCAGATGGATGGGCCCGTGGCTGGATTGGTAAAGGGCAGAGAGCTCCAGTCCGACTCAGACGCCAGCAAGGTGGAGGTGGAGTACTGGTTTGGGCTGGTATCATCAAAGATGAGCTTGTGGGGCCTTTTCGGGTTGAGGATGGAGTCAAGCTCAACTCCCAGTCCTACTGCCAGTTTCTGGAAGACACCTTCTTCAAGCAGTGGTACAGGAAGAAGTCTGCATCCTTCAAGAAAAACATGATTTTCATGCAGGACAATGCTCCATCACACGCGTCCAAGTACTCCACAGCGTGGCTGGCAAGAAAGGGTATAAAAGAAGAAAATCTAATGACATGGCCTCCTTGTTCACCTGATCTGAACCCCATTGAGAACCTGTGGTCCATCATCAAATGTGAGATTTACAAGGAGGGAAAACAGTACACCTCTCTGAACAGTGTCTGGGAGGCTGTGGTTGCTGCTGCACGCAATGTTGATGGTGAACAGATCAAAACACTGACAGAATCCATGGATGGCAGGCTTTTGAGTGTCCTTGCAAAGAAAGGTGGCTATATTGGTCACTGATTTGTTTTTGTTTTGTTTTTGAATGTCAGAAATGTATATTTGTGAATGTTGAGATGTTATATTGGTTTCACTGGTAAAAATAAATAATTGAAATGGGTATATATTTGTTTTTTGTTAAGTTGCCTAATAATTATGCACAGTAATAGTCACCTGCACACACAGATATCCCCCTAAAATAGCTAAAACTAAAAACAAACTAAAAACTACTTCCAAAAATATTCAGCTTTGATATTAATGAGTTTTTTTTGGGCTCATTGAGAACATGGTTGTTGTTCAATAATAAAATTAATCCTCAAAAATACAACTTGCCTAATAATTCTGCACTCCCTGTATAATGCATTGCATTTCAATAGCAATGCTATTCAAACATTGACCAGCAGGCTGCGCCAGAGAGGCACAGCCTGCTGAAGGTAACGGAAGACAGGCTCGGGGCCCTGATCGGAAGCAAGGTAAGCTTCCCAACACATCAGCACCCCGCGATCGCATTTTTGGGGTGCTGATGGGAGACAGAGGGAGACCGCTCCCTCTGTCACCACTTTACATGCAGCGGGCGCCATTGCGCCCGGCATGTAAAGGGTTAAACAGACCGGATCGGCACTCCTGCCGGTCCGGGCTGTTAGAGCAGGGCCCCGGCTCTCATGTGAGAGCCAGGTCCGCGCTCCCCGCTGCACGGGGGAGCCGTGCATCGCTTAGACTGGGCCGCCGTAAAAACGCGGTGGCCCAGCCTAAGGCTCCTTAGTGACCGCCGTAAAAACACGTATGGGTGGTCACTAAGGGGTTAAGCATGTCTCGACCATAAATCTGTTCCCAGGTTTCTTCTAGACGTTCCCAATGTTGGTGCATACTGGTCGACTCACTGGTACGAATACAGCTTTTTCTTCAACTCTACCCACAAGTGTTTGATTAGATTGAGGTCTGGGGACTCTGGGGGCCAATCTACTTCATTGTCATTGAACCATTGTTACCCTTTTGCTCGTCAGTGTATAACAAACTGCATGGCCTTGAATATTTTGCTTCAGCTCTGAAAAGTGTCTGAATGTGAACTGTTAGAATCTATGATAGTTGATGGTGTGGAAAGTTCACCAGTCTGATGTCACCAGTGTGAACAGGAGCTTCAGTGAAAGTCCTGGGCAATATCCAGTGCATGGAGAAAACAATGACGCTTGCCAACATGGATTCAAGAGGTAAGAGTGTCAAATACTAGTAAAAATCGATGCACTTAGACAGTGCACTGACACCATCATCGGGAGAACCATGAAGTCTTAACTTTAGATTACGCCTAATTAAATCACAGAAACGCATTGCTTTAAAAAAAAAAGAACTTAAAGCGGTTTTCCCAGGAACAACACTTATCCTCTAACCTGTGGGGGTGTCTGATCAGTAGGTGTACAATGACTTGGACTTCCACCAATCATGAGAACAGGATTCCTACTGTACTCAGGTATCTTTAGTAGACCTATAGAGTTGAATGGAGTGGCAGCAGACATGTCAGGCCTCCATTCCATTCAGTTGGGGTAACCCTAAACAGCCATTCTTGTGATCAGCGGGAGTCCTACTGGTCGGATCCTGTTTCGAGAAAATCTCTTTAACTTGCAGGGCAACATTGGTTTCTTCTTCTTTCTACATGCATTATGCTCATTATGACTGTATTGATTTTGTGAGTCCACAAAATACGGATATTGGCCATGTACATCCCACCGTATTATAGAAATACCTATTTTTCAGGACAAAAACAGGACATGTTCCATAACTTATAGAATATCTACATGGATGCAGACAGTCCACATTCTTTGTGGCCCCATAGAAATGAACATAGCCTCGTGCCTTCCACAAAAAATGGGGATTGAGCATGGACCCAAAATATGGTTATGTAAATGTAGCCATATGGACCCACCCCAAGACACCGCCTTAAAGAGGACCTTTCACACTATGAACTAAGTATACAGACATGGAGAGCGGCGCCCGGGGATCTCACTGCACTTACTATTATCCCTGGGCGCCGCTCCGTTCTCCTGCTATGTCCTCCAGTATCTCCGTTCCCTAAGTTATGGTAGGCGGAGTCTGCCCTTACATAGAAACATAGAAACATAGAATGTGTCGGCAGAGAAGAACCATTTGGCCCATCTAGTCTGCCCAATATACTGAATACTATGGATAGCCCCCGGCCCTATCTTATATGAAGGATGGCCTTATGCCTATCCCATGCATGCTTAAACCCCTTCACTGTATTTGCAGCTACCACTTCTGCAGGAAGGCTATTCCATGCATCCACTACTCTCTCAGTAAAGTAATACTTCCTTATATTACTTTTAAACCTTTGCCCCTCTAATTTAAAACTGTGTCCTCTTGTGGTAGTTTTTCTTCTTTTAAATATGCTCTCTTCCTTTACCGAGTTGATTCCCTTTATGTATTTAAAAGTTTCTATCATATCCCCTCTGTCTCTTCTTTCTTCCAAGCTATACATATTAAGGTCCTTTAACCTTTCCTGGTAAGTTTTATCCTGCAATCCATGTACTAGTTTAGTAGCTCTTCTCTGAACTCTCTCTAGAGTATCTATATCCTTCTGGAGATATGGCCTCCAGTACTGCGCACAATACTCCAAGTGAGGTCTCACCAGTGTTCTGTACAGCGGCATAAGCACTTCACTCTTTCTACTGCTTATACCTCTCCCTATACATCCAAGCATTCTGCTGGCATTTCGTGCTGCTCTATTACATTGTCTTCCCACCTTTAAGTCTTCTGAAATAATTACTCCTAAATCCCTTTCCTCAGATACCGAGGTCAGGACTGTGTCAAATATTCTATATTCTGCCCTTGGGTTTTTACGCCCCAGGTGCATTATCTTGCACTTATTTTCTCCCAGGCTGTGAGATCTGCAATGCGATTGGCCAGCGCTACAGAAGAACAAGGGCAGACTCCGCCTACCATAACTTAGGGAACGGAGATACTGGAGGACATAGCAGGAGAACGGAGCGGCGCCCGGGGATAATAGTAAGTGCAGTGAGATCCCCGGGCGCCGCTCTCCATGTCTGCATAGTTAGTTCATAGTGCAATAATCGGTGAAAGGTCCTCTTTAAGGTTGAGCAGAAGCCAGTAACACTACATGTTTTACCAGTTGATTGGGCTCCATACTGGCATGGATGGCAGGTGTTCAGTTAAGGGGTTTTCCAAGATTTCAATTCTGATGTCCGATGCTCTGGATAGGTCATCAGTTTTTGTCTAACGAGGTTCCAACACCCAGGACCCCCCGCCGATCAGCTATTTGAGATGACACCTGCGCTCACAGTAGCGCTGCGGCCTTCTCTCAGCTTTTCCTAGGCCAGTGGCGACATGTTCATCATGGCTTAGGCGCAGAAGTGAATGATAGGTCGTCAGTATTAAAATCTCAAAACCCTTCTAATGTATATCTTGCAATAGAATAATAATGCATACATTTGATGGGCACCTGACAAAAGTGACTCACTAATTTTGATATGCACTCACTCAGCACTGCTACATCTGTATACGGTCTGTATATTGCATTTTGCTTTAAAGCATGCTATTTTTCACGCTGCCTTACAGGGGTACAATATATCAGCTCAAAGTTGTCCCTCCTGTCAGCTGCATTAACCAGCTTTGAATTTTTTTTTTTTAATCGCCATGAGATCACTTTATATTGCACTACCTCGTTCGCTCAGGAGCCATTACACCCACTCCATACTTGTGCTAATTGTATCACCTGACAAATTAAATAGTAGATGTCCTAAAAATGTGTCCGCTGTGGGATCTCACAGAAATTCTGTGAAAATGATGAAGTCCCATTGGGTGAGCTTAAGATGTTAAATCAGATCATGTATCCATTAGTTGAGCAAGGCGTCTTAGCCGGACTCATTATCTCCAGGTTAAGTAAGTTTATGGAAAAGCTGATTACCTCTAAGTAACAGTGAGTCTTCAGGAAGCTAATGGGAGGCGTTTTCGAGCAAGGAGCGGTAGTATGTATAGGACTGCTGTGTGATATATAGCACCATATGGCAGAAGGTGCAGATGTGTCCAATCTTAGCTTAAAGTGTAGTTCTTTTTTATCTTTTCTTAAATCAGTAGTGCAAGTTATTCCTAATACTTTTGAATTACACCTTATTTGTTGATTTTGTACATTTTCATGACAAAACTGCCTCTGAAATTAGTGACCCAGGGTAGTACTTGGAAATCTTGGTCACGCTTTTCCAACCAACGTCGGACATTTCTAGTCATGTCGCATTTTTTTTTTGCTGGAAGATCCGATCCACCCCAGGTGGATCAGCATGTGTCGGTATACGTGATATGCAAATATGAATGCATACCCAAATCGGTGGAGGGTGCCTTCCACATGGAGGAATGGCCCAGAGAATGCCACGAAAACCTTCCACAGATCATACTGCCCCCACCAGCTTGTGTTCTTCCAGCAGTGGTTGAAGGGTGTTTGTTCTCTGATGTTTCTCACCTGACACGCCAATGTCCATTCCATTTGCCAACCAGCGGATGTCCAATCCTGTCGCGAAAATTGCAGATGCAACTTTGCTAGCAGAGGTGCAGTGACCATCCGTACGCAGTAGGGTTCACTGAACTGTTTTAGACGCACGTGTGGTCGCCCCTGGTTCATTTTGGCGTGAGCTGCTCCACTGTAGGATTTAGGTCCAAAATGGTGTCATTTGTCCACTCACAACACACTTTCATCAGAGCAGCACAAAGACAGTTTGAGCAGGTTCAGAAATACTGTCTCCCTCAGCCCCAAAGCCAATAGTCATCCCTTTTTCATCGCCCCTTTTACCCATGACAGCAACAATGGATATGTGTGCAGACAGCCTATCGCACACCTTATATACCCACCAAACCAGTTCAGCACACCATATATACCCACCAAGCCAGCTCGCCACACCGGACTTCCTTCATGCGCTACAGTACATGCCCCGGACATCAAAAGTAGGAAGTGGTCATAATAATGTGAATCAACTGTGTGTATGTGTCTAGCTGACATTGGTACACTGTCAGTGTACGTGTGATCTGGATACCTGGCATGCTGACTAACGAGCTGCCATGACCTGTTCAAACATCTACACCATGAGGAGAGAGTTG
Organism: Bufo bufo; assembly: GCF_905171765.1. Classification (NCBI taxonomy): domain Eukaryota; kingdom Metazoa; phylum Chordata; class Amphibia; order Anura; family Bufonidae; genus Bufo; species Bufo bufo. The sequence goes on from NC_053393.1 coordinate 36,761,037, forward strand.
CCATATCCTCTCAAGCAGCCAAAGCCATGGTCGTTGCTGTCAAGTGGAAGGAAACTCAGGTTTAGAATGTTGTGCAAAAAAGTTGGGTCCAACGCCTACTAGAGAGAGTAATCCCGACACCATGTGAAGAGACTGTGTACTTGCAACTTAAAGAGACAGTGTTTTGGCCTAATCTGTTTTTATTGACTAAGCCTGTACCCTCTATGAGAGATTGTTTTAGCACGTGGCGCAACATCAGAGTCAACAATTATGCCAGATGCATTTTGCGAGAACTCTATAACCGACAAGCTTGTTGTCCCACGTGAGGTCAGTAAGAGCTGTTGTTCCAAGTTCTGCTGTGGTCTCCTGTTTAAGTCTGCCATCCTTGAGTGTGGAGCCACATGCACTACTCATGGGATAAAGAAAAGATCCTGAATAAGATTTGACCCTCTTACAAGCACTACGGATTCAATTAGGTAGGTTTTCTGAGTGTTCTACAAAGTCGGATTCATCCATTAGCCTGCCAGTTAGTGAGAGGAACACATTTCCAGAGTCAAGTAACAACAATGTTTACACCACTTCAGCAGTCACTTGCCATCTTAGACTGGTATACAGCTGCTCAACCATGGATAACCTTTACTTCTTAGGAGACCAGAACATGCCAATTCTGCTCCACACAGCTCCACCTATTTCCTCTAATCCCAACCTATTTAAGGAACCCTCACCCTTCACCCCGGGGTTGAACAATAGGTTCTATTGCATTCCATTTCCATGATAGGGCTATTTTTTATTTGGCTGCTTTTGTTTATGGCTTGGGTAGCCCTGGCTAAGTTTTGACTGTCCACTGCCTGCCCTGACCTTCTACTTGTTAACTGCATTACCTGAACTTTGGCAGCTCTGACCTTTGCCTGTCTGTGACTCATGACTTTTGATTTTGTACTGTGTTCAGTGCCACCTACTACCGTCACATCAACTGTTGCTAATAGAGACAACTCCCATGGTCGTGTCCTGGGGATTCCCTGCAGCAAAGACCAAATCCCTGTACAGGTGTTAAATGGAAATCCCTTAGGGCTAAACCTGTGAGTAGAGTCTAAGTAAAACCTGGTAATGCGTTATTGCCATATCCTGAACAAGCACATGCGTTCCTCTGTAAATTTGGTGTGCAGATGGTGCCAAGTACAAAATGTGGGGCTGAGGAAGGAGCACGCTATAATGAGGGACTTTGTCTGGATGTCATGCTCCCCGCAGTTTAAGCCGCGTACAACCGGTGACAGGTTCCCTTTAAACATCAGCGAGTGTATTACATTTCAGTCGGGGAACTATTAAAACCGGGATAATGAGTTGTGAAGTTCAGTAGATTTGCATAAAATTCTGCAATCTACTAGTTGAGATAAGAGAATATATATGCTGCTCAATCATATTACTGTCCAATCCTTTTTCTTAATAACTGTATTAAAGATTATGTAGATTGTGTGCCTTAGAGTAAATCCTCACCTCTTATCATATCATTTTTAGCTTCTGATTTCTCTCGTATTGCTCCCACCATACGACTTCTATCTGAATGGAGCTATGTACAGTATGGGGCTGGTCTACCCCAGAAGCAATTCATCCTTATACTTCTGTACAAATGCAGTCTGATCGAGCATGCCATGATTATGGGATTGAACGAAATATAACCTCAGTATTAAAGGCTATGTACACATTTTTTTTAATGATTGCATGTTACTCATTTTTGGCTAAAAATATTTTTTTTAATTGGCCTTTATTAAAAATATTGAGCTGTTATGTCACAAAGGGTTAACTGTTTTTCTAACTGTGTGAATGGTACTTTCACTTTTACTTTGTGCCGGTCATCTAATAAACCTTATCTTTAAATCACATTCTTATCAGTAAGATAAAATCTGAGCTATAATGAATGTTTAGGAGGTCAGAGAGCAGGGATAAGGAGTCCGTCTGCTGCTGGTCTGACTGAAAAGACAAAAATTCCAAAGGGTGCTCCTAGAGCATGTCCGCTCTGTACGAAAAAAAGGAAGCCATATTTTTAATAAAGACCAATTCAAAAAATTAATTATTTTTAGCTGAAAAAGAGTACAATGGAATAATAAAAAAATATAAAAAATTGCCCCCAAAGGTGTACATGGCCTTTGTGTGTATGATATCAGAGACATATAGGGGTATAGTAGAGGCCCTATACCCTCCTTTAAGATATGGAGCTGTAATATGGCTGTGTGCATAAGTCATAAATGGCAAATAGAGGGGCCCTGTTAGAGCACATGCTACTAAATACACATCAGGATTAGGAATAGGTGAATCGCCCCAAATTCAATTTGGGTCTAATCCGGCTGAATCAATACTACACAAATTGAAAGTGCTCCGATAGTCCTAAAAATTTCCAAAACTCACCCAAATTGGATCACCAAAAATTTTGTTGCAGATCTAATTTGTACCAAATTCCTCTTGAATTCGATTTGTTCATGTCAGGATTACACAAAATTACGGGGGGAAAAACACTAATTATAAAAATGCCACTAACAGTGGTAAGCCAAAAACTCTGTGTGAAGGAGACCTAGAAAAAGAAAGCACATCAGAACCCAAACTGCTCTGTGTAAACCTGGCCAAAAGAGGTACTCCCAACCCATCAAAAACTCCAAAAACAAACAAAAACACCTTTTACAGCTGTAATATTTACAAGGAAAAATAGAAAAGTTATGAGTAGAATGAAATAAAAACTAAATAGTGGATCTGACCCAAACTTTACAAATCAGCAATATCCCTAAATGGCTATTCCAGGGTGACACAAATTGGTGACAATGGAGTCAGAGCGTCCTAAAAACATAACAGAAATGATAGTCATTTCCGCCATTCACCCCCTCCCCTCCTGCAGTTCTTATGCTGCCCAGTTCTCCGCTGCTGTCTACTTCTGACTCCCATGTCAATGTGCAGGAAATATCTGAGAATGCGCTCTCAGACAATCACTGGAAGTGACAGTGACCCGCTTCAGCCAGTGATTTGGCCAAGTGGGCATTTCCTCCATGCCGAGATGGAAGCTAGAAGTAGACAGGAGCAAGACTTGAACAGCATCAGAACTTTGCAATATTGTTTTCACCAATTTTTGTTGCACCTTTAACCCCTTCACAACAAAGACAACGGGTTATTCACATCCACAACATTTATATCCACAACAGTACTGCCCCAGGACCTCTGCCCAACAGGAGACTGGGGACCATGTAACCTCTGTTAAACCAGGCAAAGTGTATACAAGGTTCACATCACGGTATGGCCTTCCATCTGAGGTATCCCAATGTATATCTCTGACGGAAGGCTGCAAAGTATCCCGCTGTAAAGGCATACAGTGGAATGTGTCACATATACAGCCCCCTCTATATGTCATATATGGAGAGTTATTTCATTGGAGCTCCCTGGTTAGTTTCCCTGTTCAGGGAATCCTGTTTGTGAGCCGCAGTTACCTTAAGACAACTTGGACATCATGAGGCACCTCCATAGGCATCTAATGTATGTGTGCCCCCACAAATCTCCCTCCGCTAGGCAGAATGTCCTCCCAAGTTACTTCTGGAGACAAAGTTGGTTTTGGTCCGAGGTCCTATGAAAAGAAGAACCCAGACCTGATGTCCTGCAACTCGCATCACTTCAGCAGGTTCTATTAGCTAGAAATAGGGATACCAGGGGGAGGGGAGAGGATGACTGTTGTTTTTATCTCTAGTCAGCTCCCCACTGCTGTAGATGGAGAGGTGAAAGAGACAAAAACATCCTGCATAGTATGATAAATCAATATGTACATGGCTACATCTAGAGAAGAGAAATCAGTGAAAATAATTGCACTCACATAATAGATACAGAAATGAATTACGATTAAATCTGAGATTCTTAGCCAATATATTTTGATCAAAACCTATTTCTGCTCGCCTACCACAGCAAAGTTATCTCAGTCACTGTAGTACTGGGCATCTACACTGGCATAGAGACAGGTATAAAATAGAGTAGGTTCCTGCCTGAATGAGATCACCTTACCGTGGTAGGCTGGCACAGATGTGTTATGTTTAAAATATATTGGCTAAGAATCTCAGATCTTATCATATCAGAATAGCGTTTAGTCCAGGGATAGCCAACCTGCGGCTCTACAGCTGTTGCAAAACCACAACTCCCAGCATGCCCAGACTGCCTACAGCTACAGCAGGGCATGGTGGGAGTTGTAGTTTTACAACAGCTGGAGAGCTACAGGTTGGCAATCCTTGGTTTAGTCTATATAAAATGTTTGCATCTATTATTTTCAATGATTTCTCTTCTCCAGAAAGTTGGACCACCAGAGCAATGTAGAGGGGCTACCGCTGACACTGTCAGGCCTGTTATTGATGCCATACAGTAGCATCTATTACATACAGGCCACCAATGTATACGATTTTCAACTGGATCTTGTGGGATAGAATAATGTAATCTACTAACCAAACCTTTTTTTCTCTGATTATACCAGATGGAGGCCTAAAGGAGTTTGTGTGCTATATGGGGCACTCCATAATGTTTTTAGTAAGTACACAAAAATAACCTGTTTATGCCTCCATATGAAATCTGAGACATATGGAGGTTGTATAGGATTCAGAAGAGCCATCATACGATCAAATGCTTGAGTCCACATGCATATTAACACCATTCAATACAAAATTTCAACCGGCTGTCCAATGTTTTTTTACTTTTTTTAATAGCCCATTTAGGCACATTGCGCACCTATATATTTATTGAAATATTATGTATATTTGTGGTTGTATTAATTTCAAGACCCAATATAGAACATAAATGCAGAATTTCTGGGGTCAATATGCAGTAACAAATGTGTGGCCCCTATATCCCACCCAATGTCCTAGTCACTGCTGGTAACTCATGATATATGCAAGGAAGGGAGGATTTGCATTTGGTAATTTTCAATAAAAAAAATATTTCCGCCAATTTTTTTTTATAGCTAATGAGAAAAATAATTATTTTTGACTCATCACCATAAGCTAAATATTCATTTGTGAGTTTGTGGCTTGAGAGGCTGTGATGTTGAATTTAAAGCAATTTGCACATTGTGTGTCCCCAGGCTTTCATAATGTCGGTGATGCCGTATCCGAGCCGCTGCAGTGCATATCAATAAGGTAATAGGTACATAATGAACTATTACATTGCGTTATAGGATTATATTTAAGGAAGAAACCTACATATATTACTGTGATTAGAGAACCAAAATTAATTACTATTTGCTAAACACTATTATTTTATCAGTTCTTTATAAAAAGCTGCAATTAATTGTACTTTCTAAATGTAATATTTAAATTATAGTGAAAACATTTTGAAGGATTTAGAGGAAAATAAAATCCATTGCATAAATTATATATGTCATAATTTCCAACTTAATGTGGGCAGATAGCATAGAAATATAAATACTAAAATACATGTACGTACAAGAATATAACTTGTATAATACTGCTCCTATGTACAAGAATATAACTACTATAATACTGCTCCTATATACAAGAATATAACTACTATAATACTGCTCCTATGTACAAGAATATAACTACTATAATACTGCCTCCTATGTACAAGAATATAACTACCATAATACTGCCTCCTATGTACAAGAATATAACTACTATAATACTGCTCCTATGTACAAGAATATAACTACTATAATACTACTCCTATGTACAAGAATATAACTACTATAATACTGCCTCCTATGTACAAGAATATAACTACTATAATACTGCTCCTATGTACAAGAATATAACTACTATAATACTGATCCTATGTACAAGAATATAACTACTATCATACTGCTCCCATGTACAAGAATATAACTACTATAATACTGCTCCTATGTACAAGAATATAACTACTATAATACTGCTCCTATGTACAAGAATATAACTACTATAATACTGCTCCTATGTACAAGAATATAACTACTATAATACTGCTCCTATGTACAAGAATATACCTACTATAATACTACCTTCTATGTACAAGAATATAACTACTATAATACTGCTCCTATGTACAAGAATATAACTACTATAATACTGCCTCCTATGTACAAGAATATAAACTACTATAATACTGCTCTTATATACAAGAATATAATTACTATAATACTGCCTCCTATATACAAGAATATAACTACTATAATACTGCCTCTTATGTACAAGAATATAACTACTATAATACTGCTCCTATGTACAAGAATATAATTACTATAATACTGCCTCCTATATACAAGAATATAACTACTATAATACTGCCACCTATGTACAAGAATATATCTACTATAATACTGCTCCTATGTACAAGAATATAACTACTATAATACTGCCTCCTATGTACAAGAAAATAACTACTATTATACTGCTCCTATGTACAAGAATATAACTACTATAATACTGCTTCCTATGTACAATAATTAAACTAATATAATACTGCACCTCTGTACAAGAATATATCTACTATAATACTGCTCCTATGTACAAGAATATAACTACCATAATGCTGCCCCTATGTACAAGAATATAACTACTATAATACTGCCTCCTATGTACAAGAATATAACTACCATAATGCTGCCCCTATGTACAAGAATATAACTACTATAAAACTGCCTCCTATGTACAAGAATATAACTACTGTAATACTGCCTAATATGTACAATAATATAACTACTATAATACTTCTCCTATGTACAAGAATACAACTATTATAATACTTCCTCCTATGTACAAGAATATAACTACTAACATATTGCCTCCTATGTGCAAGACTATACTATAATAATGCTTCCTTTGTACAAGAATAAAACTACTATAATACTGCACCTATGTACAAGAATATATCTACTATAATACTGCCTCCTATGTACAAGAATATAACTACTATAATACTGCTCCTATGTACAAGAATATAACTACTATAATACTGCCCCTATGTACAAGAATATAACTACTATAATAATGCTCCTATGTACAAGAATATAACTACTATAATACTGCCTCCTATGTACAAGAAAATAACTACTATAATACTGCCTCCTATGTGCAAGAATATAACTACTATAATACTGCTCCTATGTACAAGAATATAACTACTATTATACTGCCTCCTATGTACAAGAATATAACTACTATAATATTGCTCCTATGTTCAAGAATATAACTACTATAATACTGCCCTCTATGTACAAGAATATAACTACTATAATACTTCTCCTATTTACAAGAATACAACTGCTATAATATGGCCCCTATGTACAAGAATATAACTACTATAATACTGGCTCCTATGTACAAGAATATAACTACTATAATACTGCTCCAATGTACAAGAATATAACTACTATAATACTGCTCCTATGTACAAGAATATAACTACTATAATACTGCGTGTGTAGAAAAAGGAGGAACAAGCACCAGTAGTCAAAGTTTTCCGGGCCCGGTCTTTATTTCACCAAATGTAACATGTACAAATACAGTGGCACCTTCTCCCACTCTCCCCCGATTTACGCGTTTCAAACACTTCTGTTCTTACTCATATAATCCAAAGTGTCTGTTCTGCCATTGAATTTTTTATATATATATTTGTTTTTTATTAAATGGTTATTCATTTATGTGGCTGAGTTTGTACTATACTGAAGTATGAAAGAAAAAAAGAGGGTTATACCTGTGCAGGATAGTTTCCTGAACCATGTTCCCACCATGCGATTTGTCATGAAGTTTCATGTGAATATGGGTGAGCTGGATAATATCATTTTCTATTACTGTAACACTGCTCCTATGTACAAGAATATAACTACTATAATACTGCTCCTATGTACAAGAATATAACTACTATAATACTGCTCTTATGTACAAGAATATAACTACTATACTACTGCTCCTATGTACAAGAATATAACTACTATAATACTGCTCCTATGTACCAGAATATAACTACTATAATACTGCCTCCTATGTACAAGAATATAACTACTATAATACTGCTCCTATGTGCAAGAATATAACTACTATAATACTGCTCCTATGTACAAGAATATAACTACTATAATACTGCTCCTATGTACAAGAATATAACTACTATAATACTGCTCCTATATACAAGAATATAACTACTATAATACTGCTCCTATGTACAAGAATATAACTACTATAATACTGCTCCTATGTACAAGAATATAACTACTATAATACTGCCTCCTATGTACAAGAATATAACTATTATAATATTGCTCCTGTGTACAAAAATATAACTACTATAATACTGCCTCCTACTTTTAAGAATATAACTATTATAATACTGCCTCCTATGTACAAGAATATAATTACTATTCTACTGCCCCATGTACAAGAATATAACTACTATAATACTGCCCCCTATGTGCAAGAATATAACTACTATAATACTGCTTCTATGTACAAGAATATAACTACTATAATACTGCATCCTATGTACAAGAATAAACTTACTTGTTACCACAGTAGGCAGGGACATGCGGACAGTGAGCCCTAACTGGAACCTCGCCCACATTCCCTGCCTACTTGCAATGCGAGGCTAGGCAGCAAGTCTGCAACTGGTTGACGTCCCTTACTCTGCTAAGTGCAGGACTGACACACACAGAGAAGAAACTACACAAAGTTGAAGTTGTACAGTAAAAACTGAACGGACAATGCAGTACCAAATCAGACGACAGAGGGTAGTCAGAATAGCCAAGCCGAAGTCAGAACCAAATGGGAAACACCAGAACACGAGACAGAGAGTGGTCAAAGGCAGCCGAGGTCAATCCAGTAAGCAATCCAAAAGCACGCAGAACAGAACTTGGAGAACAGCTAAGGAGTGAATACCAATCACTGTTAATGGTGTATGACCAGTAAGGGGTTTAAATACAGCACCGAGTCCCAGAATCTGAACCCGATAGGTCCATGACTTAGTGCTCCATTGGTCAGACACGGCACACAGGAACAGAACAGCTGAATAATCAAGCACTGCTAGTATCCTCCAGCACACGCCCCCTTGGTGCTAGGGATGCTGTCGGAGGAGCACATTGCACATTGCCTCGTCCTGGAGAGAGTTATTACAGAATATTTCCTGGATATTTTTTTAAATGTTTTAGAAATTTCCACACAAAATTAAGTAAAACACGAAGGATTGTGAATTCACAGTGATTAAAAAAAAATATATAAAATCATGCATGTCCTGTAAATCTTGCTCTTCACTTAATATATTTATAAAGTCACGGAGCACTCCTTTAATCCCTACAAATAGCATAGATAATAGACTGGCATAACAGGGTTGTAGGATCATCTGATCCAGAAGCTGCAGAGATATCAGGTAGATGAGAACTTATGAAATGCTGCATCTCGAGACGTCCAGAAACCATCTATCAACCTTATAGTGACAGCTCCAATATTAGGAAACATACTGAAACCTAATAGATTTTTGCCTGAGATATTATTGTTTCATGGCGGCTGGTAGTTAGAGTTCAGTCCGTTTCTTAAGACCCCGGAGACAATTAGCAGATTGGAAAGTGGCTTTAAATCGATTTGGAAGGAGCTGTGCGACGGTCACTCTTCATTTTTCCTTCGCTCGCTGGGTCAGATGTCTTCACATTGGAGGTTGTTTTTGAAATTTATATTAATTGGCAAACTTTCTTCTAGGTCTATGAAGAATACAGGATTTTTTTTTATCAGTCATACAGGTATATGTCAAGGGAACAGATTTACCTGTACTCAATGCAATTGACATTGCAAATTTAATTAATAACTGGTTATATTTTAGTTCATAGATTTTTTTAAGATTTTTGTTTTTGCTTTTAGATTATTTTGTTGACCTTAACATAATTACCAATATATCAAAATAATGCTAAATAAGCCACCTTAGCCCTGTAGTACCCTAGAGCGGGCACTACCATTCCTACACCCTGCTACTGTCTCTAATGGCCAACTAATAATGTAATCTGTGTATTTATTCCAGGTCCTCTTACACTGTGCCTTAATAGTATTGCTATGTTACTGTTAATTATTGTATTTCATGCACTGTGCCTGGTTTTGTCACGGCCACGGTTATAGCCGTGACTCCTTGGGAGCCGCATACAGTTGCCCGCGGTTTTGGGTTGTAGTGTCAACAGCAGCTTGGGGCATAATGTTGTTGGCCTCAAGTGCGGTTGCCGCGGACAACAGCTATGTGTGCGGTTCCCTTGGAGTTGTGTGCGCGTTTGTAGCACTTTCGTATGTCTGTCTGCACTTTGTTTATGTTTGGTGTGCACTGACATTTTCCCTGCTCTGTGGCTGCCCGTGGCAACGTTGGGTTGTATTATGTACATGTGGTGGCAGTGTCCCGGCCTTCGGGCTGACTCCCAGGACACGCTTGCCACCCATGTCGTTGCCTGCGGCAACAGCCACAGTGTGTTTGTTGTTTGGACACTTCCCCTTTAAGTTATGTTTTCCCTTCTGTGGTTTTGGAAGGGTTAACTCCCTTTCAGTGTGTGTGAGTCACGGGGTGTGTCTGATTGTTGCGTGTGGCCTCTTGGCCCTATAAAGCCTCAGTTGTAGGCAGTAGCCAGAGAGGGTGTTTCAGCCATGCTGGCTGTAGACATCCTCCTGGTTACTTACCAACTGCCAGTGGGGGCCATCCTTCTGGTCATAGCAAATATATATGTCCTTTGGTGTCTTGAAGATGTGTTTGGTTTTATGTTTCTTTATTGCACCTGTGGTCCTGGGTTCCCGTGTGTTGTGTGTTTGTGTGCTGAGTCCTGCTGTCTGTGGGCAGTACATCCACATGGGTTCCAGGCAGGGCTGGGACAAGGCCATTTGGTGCCCAGGGCGAAGATGGCAAACTGCGCCCCCCCCCCCCCCCCCCCCCCCGTTTTTAATAAAAAAAATTAGTTTGTTATTTGTATTACATTATTTTCTTACTTTTTACAGTCTGTGTGTGAGTAGCAGCTAGTGAAGGCAGGCTCCTCGTGGCTTGTTCTTCACGCGCCGACACAGCTCCCTGTAGGCTGCGCGAGTCCTCCCTCTCTCACCTCACACCTCGCCTCCGGCGTGAGCCGCGTGACGTCACACGGCGCACGCCGGTGGTATCAACCAAATGAATCCTCCATGGGGGGGGGGGGGCGAGGAAACGCAGAGGAGGAAAGGGAGCCCGAGCCAGGAGCGCAGTCGGCACAAAATTCATAGGGGGAGAGAAGGAGCAGCGCTGACATGGCTGGTGTGGACGGTGTAGGCGGGTGCAGGAGCGCACTCAGCACAGCAAGCACAGCAAGTGGCGCTTGGCTAATGTGGTACAGTGAAGCTGTACACTGCTGGACAGTGGCGTCTCTAGCTTTCAAATTTTGGGGGGGCACACTGGGGGCCAGGACAAAAGTAGGGGGGGCAGCTATAACAACGATACATTTACACAAGTACGCTTAGAAATGCTGCAATACTTTACCCAATACCTAAAACCGCAACAGGGAAGAAAAGTCCAGCTGTCTGTGGATGACACTTTTATAGAGAGGGGGATCTGTGGATGACACTGCTATGGGGGGGATCTGTGGATGCCACATACCGTATATAGCATCTTATGCTATATGTGTCATCCACAGATCCACCCCATGACAGTGTCATCCCCATTTCCCCCTCCATAACAGCGTCATCCACAGATCTCCCTCCCTATAACAGTGTCATCCACAGATCTCCCTCCCCGCCTCTCACAGGAGTGTACATATATAAAATAAACATATTTCACATGAAAACGTACAGTTACTTGGCTTGGCCCTTGGGGATCTCGGACACCACTTCAACACTTGGCCGGGGGCTCGGCGGAGCTGATGTTGTGTTTTATCCTAATGAGTAAGATTTCATAATAAGGATTTGGAGAAGGGGCAGAGGGATAGCAGAGCAGAGAGAGGCTGGTGCTGCTACTAGGGGGTCATACCATGGGGGAGTAATAAAACCCACCATAATGCCCCCCAGTAGAAATAATTCTCCTTATAATGTGCAAAACATACCCCCTTATGCCCCCAGTTGAGCTAATTTCCCCCATAATGTGCCAGTATAAAATACCCCTATATAGTGCACCAGTAAATGCCTCCATAGTGCTCCTCTCCCCCCTTCCTGCTAGTGCCCCCCATAATGTACCAGTATAAAATGTCCCATATATCGTGCCCCAGTAGATGCCCTCAGTGTCCCCCATAATTTGCAAGTATAAAATACCCCTTCTTAGTGCCCCCCGTAGATGACTCCATAGTACTCCTCTCTCCCCTTCTCCATAGTACCCACCATAATGTGTCCCAGTATAAAATGCTACTGTACAGAGCCCCCCATATAAAACACCCCTTCTTTGTGGCCTCAGTAGATGCCCCTATAGTGCCCACCAATAATGTGCCAGTAATAAGTGCCCTCAATAACGTGCCAGTAACAAGAGCCCCCCAATGTGCCAGTAATAAGCCCCCATCACGTGCCAGTAACAAGAGCCCCCATCACGTGCCAGTAATAAGCCCCCCATCACGTGCCAGTAATGAGCCCCCCATCACGTGCCAGTAATGAGCCCCCATCACGTGCCAGTAATGAGCCCCCATCACGTGCCAGTAATGAGCCCCCCATCACGTGCCAGTAATGAGCCCCCATCACGTGCCAGTAATAAGCCCCCCATCACGTGCCAGTATTAAGCCCCCCCATGTTCCAGTATTAAGTCCCCCCATCATCATGTGCGAGTATTAAGTCCCCCCATCATCATGTGCCAGTATAAAGTCCCCCCCATCATCATGTGCCAGTATAAAGTTCCCCCCCATCATCATGTGCCAGTATAAAGTCCCCCCCATCATCATGTGCCAGTTTTGTAATAAGCCCCCCCAATGTGCCAGTAACACTATTGTAAAAAAAAACAAAAAAAAAACACTTATACTTACCTAAGTGTCAGCGATGCGATGCAGCCTCTTCCTGTGTCCCACGCTGTAATGTAAGGCTCAGGCGGCACGATGACGTCATTGCGCCGGCCTCTGATAGGCTGCCGGCCTAGTGCCTGCAGCCAGGGGCGTACATAAAAATCACTGGGCCCCATAGCAGGAATCTAAATTGGGCCCCCATTCCCCTTTTATAGCCCCTCCCTTTGTTCCATGAACTATTCTTGCTGCTGCGTTTTATAATTTATGCCATCAGGGCCGGAATGGGATTACAAAACAGCCCTGGCACACAAAAGATGTATAATAGATGCAGATGTATATTATATACAGCAGTGTACAGTTATGTGAGGTACGCGGTATAATAGATGCAGTGTGTACAGGTATATAGTATATTCCCTAGTGTTCTGATATGTGAGGTACAGGGTATAATAGATGCAGTGTGTACAGGTATATAGTATATACAGCAGTGTACTGATATGTGAGGTACGGGGTATAATATATGCAGTGTATACAGTATATACAGTAGTGTAATATGTGAGGTACGAGGTATAATAGATGCAGTGTGTACAGGTATATAGTAAATACAGCAGTGTATTGACACCTCGTACCTCACATATCAGTACACTGCTGTATATACTATATATCTGTACACACTGCATCTATTATACCTCGTACCTCACATATATAGTATATACAGAAGTGTACTGATATCTGTACACACAGCATCTATTATACCTCATACCTCACATATCAGTGCACTGCGGTATATACTATATATCTGTACATATTGCATGTATAATACTGTGTAATATATGCAGTGTGTGTGCATGTATGTGTGTGTATATATATATATATATATATATATATATACAGAGCAGTGTATTGATGTGACACATAGAAGGTATAATACTGTAGATGCAGTGTTTATAGAAATATGTGGTCAGTTATGCATTATAGTCACTGTGAGGTACATGAGGTAGTGGTAACTGTCTGAAGTAGTATACATGAGTGAGCAATGAGTAAAAACAGGGCATGGAGGGGGGGTAAATGATGAAAAGTGGAGGACCTCCTCTTACCTCTCCATTCCAGTCTGTATGGATCAATACAGAGCTGCTTGTGAACTTTTAATACTTGCTGTTAGGGGTTGAAGGACCTGTGATGATGTCATCACAGGTCCTGGCAGATGTACCTTTGAAACCTAGGAACTACACCATTTTTGGTGCAGTTCCTTTGCTAGATTCTGCAGGACCTGTGATGTTGAAGATGATGTCATCACAGGTCCTGGCAGATGCACTGTTCTAACCTGGGAACTACACTTTACACTGTGCAGTTCCCTTACAGGACCTGTGATGACATCATCAAAGGTCCTTTAGCTTTAGAAAGGTAAACAGGAGTAATTAGGGGGCGGGGCCTCTCCTCCACTTCGGTGCCTGCCTGCAGCCTATCAGAGGAAAGGGAAGGGACACGCCTCTCCCTCCCCTGCACCTCCGCTGGCACAGACAGTTTACAATGGAGATGAGCGCAATGGAAGCGCTCATCTCCCTGTGCCCGGCGGCGGCTGCTCACTTGGGGGGGGGGGGTCATTTTAGTTGGGGGGGCACATGGGGGGGCACAGCATGATGTAGGGGGGGCCGTGGCCCCCTCTGGCCCCCCCCTGGCGACGCCACTGCTGCTGGCACTTCACCTGCGCCCCCCTCCTGTCCGCAAATGGTAGCGCCCAGGGCACCCGCTCCTTCGGCCCCTGCCTTGTACCGGCCCTGGTTCCAGGCTTTGTTGTCTGTGGTAGGTCTCTGTTATGCTTGTGGCAAGTACCTGCCATTGCCATAGGTTGCATTTGTTCCCCCTTGCTTGCAGCTTGGCCAGTGAGACTCCTGTTCCTCCGTACCCAGAAGGAACAGGATGTCTTACCCTGACTCCTAGCCCAGGGACCGGTCGGAGGGTAAGTCAGGGCTCCGAGGTTCCTGCGCATGGGTCCTCCTACCTTAAAGGTCGGCCCATGCAGGTAGGAGTTAGGGTCAGGTTAGGGACGCTGTAGGAGGTGACCCGCTCCCTAACTCTGTCGTCCTGGTCAAGCAGCGACCATCTTCCTTCGGCACACGGCTGAGGGTTTCCCCCATCCACAGCCGTGACAAGTTTACCAGCAGGTGGCAGTGTGTCTGGCAGAGAGAGCTCTTTAGATAGAACGGAACTTACCATTCAATTCTCCCCCTTTGGGGCAGACGTGGGCTAACCTCGCTTCCTACCAAGGGAGGGGTTGTAGAAAGCTATAGTGAGTCAATAGAATAGTTAGGAGAGCAGACATGGTGCAGTGAGGGTAGCGCCCCCCCCCTCCTGAAGCAGGAATCTTCCAGGGGAAGCAGCTCGTAGAGCATCACGACTCCTTGCAGTTCATAGACTGAGTATTACGAGGGGGTTAACAGCCAAACACATCCCATTCAAAGGTACCATAACTGCAAGAAAGTCCAGTATAGCAGAGAAAGCAAGGTATCCAAGTTCACCTGCCAATGCACCCTAAAACCTGCTGAAGCCAAGAGAAAGATCAAGTATTGCCTGTATGCAAGTTTACTCACGTAAAACTGTTGAACTTTACCAATTTTGGATTCGACTTATTTCTCCAACTACAGCTCCTTTGAATGCTACGGAGCCTAACTTTGAGGAGCAATGGTATCCAGGTAGGAGCACCATGACACACAGAACTAGTATGGCCACATCACCACTTGGCAATTCCTACACACTGGGACCCCAATAATGTCCTGGGGGTGGCACATTGCAGCCCCTTAATGACCACTAACTGTCTTATGGCAGCAAGTTGTGCAGGGCCTCAGTCTACAAAAGCATCTTTTGGCTTTGCTGCAGTAGAGGGGGGGGGGGGGGGGTTAATGGCTCCTGAAGCTCAACTGCACTAAGAAGCAGCTCCTCTTCTTAGCGCAGTCTCCTGCTTCACAGCCGGGGTCAGAGGAAGCTCCAATCCCGGGTGTTAAACCTTTGATTGCCATGATCCATGACCCAGATGATCAAAGACAACTCCTCTCTGTGATGAGGTCACTGACCTATTCAAAGAAAGGAGCTATCTGAAGTCAGTCCTGAGGACTGTAGGAAGGCGCAAGGGTCCATCATTGACGGAAGGTACGTGTCACCGAGGTTCCTGGCCTCGGTGAGATAAGAACTGGTAATTTTGTGTGTAAAGACAATCCGGGCCTTCTCTTATTGGGAGCAGCCAAAGAACAGGGTGGGTGGCTGTTCCCCACGTCCAGGCCAGGTTTTGAGCTGGGGTTTAAAAACCCAGCCAGCAGCTCATCTGGGTGTGGAATGAACCTCCAGGTGATAGTGGAGCTCTATGTTTGGGAGCTGAGGAGTTCTGCCATACTGCAAGGCTGAGAGCCGCATGAGAGCTGCCAGCTGGAAGCCAGGCATCCTAAAGCCTGCTGTGAACTGTCAGGTGACGTGTTTTTGAGTTCTGTAGACTTTTGCTGTGTGAATTAACATGAGGATTCCTGCGGTGTGACACCAGGGTCCTGCCAAGTATTGTGTTTCTTTTCTGCCTTTTTGTGTGAATAAACACTGACTTTTGCTTTTCAACCGTGGTTTTGCCTCTTTATTGCATCCGCTTATCCTGCCTACCAGATCAAATCCCTATAGGACCTACAAAGGACTACCAGGACTGGAGTATGCTAATACATTATAAATTAGCTTTAATTATAAGCTAATACATTATCCACCATAATGGGATTAAAAAATATATTATTAATAATGTAAAAATAAAAAATTCCATTTTTAGAACATACATTTATGCACAAATTGAGGAAAAAAATGAAACCTGTGCATTTTAGGCTACTTTCATACTAGTGTTAATATTTTCCGGTATTGAGATGAATCATGGGGTCTCAATACCGAAAAAAACCGCCCCTGTTTTATCCCCATTCATTGTCATGAATGCTCCAAAATGCATTCCGTTCCATTTGGTTACGTTTTCATCAATCTGCGGTTTTCTTTCCGTCATGAGATGCGGAGCAAAACTGACCTGTCATGACCCACAATGCAAGTCAATGGGGACGGATTAGTTTTCTCTGACACAATATAAATTGGCAAAAATTCCCACAAAAAATATGTATTTTAATCAGGGGCTATTTTTATGCGTCTTAAAGGGAAACTCTCAAAGATGTGCCCTGCTGGAGCCTAGAAAAATTAGGCATTCACCTGACATAAAATAAATTCTGATTATGTGGCTGGAGGTACATTAGGCGGTCACTGGCAATTTTTTTTATTGTGGGCCAGTACATGTTCCGTTCCATGTCTTCTACCTCACTTTGCCTGTTCATGTTTCTATGCTATGTTCATGTCATGATGGCTGCGCTACTAGTCGGCTCCAGTTGGCTCCAGGTTCACCTTCGGAAGAGGGTTTCATGTGTTCCCCGGAGGGGGAATGCCCTTTCTTTGCAATGTCTTGTCTACGCCTTGACATTGTGATTATTTGCCTGGAGGTACTTTAGGCGGTCACTGGATAAAAATTTTACTGTAGACCACTGGAGTACAGGCCCTAAAAATTAGGCATTCGCCTGACAGAAAAGAACTTGTGATTATGTGGCTGGAGGTACATTAGACGGTCACTGGCTAAAAATGTATTGCTGTAACAAGAATACAAGAATATATAGCAATATAGTGAATATTCGAAAAAAAAAATGAATTTAGAGCAATTTAGCTAATATAATAATAATCTTTTTTTTATAGTTGTAATTTTTTTCCAATCTGAACTTCAGATGAGAAAAAAATTACAACTATTAGACAAAGATTATAGCACTATATTAGCTAAATTTCTCTATATTCGTTTTTTTTTTTGAATATTTGCTATATTGCTATAACTTTGTTTTTTCGAATATTCGTAATATTCTAAAACAAGAATATATAGCAATATAGTAAATATTCGAAAAAAAACGAATTTAGAGCAATTTAGCTAATATAGTGCTATAATCTTCTTTGTCTAATAGTTGTAAGTTGAACTTCAGATGAGAAAAAAATTACAACTATTAGACAAAGAAGATTATAGCACTATATTAGCTAAATTGCTCTAAATTCGTTTTTTTTTTGAATATTCACTATATTGCTATATATTCTTGTTTTAGAATATTCGAAAAAACGAAGTTATAGCAATATAGCAAATATTCGGAAAAAAAAAACAAATATAGAGAAATTTAGCTAATATAGTGCTATAATCTTCTTTGTCTAATAGTTGTAAGTTGAAAAAAATCGCAATATACAGTAAATTTAAAAATTCGCAAATAACACTACTCCTAAAGTCAAATATACTGCAGCCTTCTCATTGGCCCACAAGCTAGAAGCAGGGAGGGATCATGTGTACTGATTAAAAAAAATATTGAATATTCAAAATTACGAATTTATATCACTATATTCGAAATATTCGCGAATTTTCAAAGTACCTATATTCACGATAAAAATTCAAAATTCGAATATTCGTGATCAACACTACTGAACATGGCCATATGGCTCAGGGATGCCCTTCTGGGTGAAATATTTTTTTCGTAATATTCAAATACAAGAATATATAGCAATATAGTGAATATTCGAAAAAAAAAAAATTTAGAGCAATTTAGCTAATATATCTATTTAGCTATAATCTTTTTTTTTTATAGTTGTAATTTTTTTCCAATCTGAACTTCAGATGAGAAATAAATTACAACTATTAGAGAAAGAAGATTATAGCACTATATTAGCTAAATTGCTCTATATTAGTTTTTATTTCGAATATTTGCTATATTGCTATAACTTGGTTTTTTCGAATATTCGTAATATTCTAAAACAAGAATATATAGCAATATAGTAAATATTCGAAAAAATAAACGAATTTAGAGCAATTTAGCTAATATAGCGCTATAATCTTTTTTTTATAGTTGTAATTTTTTTCCAATCTGAACTTCAGATGAGAAAAAAATTACAACTATTAGACAAAGAAGATTATAGCACTATATTAGCTAAATTGCTCTAAATTCGTTTTTTTTTACGAATATTCGAAAAAACGAAGTTATAGCAAATATTCGAAAAAAAACGAATATAGAGCAATTTAGCTAATATAGTGCTATAATCTTCTTTGTCTAATAGTTGTAAGTTGAAAAAAATCGCAATATAAATTTGAAAATTCGCAAACAACACTACTCCTAAAGTCAAATATACGGCAGCCTTCTCATTGACCCACAAGCTAGAAGCAGGGAGGGATCATGTGTACTGATTAAAAAAAATATTGAATATTCGAAATTATGAATTTATATCACTATATTCGAAATATTCACGAATTTTCAAAGTACCTATATTCACGATAAAAATTCAAAATTCGAATATTCGTGATCAACACTACTGAACATGGCCATATGGCTCAGGGATGCCCTTCTGGGTGAAATATTTTTTTCGTAATATTCAAATACAAGAATATATAGCAATATAGTGAATATTCGAAAAAAAAAAAATTTAGAGCAATTTAGCTAATATACCGTAGTGCTATAATCTTTTTTTTTTATAGTTGTAATTTTTTTCCAATCTGAACTTCAGATGAGAAATAAATTACAACTATTAGAGAAAGAAGATTATAGCACTATATTAGCTAAATTGCTCTATATTCGTTTTTATTTCGAATATTTGCTATATTGCTATAACTTGGTTTTTTCGAATATTCGTAATATTCTAAAACAAGAATATATAGCAATATAGTAAATATTCGAAAAAATAAACAAATTTAGAGCAATTTAGCTAATATAGCGCTATAATCTTTTTTTTATAGTTGTAATTTTTTTCCAATCTGAACTTCAGATGAGAAAAAAATTACAACTATTAGACAAAGAAGATTATAGCACTATATTAGCTAAATTGCTCTAAATTCGTTTTTTTTTTTACGAATATTCGAAAAAACGAAGTTATAGCAAATATTCGAAAAAAAAACGAATATAGAGCAATTTAGCTAATATAGTGCTATAATCTTCTTTGTCTAATAGTTGTAAGTTGAAAAAAATCGCAATATAAATTTGAAAATTCGCAAACAACACTACTCCTAAAGTCAAATATACGGCAGCCTTCTCATTGACCCACAAGCTAGAAGCAGGGAGGGATCATGTGTACTGATTAAAAAAAATATTGAATATTCGAAATTATGAATTTATATCACTATATTCGAAATATTCACGAATTTTCAAAGTACCTATATTCGCGTTAAAAATTTGAAATTCGAATATTCGTGATCAACACTACTGAACATGGCCATATGGCTCGGGGATGCCCTTCTGGGTGAAATATTTTTTTCCGGGGACCTTCCATTGCGGTGTGCCAATGGCCACAAATTTTTTAAAGGCCTCTGAGTCCACCAGTTTATATGGCAGTAGTTGGTGGGCTAGCAGTTCCGACAAGCCAACGGTCAGCCATTGGGCAAGAGGGTTAATCGGCGTCATCAACTTTTTACACTCTAACATTTGGGCCACATAAGCCTGCTTTCTCCCAAATGAATGCGATGACGGCACGGTGGAAGGTGGAGTGGAGGACAAATGGGAAATGGGAGGAGAGAGGAGAAGGAGAAGAGGCAGGACGTGGAGCGTGGTTTTGTGAGTTCTGACGGTGTTGCTCCCACTGGGCTCGGTGATGGGAGGCCAGGTGCCTTCTTAAGGCGGTCGTCCCTAGGTAAGTGTTGGGCTTACCGCAACTTATGCGTTGACAGCACAGGCTGCAGATGGCAACACTATTGTCAGCAGCTGACATGGTAAAAAAAAGCCCACACTGCTTAGCCATGTGTCAGCGTCCTGGGAGCGCCAGAAGTGACTGTGCATGGTGCATGGCTCGCTCTAGATACATTTGCAGTCTGATTTTTGCCTCCTGTGCACTGCGAGTTCTGCCTGCTTCTCCTCCTTCTACCCCCTATCTGCTGCTCTGTCTCTCCCTCTGAACTCCCCTCCTCTTCCTCTCTTGTGGGCACCCATGTGACATCCAACGACACGTCATCATCATCACCTTCACAATCACTGACATTAGAGATCTCGAAGTAGGCAGCAACAGCGGGGACCTCCGTCCTTGGCTGATCTGGGTACTGTCGTCAGACCGCTGGGTGGCGGTCGTTGCTACCTCCTGTTCCTGATCTGATGCCAAGAATGGCTGCGCATCGGTAACATCTGGGAAAGGATGAGAAAATAATTCCTCTGACTCGAGTAGAGGGGCTATGGTGGTGGTGGTGGTGTCTTTGGGGGTGCACACGCAGAGAGTGAGGAGGGTGCAGATACAGAGGATGAGGAGGGTGCAGAAGCAGAAGGTTGAGTGAGCCACTCAACTGTAGTAGTAGTGGGCCAGGTCCCTTGGTACTGTCAAATCCTGATCCTTGTGAAGTACTATTAGCTCTTTTAGATATATGGAGACTTGCAAGTGTAAGCAACCAGCACCGATGAAAGAAGACTCACGTACAGTCTGCTTAGTTTCCAAGAAATTCTGTGTCTATGTTAACATGTGTTAGACCTTTTACTTGGCTAACCCCGCCCTCCATGGCACACGGCCGCCCAATAATATTACAGATAGGCAGGTAAAATCCACCTCATGCCTTGACCAATAGGAATACATTTCAGAACTGGAAGGGACAGATTTGGACACCCCCTGAGAGTGTCGTGGGTGGAGCTTATGTGGCCTAATCCACCACCACTCCCAGGACATGTGCAAATGCTTCCAAATGAATCAGCCTGTCCTTAAACAGATATTGCTCTCTAATCGGACAACATCCATTTAATCCAGTGCAATTCTCCTACTGACCCAAAGTGAACCTCTGTTAGACATGGTTCCGAAAGGGGGGATCAGTCCCTGAGGAAGGACTTTTAAAACAGGGTCGAACAAGAAAGGTGATATAGCATTCACAGGGACACCAGTCCCACCAACCAATGTTTAGCAGCATGTTGGGGCCCCCATGGTTCAGTAAGACCGGCATCAGTGTGCTATAACCCACCGTTGCTGATGAGAACCCACTGGTAGCTTTTACTAAGAACATTGCCAGAGCCAGCAGCCATTAGATCCCCCTCAAACCAACGGTGGCGGCTTTCACATGGGGGAGTAGGAACCCGAGTGCTGATCTATAGAATTTCCCTGGTACCGTCCTGACCTGATCAAGCTCTCTTATAAATAATCCAGTCAGACTTTACACAGGGAGGCATATACGAAATAAACCTACATAACATTCCTAAGCTAAAGAGAAAGTCCACTATAGTCATCCTATGGTAATAAAAATTTCCACGGCAGTTCCCTCCTTTTTGTAATATGTCCCCTGTGTTCTTTGAATCTCTTGCTGAACTTTTCTGACGGTCACGGGCGTTGAGTAGGAGCATGATGGATTGGGGGATTGCTCGCTTGGTCTGGACATCACAGCCTTCATTCCAGCAAATGTAGTCTAGCCTATTAGTGTCATTGAAGAGCTTGGGTGTTTCGTTGGTCAGGTTGACTGTTATACCTGTCTCACAGGTAGTGGTTTATATGAATTTTCTCTCTGTGCCAAACTTAAGGTTGAAGCACATCTGGGGACTGCCTAACCGTCCTGATACCTATATAGGTTTGTCTAACAACAAGCAGGAATCAGAGCTAACATTAAAACTATAGCTGATGTTCCCTTCCAGAAATGTGTCGTTAAATTCTATAGATAAATGTTATCTAGTGGTTTTGGCAAGCTTTTCGTACTTTTTCATGCCAATACGGACGTCCTATATGGTATGAACTGCCGCCATCGCCGGGGTGTAGTGACTAGGAGGGGGTTTCTAACATACGCAGCAATTGGTCCTATTCGCTACCTTAGCTAATTGGAGGTGAATTTTAAACAATAGATTAGGATGCTTAGAATCACTACCATTGCTAAAATACACAAAGCTAAGAAAGATAGTAAAAATGATACACCTTATTCTGGCCTGTGGTTCAGCAGCTTCTTGCAATGACTGGCGTGGACCCAGTTGTCTCGTCCTTTGAGCTTCAGTGAGGTTGACGTCGTCATTTGTACCTAAATATCTTGGTTCTAGTCCCGTCCTCTGATGTTTCTTGTAGATGACCCAATCACCTGGTTGGATAAAATGAACACTGGTTATTGAGTCGGGGTCCGGGAGAGATTCCCGGACCCGGTGGTGGACCTTTTGAAGCTCCCTTTGCAGAGACTGCACATACCCTGTCAGCTGAGAATGTAGCAATGACAGCTGTTGGTGTTAGTACAATCCTGTTTTAGGAGGGCTTCCAAACAAGACCTCATAGGGTAATAACCCATGAGGTTTACTTGGGGCACTCCTGATGGAATAAAGAGCAATAGGGAGACATTCGGGCCACAGTTTCCGAGTGTCAGCTATAATTTTGGAAATCCGGTTCTTAATGATCACATTGAGAGGCTCAACCTTACCACTGCTCTGAGGATGATATTGTGTCTTTTTATACATAGGAGAGACCATGCAGACCATTAGAAACAGGATTTATAAGCACAAGTCAACAATTCGCAAGAAAGATCAATTGTTGCTGATAAACATTCTATCTCACAGCTAAAGTACCAGGTGATGATAGAGCAGGTTTGTCCCCTGGTAAACCCTGGTTGATGTGGAGAGCTCTACATACCTCTGCAAAGATCTGCCCGGTGAAGTGAGAGCTGCGATCTGACTCGATAGTCTCAGGCAGGCCCCAACAGCACACAATCTCGGACAGGATCTTTTTTGCGGTGGTCGTGGCATTGGCGCATTTGATGGGTCACGCTTCAGGCCAACCAGAGAACATGTCTACACAGACCAGGACGTGCTTGTAGGGCCCACTCCTTGTTAACGTAATGTAGTCTATCTTGATTTGCTGGAAAGGGTAATCTGGTTTGGGTGAGTGCCGCTGTGGTGGCTTTACAGTCCTACCGGGGTTGCGCAGATCACACACCAGGCAAGATGCTGCAAATGTGATGGCCACAGTGCAGAACCCAGGTGCAATCCAATGCTCTTTCACCTGCACAGTAATCAAAATCCACAGCTCACGTTCCTGTTTCGGGTGCACGGGAAAAGGGGAGGGATCCCCACACGAGATCCAATACAAACAATTCCCAGCTGCCTTGCTTGCTTCAATCTCGTATCTTTATTTTTCAAACAACAAAAGTCCTCAAACGGGACGCGTTTCGGGCACATTTACAAATGACAATACATTTCATTTTATAGGTATCCAATCACATCACATTCTTATGACATCATCAAACAACCAATCAATTGAACAAGTATAACCTGGCTTTAAACATCACATGACCATTTCACCTGCACTCTGATTGCACATGAAAACATCATTCCATTATAACAGTGTAGCGGCCTGTGAAAAAAAAAATATCTCAATAAATATTTATTTAATCAATAAAAACCTTAAAATGCCATTACTTCATAATCCCTATTTAGACCTCTGGGTTGCAGTTTATCTAAAGTGTGGATCCAGAATGCTTCCCTCCTTAATAAGAGCTTTTTTTATGTCTCCTCCTCTTCGTGGGGGACAAACCTGCTCTATCATCACCTGGTACTTTAGCTGTGAGATAGAATGTTTATCAGCAACAATTGATCTTTCTTGCGAATTGTTGACTTGTGCTTATAAATCCTGTTTCTAATGGTCTGCATGGTCTCTCCTATGTATAAAAAGACACAAGGACACTTTATTAAATATATCACATTAGACGTGTCACAAGTATAATAGCCCCTGATCTTGTAGGATTTTCCTGTATGTGGGTGGCAAAAATATGAGCCTTTCGTCACATTGGAACACTGCATGCAATGCAGACACGGGAATGTTCCAGTTTTCTGTTGTGTCAAGGTTCACTAAACCTGACTTCCTCTCATGCTTCCTATGTCTGCATGTATCAACTGATCTCTCAAATTAGAGTTTCGTTTATACAAATGAGTGGTGGATTCTGAAACTCCTTAACCCCTGGAAATGCCCTTGCCAATACATGCCAGTGTTTACGAACTATATTGTCTATGCGGTGGTTAAAGGAATGGTATTTATGTATAAATGCTATACCCTCAACTTTTTCCTTTTGTGTCTGTTGTTGTATCGCCGATTCCCTCGCTTTAGACAATAACTCTGGGGGATAGTTCCTCTCTAAAAATCTAGATGTCATTTCCTCCAATCTACACTGTTGGATTAAGGGGTCTGTCACTATCTTTTTCACTCTCATGTGTTGGGACTTGGGTATGGCCTTTTTTGTAGCTGGTGGATGGGCGCTCTGATAGTGCAAGATACTGTTCCTATCAGTAATTTTCCTATGGAGATCCGTGTTTAAATTGCCATCTTTATTTTTTATTACCACAGTGTCTAAAAAGGAGACACTTTCCTGATTATATGTCATGGTAAATCTAAGCTCCTCCCAGATCCCATTCAGATGTTCAAAGTAAAGGAGAAGCGACTTGAGAGGCCCCGCCCATACACAAAAAATGTCATCAATGAATCTTTTCCATATGTATGTATATTTCTGAAACAATTCATTCAAATATATAAATCGTTGTTCAAAAGGATGACATATACGCATTTGCGTAGGGCGGGGCCACATTCGAGCCCATCGCCAAACCCTGTTTCTGCAAATAAAAGTCATCACCAAACAAAAAGTAATTTTTATATAAGACCAATTGTAGCAGATCAATAAAAAATTCCTGCTGGCTTTTAGAATAATGGCTTGAACATAGCAGAGCTAAGGTAGCATCCATGCCCTTACTGTGCTCTATCGACGTATATAAACTGACTACATCGATCGTTACCAGCCAACTGTCTACAGGTATAGTCCCCAGATCTTTTATGGTTTTTAAGAAATGTGTTGTGTCCAATAGGAAAGACGCTGTGTTTTTCACTAGTGGCGTCAACACTTTCTCCAGGACTATTACTAGGGGGGATAGTATTGAGTTCATAGATGCCACAATGGAGCGGCCAGGTGGATTATCCAGAGTTTTATGCAATACTGGAGCCACCGGCGAATGGTTAATTAAAAACTCAGTTTTTTATCTATCACTCCCCAATCAATGTAACCTTTTAACACATTCAGGACTTTGTTCTTTATGTCAAACACAGGATTATGGTTAAGTTTTCGATATGTGTTGCTATCCGACAATTGTCGCTCAATCTCCCTAACATATCTTATCCATGATGACTATTGAGCCCCCTTTGTCAGCGTGTTTAATCACCAGGGAATCATCCCGCATTAAATCACATATCGCTTGTTTTTCAGAGACAGAAATACACATATTATAGGTTATATGTGTCATGGTCTTACCTTCTTGCTGTTCTCCTTCGTTTGACATGTGCTGGCGGCCATCTTGGTTTCTGGGTTTCTTGTAGCCTTCCACCCTGCGGCTCCTCCTTCCCACTGGGAGGAGCTGGATGCCTAGCTCATATATATAGGAGGTCTGTGGCCTCAGTTCCTTGCTTGGTCCTCCTGTGTTCACATGCTTCTAAGACTGCTGCTGCTTCTGGTTCCTGATCCTGGCTTCGTCTGACTACCCTGCTGGTTCCTGATCCTGGCTTCGTCTGACTACCCTGCTGGTTCCTGATCCTGGCTTCGTCTGACTACCCTTCTGGTTCCTGATCTCTGGCCTCTCAAAGACTCTGCTTCGGTTTCACCATTCGTTTGGACTTTTGCTTTACAGCTTTATTTTCAATAAAGCCTTCTTATTTTCACTTATCTCTTGTTGTACGTCTGGTTCATGGTTCCGTGACATTAGGACCAAGCCATGAGTTCTGACGGTACAGGGCCATCCTCGCTACCCATGCTGGTTGCCAGACTTGATCAGCAGGATCACCTGTTGGGTCGGTTCGCTGTGGCGTTGCAAACCCTGCTTGAACGCACGGCTCATTTCGCTCCCGTTGCCGATGGGTCGGTTGTCGCTCCTACTGCCGCTCCGGTTGTTGCGCCAGAGTCTACCCCGACACCTGTTGTTGCGCCTGCGGTGTTTCGGGGTATGACCGGTACTGCCCCTCTTCCACAGCGCTTTGGGGGAGAGCCAACTCAGTGCCGAGGTTTCCTTAACCAGGTGGGCATTTATTTCGAGTTGCTGCCACATGCCTTTCCTACTGAGAGATCAAAGGTGGGCTTCTTGATCTCGCTGCTCTCGGACAAGGCCTTGGCCTGGGCCAGCCCTTTATGGGAGAACAACAATCCGGTGGTTGCCGAGTTTTCCGGTTTTGTTGCTTCTCTTCGGAAGGTATTCGATGTGCCGGCTCGTGCTGCCTCTGCTGCGAAGCTCCTTATGTCCATCAGACAGGGTTCACGATCCGTAGCTGAATACGCCATTGAGTTTCGTACCCTGGCAGCAGAGGTGGGCTGGAATAATGAGGCTCTGGTCGCTGCTTTCTCTCATGGTCTCTCGGATGCCTTGAAGGATGAGGTTGCAGCTAAGGACCTACCAGTGGAGCTCGAGTCTCTTATTTCTTTCCTGATTTTGATTGACACCAGACTCAGGGAGAGACCTTCCTTTAAGGAGAGCCTGCGGAGGTCTTCTAACAGATTGGCGCCTACGTTTGCTGTCCCACCCGTGCCTCCCTCTCCTCCCACGCCTCCTGGGGATGACTTGTCTGGGGGTGAACCCATGCAGCTGGGGTTTGCTCGCCTGTCCGAGGGGGAGAGGGTACTCCGGAGACGCGAGGGTCGATGCATGTACTGTGGTCTCGGTGGGCATTTTCGGTTGGCATGTCCGAACCGTCCGGGAAACGCTCGTACCTGAGATCCTGTCGGGGGCAGATCTTGGGTGGAGTCTCCTCGTCCCCGGTTTCCCATGTTGACAAACCACTGATCACTGTTGTCCTCTCCTGGGTCGGGGGCTCGGTGACGACCCAGGCGTTGGTGGACTCTGGTGCTGGTGGTTTGTTCATTGATAGTGTGTTCGCTGCCACCAATTCCATTCCTCTGCAGGCTCGAGGTTCCCCACTGGCTCTTGAGGCGATAGACGGCAGACCCCTTCTGTCGTCACACGTGACTCATGAGACCCTTTCCAGTGGGGATAGCCATTGGTGCCGTTCACAGAGAGTCGGTCTGTCTCCAGGTTATTTCGTCTCCACACTACTCGGTGGTCTTGGGGTACCCCTGGCTCCAGAAGCATAATCCGACTTTCGATTGGAGATCGGCCGAGATCCTCTCGTGGTCACCGCAGTGTGGGGCTAGTTGCATCCATGGGTCTGTCAAGTTGCTGTGTACTTCCTCGGACTCTCTGTTGCCTCCTGAATACGAGGAGTACCGGGATGTATTCGATAAGGTGCGCGCGGTTGCCCTACCTCCGCACCGCCCATACGATTGTGCCATAGAGTTACAACCTGGTGCCGTTCCTCCTCGTGGCAAAGTCTATCCACTGTCGGTAGCGGAGAATGAGGCCATGGAGGAGTACGTGAGGGAGGCGCTTTCACGCGGACACATTCGCAAATCCTCGTCCCCGGCAGGGGCTGGATTTTTCTTTGTGAAAAAGAAGGGCGGTGAGTTGAGGCCTTGCATCGATTACAGGGGTCTCAATCGCATCACGATCAAGAACGCTTACCCGATACCCTTGATTTCCGAGCTGTTCGATCGCCTTAAAGGGGCCACGGTCTTTACCAAACTCGACCTGAGGGCGGCATATAACCTGGTAAGGATCAAGGCGGGCGATGAGTGGAAGACCGCGTTTAACACCAGGACCGGTCATTATGAATCCTTGGTTATGCCCTTTGGGTTGTGCAATGCGCCCGCAGTCTTTCAGGAATTCATCAACGATGTTTTCCGTGACCTGTTGCAGCAGTGTGTGGTGGTCTATTTGGATGACATCTTGGTATATTCTGAATCCATGGAGGCCCACATTCTGGATGTCAGACGAGTGTTGCAACGGTTACGAGAGAACAAGCTGTTCGGTAAGCTTGAGAAATGCGAATTTCACCGATCCCAGGTAACCTTCTTAGGTTACATCATTTCCGCTGAGGGGTTCTCCATGGATCCTGAGAAGGTTTCGGCTGTCTTACAGTGGCCCCAGCCCAGTGGTCTTCGTTCCCTGCAGCGCTTTTTGGGCTTTGCCAATTATTATCGGAAGTTCATCAGGGACTTTTCCATGCTGGCCAAGCCTCTCACGGATCTGACCAGGAAGGGCAGTAATTCCCAGGTCTGGCAGCTCGAGGCCATCCGAGCTTTTGAGGCCCTAAAGTCCGCTTTTGTGTCGGCTCCGATTCTGTCGCATCCCAACCCTGGGTTGCCCTTTGTCCTCGAGGTGGACGCGTCTGAGACGGGAGTAGGCGCCCTTCTGTCTCAGCGTAGAACACCAGAGGGTCCTCTGCTTCCTTGTGGGTTTTACTCCCGGAAACTGTCTTCCGATTGGTGACAGGGAGTTATTGGCCATCGTGCAGGCCCTTAAAGAATGGAGGCACTTGCTCGAGGGTTCAGTGGTTCCGGTTCTCATCCTGACGGACCATAAGAATCTGACCTACCTTTCTGAGGCCAAGAGATTGACACCACGTCAGGCCAGATGGGCTCTGTTCTTGTCACAATTTAATTACGTGGTCTCCTACCTACCCGGTTCCAAGAACATCAGGGCGGATGCCCTATCACGGCAGTACTCCGAGCTGTCCAGGGAGGAGTCGATTCCGACTTCGGTCATACCTCCGAATCAGATCCTGGCCGCCATTCGCACCAGCCTGACCTCTCCCCTGGGTGAGCAGATTTTGGCGGCTCAATCTGGTGCTCCCCCTGGGAGACCCAACGGCAGATGTTTTGTGCCTGAGGAGTTGCGCACTCGGTTGTTGCGAACCTACCATAACTCCAAGACCGCGGGGCATCCTGGAAAGAATCAGCTGTCCTGGGCTGTTTCACGTCTGTTCTGGTGGCCTTCCCTACGTTCCGACATCGCCGCATATGTAGCGGCATGCTCCGTTTGTGCCCAGAGTAAGTCCCCTCGGCACCTTCCGTTGGGCCTTCTGCAACCCATAGCCACCGGGGAGCGCCCATGGTCACACCTGGGGATGGATTTCATTGTGGACCTCCCTGCATCCCGAGGCCATACGGTCATTCTCATGATTGTGGATCGGTTTTCCAAAATGTGCCACTGTGTTCCTCTCAAGAAGTTACCCTCTGCACAAGAGTTGGCCACGATTTTTGCCAGGGAGGTCTTCCGGTTGCACGGTTTGCCTAAGGAGATTGTGTCGGATCGGGGGAGTCAGTTTGTGTCCAGGTTCTGGCGCGCCTTTTGCTCCCAGTTGGGGATTCATCTCTCCTTCTCCTCGGCCTACCACCCTCAGTCCAATGGGGCCGCAGAACGATCCAATCAGGCCTTGGAGCAATTCCTTCGTTGCTATGTCTCCGATCACCAAGACAATTGGGTTGACCTCCTGCCTTGGGCTGAGTTTGCCAGGAACACGGCGGTGAACTCTTCCTCTGGGACGTCTCCCTTCATGGCCAATTATGGGTTCCAACCTGCCGTGTTACCGGAGGTATTCTCTCCCCAGGATATTCCGGCTGTGGAGGATCACCTTTCCGTCCTACGTGCTTCTTGGGTACAGATCCAGAAGTCCCTTGAGGTCTCTGCGCAGCGCCAGAGACTCCAGGCTGATCGCAGACGAGCGCCTGCTCCTTCCTACCAGGTCGGAGACCGTGTATGGTTGTCCACCCGCAACCTCAACCTTCGAGTGCCCACTCCCAAGCTGGCGCCTCGCTTTGTTGGTCCCTTCCGAGTGCTTCGCAGGGTAAACCCGGTAGCCTATGCCCTTGCGCTTCCTCCTGGCATGCGGATCTCCAACGTGTTTCATGTCTCCCTGTTGAAGCCACTGGTGTGTAATCGTTTCACTTCCTCGGTTCCTCGGCCTCGTCCGGTCCAAGTGGGCAATCGTGAGGAATATGAGGTGAGCAATATCCTGGACTCACGCCTGGTCCGCGGTCGGTTGCAGTTTTTGGTCCATTGGCGTGGTTATGGTCCAGAGGAGCGTTCCTGGGTTCCCTCCGCAGATGTCCATGCTCCTGCCTTGCTCCGAGCCTTCCACGCACGCTTCCCTCAGAAACCGTTTTGTGCTCCGCGGAGGAGGGGCCCTTGAGGGGGAGGTACTGTCATGTGTCATGGTCTCACCTGCTTGCTGCTCTCCTTCGTTTGACATGTGCTGGCGGCCATCTTGGTTTCTGGGTTTCTTGTAGCCTTCCACCCTGCGGCTCCTCCTTCCCCTGGGAGGAGCTAGATGCCTAGCTCATATATATAGGAGGTCTGTGGCTTCAGTTCCTTGCTTGGTCCTCTTGTGTTCACATGCTTCTAAGACTGCTGCTGCTTCTGGTTCCTGATCCTGGCTTCGTCTGACTACCCTGCTGGTTCCTGATCCTGGCTTCGTCTGACTACCCTGCTGGTTCCTGATCCTGGCTTCGTCTGACTACCCTGCTGGTTCCTGATCCTGGCTTCGTCTGACTACCCTGCTGGTTCCTGATCCTGGCTTCGTCTGACTACCCTTCTGGTTCCTGACCTCTGGCTTCGCAAAGACTCTGCTCGGTTTCACCATCCGTTTGGACTTTTGCTTTACAGCTTTATTTTCAATAAAGCCTTCTTATTTTCACTTATCTCTTGTTGTACGTCTGGTTCATGGTTCCGTGACACGCATATGTAGCGGCATGCTCCGTTTGTGCCCAGAGTAAGTCCCCTCGGCACCTTCCGTTGGGCCTTCTGCAACCCATAGCCACCGGGGAGCGCCCATGGTCACACCTGGGGATGGATTTCATTGTGGACCTCCCTGCATCCCGAGGCCATACGGTCATTCTCATGATTGTGGATCGGTTTTCCAAAATGTGCCACTGTGTTCCTCTCAAGAAGTTACCCTCTGCACAAGAGTTGGCCACGATTTTTGCCAGGGAGGTCTTCCGGTTGCACGGTTTGCCCAAGGAGATTGTGTCGGATCGGGGGAGTCAGTTTGTGTCCAGGTTCTGGCGCGCCTTTTGCTCCTAGTTGGGGATTCATCTCTCCTTCTCCTCGGCCTACCACCCTCAGTCCAATGGGGCCGCAGAACGATCCAATCAGGCCTTGGAGCAATTCCTTCGTTGCTATGTCTCCGATCACCAAGACAATTGGGTTGACCTTCTGCCTTGGGCTGAGTTTGCCAGGAACACGGCGGTGAACTCTTCCTCTGGGACGTCTCCCTTCATGGCCAATTATGGGTTCCAACCTGCCGTGTTACCGGAGGTATTCTCTCCCCAGGATATTCCGGCTGTGGAGGATCACCTTTCCGTCCTACGTGCTTCTTGGGTACAGATCCAGAAGTCCCTTGAGGCCTCTGCGCAGCGCCAGAGACTCCAGGCTGATCGCAGACGAGCGCCTGCTCCTTCCTACCAGGTCGGAGACCGTGTATGGTTGTCCACCCGCAACCTCAACCTTCGAGTGCCCACTCCCAAGCTGGCGCCTCGCTTTGTTGGTCCCTTCCGAGTGCTTCGCAGGGTAAACCCGGTAGCCTATGCCCTTGCGCTTCCTCCTGGCATGCGGATCTCTAACGTGTTTCATGTCTCCCTGTTGAAGCCACTGGTGTGTAATCGTTTCACTTCCTCGGTTCCTCGGCCTCGTTCGGTCCGAGTGGGCAATCATGAGGAGTATAAGGTGAGCAATATCCTAGACTCACGCCTGGTCCGCGGTCCCCTTTTTTGATCATGTCCATCTCCTGATGTACATCCTGGGTCACTAGATGGACAAACGTCTCCACTGGATGATAAACCTTTGGGGGGGTATAAGAACTTTTCAATCTCAGATGTAAATCTGTTAGTTTAACCATGTCATCACAGTCACCTTCTCCTACATCACTTTTTTGTGCCGAATCTTTCAAAGAAAAATGTGCTTTTAATCTTATCTTACGGAACAATTGTTGAAGGTCTATATCCATTTGGAACGTGTCAAACTTATTCACAGGGCTAAATGAAAGACCCTTCTCCAGCATCTGTGTCATCACACTATCGAGACACTTTGAGGATAAATGAATAACTAGTGAAGATTGCCTACCTGAGACCGTGTCAGTACCGGCTGTGGAAGCTGACGCATCTCCGGATCGGCGATGTTTGCGGCCCGCCCCGCGTTTCCTCGTGGTGGACGCTGTCCTCTGCTTCGTCTGGGAAAAGGGCGTGCGTCACGGGAGTCACATGTCTCGCTCCCTGAACTTGAGCTGTAATAATTTCCAGGCCTTGCACCGCCCCTGTAATCCGGCCGCCGTCTCTGCGAAGTATCCTGCCAGCGGTACACTCTGTTGAGCGAATAGTCCTCACTGTCACGGAGGAACTTCCACCTGCGCACACATAGCGTGCCCAGGGTAATGGAATGAGTGGGCCATCATGGGAAAAAGTGACTTTGGCAGGCACCATTTGCCGTCAAGGCCCCAAATATCATCATGTCCCAGGGTGGCCCCCAATGCCGTCCATCTCCTCTTTACCTGCATCTATGCCTGAGACTGCAGTTTTTTTAACTCCTCTAACGGTACATCAGAAGGGATGGCAAGCAATAGGGTCCCACCCCCTGGATCCAAAGCACCCTCCTTAGCAGTCCGATCTGCCAAGGCTTTCCCAGTGGCCTCCATAATTGTCTCCATAGTATGGGCCTTAGCCCTCAAAATAGCCATTTTGTGCGGCAGGCTAAAGGCAATGAACAACCTCTCAATCAGTTCTGCGTGCTTTACTGGCTTACCTGAACTGGTCAGAAACCCTCTTGCCTTCCATATAGGCCCAAAGTCATGAGCTATCCCATAAGCATATCTCGAATCCGTATAGACATTAATCCTCGGATGTCCTTGCCAATGCCCACAGCTCTGCTTCCTGTGCCGACATGTTGTCACGGCTGTATGTGAGCAACAATAGTATACACAGTAAAAGAGCTACTGACCGGACCCAAACTAGGGAGGATAAAGGGTGACCCCTGTCAGACCCTCAAAGCTCTCCCTATGCTTCTAAAGCACATGCCCGGATCCAAATGGCGGAACGAGGCATGCCCACGTACCTAAGACTGATGACCACTGTAACCCCTACAATAGTGGAAGGGGCACGGTCACCGGTGCCCTACTCAGTATATGGAGGGAACCGTGGCCACCTCAGATCCAGTCAGAAAATAATCAGGTACACAACAATGTCTGTACACTTAGCTGAAGGTGTTGCAGCCGCAGAGAAGACGGATCCAAGGACAGCTGGCAATATCCGGAGTGCTTGCTGCAGCAGAACACAGGTCCAGTGAACTGATAGCTACAAGTTTAGATACTAAAGCAAGAGCTACAACTGAAATGAGAACTATAATCCACGCCCTACAATAGGAGGAGGGGTGATATAAAGAGAGGGAAATCAAACGCATGAGGAACAGCTGGGAGGAAGGAAACCAAAAGTAAACAGAGCAGTGAGAACTCCTCCCAGCTCTAGTAGTGACATCATCACAGGGGTGGAGAAACAGAGCTGTGAGAACGTCCCAAAGCTCTGGTAGTGACAGTACCCCCCCCTCTACGGGTGGACTCCGGACACCCAGGACCCACCTTCTCAGGATGAGCCCTATGAAATGCCCTGATGAGGTGAGTGGCTTTAATGTCCGACACCGGAACCCACATCCTCTCCTCAGGACCATAACCCTTCCAATGAACGAGGTACTGAAGAGAACCGCGGACAATGCGAGAGTCCACAATTCTGGAAACCTCAAACTCCAGATTGCCATCAACCAAAATCGGAGGAGGAGGCAAAGAGGAGGGTACCGTGGGCTGGACATATGGTTTTAAGAGAGATCTGTGAAATACATTATGTATCTTCCAAACCCGTGGAAGATCAAGACGGAAGGCAACAGGAT
This sequence comes from Bufo bufo, assembly GCF_905171765.1. Lineage (NCBI taxonomy): Eukaryota > Metazoa > Chordata > Amphibia > Anura > Bufonidae > Bufo > Bufo bufo. The sequence goes on from NC_053393.1 coordinate 36,795,696, forward strand.
TGATGACTGACAAGATTTTATAAGGTCCAATAAACTTGGGACCCAATTTCCAGGAGGGAACCTTCAGTTTAATATTTCTTGTAGACAACCACACCAGATCACCCACATTCAGGTCCGGACCAGGCACACGTCTCTTATCAGCCACACGCCTATACCTCTCACTCATCTTTTTAAGATTACTCTGAATCTTTTGCCAAATGGTAGACAAAGACGAGGAAAATCTCTCCTCCTCAGGTAAACCAGAAAGAGCCCCTCCCGAGAATGTCCCAAACTGCAGATGGAACCCATATGCACCAAAGAATGGTGACTTATCAGAAGATTCCTGACGACGGTTGTTCAGAGCAAACTCAGCAAGAGGGAGAAATGAACACCAATCCTCCTGGTTCTCTGCCACAAAACAGCGCAAATATGTCTCCAGATTCTGATTGAGGCGCTCAGTCTGACCATTCGACTGCGGGTGAAAAGCAGAAGAGAAGGACAGCCGAACCCCCAGGCGAGAACAGAAAGCCTTCCAGAACCTGGACACAAACTGCGTGCCTCTATCGGAAACAATATCAGAGGGAATGCCATGCAATTTAACAATATGGTCGACAAAAGCTTGCGCCAACGTTTTAGCATTGGGTAAACCAGGGAAAGGTACGAAATGAGCCATCTTGCTAAAACGGTCCACCACCACCAGGATCACCGACTTCCCCGAGGAACGAGGAAGATCCGTGATAAAGTCCATGGACAGGTGTGTCCAAGGACGGGAAGGTATGGGTAACGGGAGAAGGGAACCTGAAGGCCGTGAACGAGGGACCTTAGCGCGAGCACACGTCTCACAAGCAGCCACAAAACCCTCCACCGACTTACGAAGAGCCGGCCACCAAAATCTCCGAGCAATGAGATCTACCGTGGCTCTACTCCCGGGGTGACCAGCAAGAACCGTATCATGATGCTCCTTAAAGAGTTTGTGACGTAGCTCAGGAGGCACGAACAACTTCCCAGAAGGACAACGGGCAGGTGCCTCAGTCTGGGCAGCCTGGACCTCGGCCTCCAAATCGGAATATAGAGCAGAAACAACTACCCCCTCCGCCAAAATGGGACCCGGGTCCTCGGAGTTTCCTCCTCCCGGAAAACAGCGAGAGAGAGCATCAGCCTTCACATTTTTTATCCCAGGTCGGAATGTAACAACAAAATTGAATCTGGAGAAGAACAGAGACCATCTGGCCTGTCTCGGATTCATACGCCTGGCCGACTCCAAGTATGCCAGATTCTTATGGTCGGTAAAAACAGGGATAGGGTGCCTGGCCCCCTCCAACCAATGGCGCCATTCCTCGAAAGCCAACTTGATGGCCAACAACTCCCTATCTTCCACATCATAGTTTCTCTCTGCCGGGGAGAGTTTTTTAGAGAAAAAGGCACAGGGTCGCCATTTGGCAGGAGAAGGGCCCTGGGACAAAACCGCACCCACACCCACCTCGGAAGCATCCACCTCAACAATAAAAGGTAAGGAAACATCGGGATGCACCAAGACGGGAGCAGACGCAAAACTCTCTTTAATCTTAGAAAAGGCTGCAAGCGCCTCCTCCGACCAAGAGGAAAAATCCGCCCCCTTTTTTGTCATGTCAGTAAGGGGTTTGACAACAGAGGAATAATTCAAAATGAAATTTCTGTAATAATTCGCAAAACCCAGAAAGCGCCTCAATGCCTTCTGATTCTCAGGAAGCTCCCACTCAAGTACAGCACGGACCTTCTCCGGATCCATGCGAAAACCAGAAGCAGAGAGGAGAAAACCCAGAAATTGAATCTCCGATACCATAAAAAGACATTTCTCCAGCTTGGCGTACAATTTATTTTCCCGCAGAATCTGCAGAACCTGAAAAAGATGATCCTGATGGGTCTGAACATCAGGGGAAAAAATCAAAATATCATCAAGATACACCAATACAAATTTCCCCATTAAATGGTAGAAAATACTATTAACAAAATGCTGAAAGACGGCCGGAGCATTCATCAGGCCGAAAGGCATAACGAGATTCTCAAAATGCCCGTTAGGGGTATTAAAGGCCGTTTTCCATTCATCCCCCTCTCTGACCCTGACCAGGTTGTACGCGCCTCTCAAATCCAATTTGGAAAACACCTTGGCCCCAACAATTTGGTTGAAGAGGTCCGGGATCAGAGGAAGGGGATAGGGATCGCGAATCGTGATACGGTTCAGCTCCCTAAAATCTAGGCAAGGTCTCAGAGAGCCATCTTTTTTTTTAACAAAAAAAAAACACGCGGCCACAGGTGACTTTGAGGGACGAATATGCCCCTTCTCGAGACTCTCGGAGATATAAGTTCGCATTGCGATTCTTTCCGGTTGTGAGAGATTGTAGAGGCGTGCTTTTGGCAGCTTGGCGCCGGGAATGAGGTTAATGGGACAGTCAAACTCCCGGTGAGGAGGTAGCTCCTGAACACCGCTCTCGGAAAACACGTCCGAGAAATCAGAGAGAAATGATGGCACAGTTTTAGTAGACACCTCTGCAAAAGTCGCTGTGAGACAATTCTCTCTACAAAAGTCACTCCACTCATTTATTTGCCTTCCTTGCCAATCAATAGTGGGGTTATGTCTAGTGAGCCAGGGTAACCCCAAAACTAGAGGAGAAGGCAATCCGTTAAGGACAAAACAAGATATATCCTCCACATGAGTGTCACCTACAGCTAACCGGATATTGTGAACAATGCCCTTCAGGGATCTCTGTGAGAGTGGAGCAGAGTCAATAGCAAAAACAGGTATATCCTTTTCTAATGTGCAAACCTGAAAACCATGCATGGCTACAAATTGAGTGTCAATAAGATTGACGGCCGCTCCACTATCGACAAAAATCTCACAAGAAATGACTTTGCTCTCTAGCGCCACCCTGGCAGACAGGAGAAAACGGGAACTGCAGGTCAGAGGAAAAGCATCAATTCCTACATCAACTTTGCCCAAAGTAGCAGATGAAGCAGACTTTGATGATTTACCTTTTGAGGTTTTTCTCTTATTATCGCTCTTAGTACAGTTCAAGAATCTCCTAGACGGACAAACATTTGCCAAATGACCTATGCCCCCACAACAAAAACACACCATACTCTGAGGACTAAATCCTCTTTTATCAGGGGCAAGTCGACCTAGCTGCATGGGCTCCTCCTCAGAGGGGAGCGAGACAGGATGAGGCCCCTGCACACTGAATGAGTCCGCACCACTGCCCCTAGACTGACAATGGCTGGACAGAGAGGTCTCGTTTCTTTCTCTTAGACGCCTGTCAAGGCGTACCGCCAATGACATGGCAGACTCTAAGGACGTTGGTCTCTCATGGAAAGAAAACGCATCTTTCAATCTCTCTGAGAGACCATTACAGAACTGACTCCGGAGTGCAGCATCATTCCAACCCGAATCAGCTGCCCATCTCCGAAATTCAGAACAATAAAGCTCCGCAGACAGTTTGTTCTGGCATAAAACACGTAAGTTAGATTCGGCCAGAGCAACACATCATAAATCTGCCCCAGGGCCACAAAAAATCTTTCCATGGATCGAAGGGAGGGATCCCCTGATGGCAGCGAAAAAGCCCAAGTCTGAGCATTACCCCTGAGCAGGGAGATGACAATCCTCACCCTCTGCTCCTCCTTACCAGAGGAGTGGGGACACAAGCAAAAATGGAGTTTGCATGCCTCTCTGAAGCGAACAAAATTCTCACTGCCCCCGGAGAACGTTTCCGGAAGTGAGACCTTTAGCTCGCAACAGACTCCATGAGCCGGAGCAGAGCCCAATGCTTGAAGCTGAGTCATAGATTGACGGAGATCCGCTACTTCCAAAGAAAGACCGTGCGGTCAACCAGGCCAGATAGCGGATCATGTCAAAAAAGGACGGTTTTGGTGGATTATAATGTCACGGCTGTATGTGAGCAACAATAGTATACACAGTAAAAGAGCTACTGATCGGACCCAAACTAGGGAGGATAAAGGGTGACCCCTGTCAGACCCTCAAAGCTCTCCCTATGCTTCTAAAGCACATGCCCGGATCCAAATGGCGGAACGAGGCATGCCCACGTACCTAAGACTGATGACCACTGTAACCCCTACAATAGTGGAAGGGGCACGGCCACCTGCCCTACTCAGTATATGGAGGGAACCGTGGCCACCTCAGATCCAGTCAGAAAATAATCAGGTACACAACAATGTCTGTACACTTAGCTGAAGGTGTTGCAGCCGCAGAGAAGACGGATCCAAGGACAGCTGGCAATATCCGGAGTGCTTGCTGCAGCAGAACACAGGTCCAGTGAACTGATAGCTACAAGTGAAGATACTAAAGCAAGAGCTACAACTGAAATGAGAACTATAATCCACGCCCTACAATAGGAGGAGGGGTGATATAAAGAGAGGGAAATCAAACGCATGAGGAACAGCTGGGAGGAAGGAAACCAAAAGTAAACAGAGCAGTGAGAACTCCTCCCAGCTCTAGTAGTGACATCATCACAGGGGTGGAGAAACAGAGCTGTGAGAACGTCCCAAAGCTCTGGTAGTGACACATGTGTGAGCTCAAAGAGCCTTTTTCCACCACTTCGCTAACCGTTGTCACCGCATACCCGGTGTGTGGCTTACCGTCTGGGGTGTAATACCTTGAACCATCGACAAAAAGATTTTTAGTGTCTGGGATTGGTGTCTCCTTCACCGGACTGGTAGCTGCTGACTTGAGTTCCATCAGAGAAAGGCAGTCGTGATGTTCTTCGACGTGGTTACATGCTGCAAAATTTGAAAAAAGATTTGTCCCGTCGGCCATGAGTCGGTCATTAGCACCACTATCCCCCCCTTCTCTTCGTCCTTGGTAACAGGAAGAAGAGAAGCCGGATTCAAAATGGTGCACTGTCTAATCGTCAAGTTGGTATGAGTCAAGAGGGCTACCTCCTACTTGGTCAGTTTGGCTGCAGAGAGATGTTTGTTTTTGGACTTGGTTCAGGATGAGAGGGGAGTCTAGAACTATGTCGCCAACTTTCTGTACTATTACAGAGCAGATGGCCACAGCCCTTACACAACCCGGTGACCCTTGGATAACTGGATCTAAGGCAGTTGACAGGTACATGATGGGTCAAAACCTGGACCCATGTAGTTGGGTCAATACTGCTGTCGCGTGGCCCTTGCTTTCGTAGCAAAAAAGGTAAAAGGGTAGGTCATAGTTGGGCAGACCTAAGGCTGGTGCTTTAGAGAGTTCTTGGGTCAGATCCTGGAGAATCGACCAGTCGTTGACATTTGGAACGGTGTTTTAGATGTCAGCTGGTAGAGGGGTTCCAGTTTAGAAGAGATGTTTGGTATCCAGTCCCTGCAGTAATTGACCAGTCCAAGGACAGCCCTCAGTTGCCGGTGATTTTTCGGGTTCCCTGAAAGATACAGTGCCCCAAAAAGATAACTTTCTCCTTGCAAAACTGTAGTTTTTCCTTACTGGCCTTGTTTCCCGTTGCCTCCAGGTGGTTGAGCAGTGACACAGTATGTTGATAACAATCCTCTGAGGTGGGACAGCAAATTAGCAAGTCGTCCACATACTGTAGCAACGTCACCCCTGGATTCATCGGGGTCCACTGATCGAAAATGATTTTTAATTTGCAGCTGTATTCCGAGGGACTGGTCACTGACCCCTAAGGGAGACATATCCAAGTGAGTTGCTGACCCTGGAATGAAAAAGCAAAAAGGTATTGGCACTGGGGATCCAGTGGTACCGAAAAAATTCGTTTGTTAGATCAATGACAGAGAAAAACTTTGCGTTTGGTGGTCTTAAGGCCAGTAGAGTGTGTGGGTTGGGTACCATGGGAGCGTCGCTGGTGATGATCTTGTTTACAGCTCTCAGGTCATGCACTAGTCGGTATGTCGTTTCCTGGCCTTTGGCTGTCTTTTTGGCTACTGGGAACAGTGGGGTGTTACAGCGCGATTTCGTTGGTGGGAGGACCCCTATCTGTAGATAACGGTCTATCTGGATTTTCAGACCGTCCATTTGGGCCACGCTCAAAGGGTATTGTCGAAGTCTGGGCAAAACGCTCCCTGGCCTAACGTTGACTGTAGCCGGTGGCACCGGCAGGAGACCCACATTGTATTTGTCAACCGCCCAGATTTTGGGATCAATCTCTGCCAATACATCCAGCTCCAGAAAACATGTTGGCTCAGTGAGGTAGGATAAAGCTACCATGGTACAAAATCTTTCTTCACCACAACGCCTCTTGGAGTGTACTCAATGACTGCCTGAATTTCCGATAGAATGTCTGCCCCAGCAAGTTGATGGGAACGTCATTCGAGACCAATACTGACTGGATAGCTTCTGTGTGCGGACCCAATCTGCAATGGAGTGGTTTGGTGGTCTGTAATGACACTGTCTGACCTGTGATACCTACTGTTGGCGTGCTCTCCCCAGAGAGGGGAACCTTGCCTCGAAGATCCTGAGATCTCAAAACAGTTCTGGCTGCACCGGTGTCAATGAGGCAAGGGAGGGGAGGGGGTGTTTTAGTTCCTCAAGAAAAAGGTTGATGTGTGCTGACACAGATTTGCCAATGTCCTATGATGACTCATAGGCATCACTTACCATTCCTATGACAGGCGTGGAATGGTTGTCTGGGATGAACTGCCATCTGCCTCCTGGTTTATCGACAAGCTTCGGGCAGTGCTTTCAGATGTGGCCCTCTCAACCACAGTTATGGCACTTATAGTTACTAAACCTTTGCCTCCGAGCATCCCTTCTCTTCCATTCTCTCTCAGGGTCCTGTGATACAAGGACCTTAGCCGCCTTGTCCTGCTTCCTTCTATCCATATCTCTCTATAGCGGAGAGAGTGGACAAAATTGCAGTCATGGACATATCACTGTATTCGACTCTGGCTAGGAGTAGCCGGTCCCGAATCTTGGTGTTGATGCCCTCCAAGAATTTGGCCCTGAGCAAGAGATGGGTGGTAATAACCTTCGTGCCATTGGGTGGTACATCAGGACTGACCTCGAGGTCCGCGTCTGGTGAGGCCTGTTTCAGGCGCTGCCAGAAACAAGCACACTCTTCACCTGCGTTTTGATTTAACTTCATCATATCCAAGGTGGAAGTAGCACCGTATAGTTCTGGAAGTGTGGATTTAAGAGCTATACAAAACTCTTTACCTCCTGAGGTGGCCTGCTCGTGGGTGGTGATGTTACAACCTGCTATAAAGACACTGGTTACCTACGGGCCCCCCTTGGCCTGCAGAATCTGGGCACAATCCGTTCCACTCATGCCATAACTAAACTGCTTCTGGCTGAACATCCTCACAAACCCCCGTGGGTTGGTCCTATAGTCCGGTAACTCGGCCAGGATTGTCCGGATTTCTGCAGGGGGAAAATGCCACACTATTGTCACGGCGGGGAGGGGGGGAAACCCCCACCGTGCGGTGTCAAAGGGTAGAAGGGGATCAGCCTGGCCAAAAGGAGTAATAAGGGAGCTGGTCACCTCCTACAGCGTCCCTAATCGTCTCCCTGACTCCTCACCGTATGAACGGACCCCGATGGTAGGAGAGACTCTTACTCAGGATTCCTAGAGACCCTAAGTCTCCCTGGTAATCCCTCACCAAGGAGCAGGGAAAAGACGACCTGTTCATCCCAGTAATGGAGGAACAAGAGTCTCTATCTGAGGCCAGGCTGCAAGGAGAGGGGAACACATACAGCATAAGGAGATGGCAGGTAAGCAAAACCAGTAACACACTTACCTGCCACAGACACACTGCCTGGAACCCGTGCACTAGTGCTGGTGTCCACGCCAACATTAATGGACACAGCACACATCACAAACCACACAGGGACCCAGGACACCCATAGCTGCAATAAACATAAGACAGGGGAATGTCTAGCAAACATGACACCAAACACCACCAGACATGTAACACCAAACTAGACATACAAACACCCTGAACTTAACCCACTCCATACAAATAGGGACAGGAAGGGAGAGGATTAGGGACGCTGTAGGAGGTGACCAGCTCCCTTATTACTCCTTTTGGCCAGGCTGATCCCCTTCTACCCTTTGACACCGCACGGTGGGGGGTTTCCCTTACTCCCCGCCATGACAGTATGACCACAAGGGTGGCCCTCACTGGACAGATGGTAAAAGACAGGAACAGATTACCACCAGCATACACCAAGGCTAGAGGAACCCCCAGCTTCAGGCATCCAGCAGAGGCTAAATAGCCCAAGCAGCCACACCCACACCCACACAAACCCAGTGTTCACAAAACACTAGGAAGGGAGTTAACTCTTCCAACACCAGACAGTGGAAGGAAGCCACTTAAAGGGGAAGTGCACACACAAGCATACCAAACCACGTAACCACCGGCAACAGCATGCGTGGCAACCATGTCACGGCAATCACCCAGAAGGCCGAGACACTGCCACCGCATGCTCTCACAGCAACATGTTTCTGCGGGCAACCACAAGTGTGGCAACAGTGTCACAGCGTACACCATAGGCCGTGACAACTATCCTCTCCATTAATACACGCTCACCTTGTGTGTTCGGGGTCCTTCGTACTGTTGTACCCGTACTGGATAGGCCTCAGACTGGGGGTTATGCAATGAGCCGGGCGGACATCTGGGAGATTGAGGCTTTATGGGAGGACTGAGACGTATCACCTCACTCACAGCCCCATCCAATCTGAGGTCATCCAGGTTGGGATACAGTTTGGGAGTTGTGGTCGTTTCAGAGGTTTTGAGCTCATTGATGCAGTCCACCCGATTTTTTTTAATCAGGTGTCGATCCCTCTAGACTCACAGATTGTTTGTAGGTCACAGGTGGAGAAAGCCTCATAGTTATAAACAGGGGGAGGAGATGTAGAAGGAATGTAGAAGGAGATGTTCTTGGAAACTAAGCAGACTGTACGCGAGTCTTCTTACATTGATGCTTGTTGCTTACACTTGCAAGTCTCCATATATCTAAAAGAGCTAATAGTACTTCACAAGGATCAGGATTCGACAGTACCAAGGGACCTGGCCCACTACTACTACAGATGGCGAGCTATAAGGACAGTATGTTGCAACAATAGCAGCTAAAAGGGGGGAGAAAACCAGCGAGATATTAGTTTCACAAACAAAGCCGGCAAAGTTTGAGTAAGTGCAAACTATATTTCAAATTTTTTTGAAATTTTTGTGGTACTAATAGCTATTATTTCTCTGTGTTAGCTCCTATTGTTAGCGACGCTCAGTAAAGAGCCTACTTCTTGCTCTTGCAATTTTAGATATAAGGAGGAGAAATTCATTGTATTAATTGGGTAGGATCTGGAGGCATTAGTTGGGGATCCATATCTTGGTACCCCCAGCTAATCCAGCACCAGAGGGGTGTATGTTTAGAGGGTTAAAAATTTGCTTCTGGGGTAAGTATAAAGGGTCTTTGTTTGTCCATATGTTTTTAAAAAATCCTTCCCTTTGTTTGAGTGGCTGGAAGAGTAGGGGAAGGTAGCCATTTCTGTTACACTGTATTGTGCATGTGTTTGTAAGATCCATCCCTTTGTTTGAGTGGCTGTAAGCGTGGGGGAGGGGAGCCATTTTTGGTCCCATATAAAAGATAAAAATCCATTATGAATTGAATTTCACTGTTTTTAACCGTTTATTTCCCCAATTTTTGTTTTTTTGTAAGTGTCTGGTTAAGTGAGTAGCCGCCATTTTAGGGCAGACCATCTGGGGCTGTTGTTGCTTTGTCCCTCATGTGGCCTGGTGGAGCAAGCAAAGCTTTGTTTGAATCCAGGGGGCGGAAATAACGGTGTGGGCTCACTTCCTACAACTTTTTTTTTTTACGGGTTTTCTTTAACAAACCCATTTTTATTTTTTAGGTTTTTATTGTTGTAACCAAGTTATTTTTCAGTTTTTTTTTCCTTTTCATACTTTGGCATCTTTTTCGGTTTTATTTTCAGTCATTTTTGTATATTTTTGTTTGGTTATTTCTTTGATTAATTACGGTATTTACCTTTGTATTGTGAGGCAAGTTTTATATTTATCTTTTTCTGCAGTTCTTTATTCGATCTTAGCATACTTTTTTCTTTCTATTTCTCTTTTCCAAGTGACAGTTCTCCACTCCAGGACTCTTCTCTCTTTAACAACCAGAGGCTAACCCCGTATTTTTTTTTACTTTATCAGCAGGAGATTGACTGGAGGAGCCACATTGAGCTGGAGAAAAGCGGGTCTCATTTATTGGGTAACCTCAGCTGGCCAAACACAGGCGTAGCTCAGCTGTGTGTATAGCCCTTTAGGAGGCATACTGGGAATCCAGCAAAAGGAGCTCTGGCCTAAAGGCCCTGTGGGAGTGGAAATAGCATTGAGAGTAGCAATAGGCCGCTCTCAGTGCACAAGATTTCTAGCTGTGTGACATAGGCTGTGTAAAAGTCGGGGTCGGACAGACACACCGTGAGAAGGAGCCAGGCGGTACCCTCCGTGTATGGTCAAAAGCATGTCCCTGGACGCAGGCAACACTGGTAACGGCTTGGTTAACCAAGGATGAGTTGTGGCAGATCCATGTTCGGGGCGAGAAAAATAGTCCCCTCGAGGGGTCAGACGGCTGCTCAGTACATGAAATCTAGTTATGGGGTGAAGGCCACAAACCCCTTAAAGAATGGAGTAGGTGGTCCAAGGGAACTAATTGGAGTATCCCTCTGGAAGGTATTTTTGATGTATGGAGATGGGAAAAATTTATTACAGAGTTTATGCCCAGGGTCCAGTCAACAAAAACGTTGGAGGTAGCGCAATGGTGGCTGCAAAAGTCAATCATGGTAAGTAAGCAGGGCGTACAGAAAGCGGTTTCAATCCGGAAGAACCAATTAATGTACACCTGGCCTGAGGGGGTAACTGATGTTAGGGATCCGATGCAGGAAGCAGAGGAGGCTCTATCTGGGCTGACTTTGTTGAAACAGGCTGGATCCACTAAACCCGGGCCTACTGAAACACAACTAGTACCCGAGGTAAGTAAGTCCCCAACTGTCACTTCCACCTCCACTGCTGACAGGGTCACTTCTGACACTGCCAGCTCTTCCCAAATAGTTTCTCAACCCCCCTTTCCTGTCCCTCTCCGGCACCCACTCCTACATCTCCTGCCTGGCTCGCCATCTGTAGTAGTAGTAGACCAGGTCCCTTGGTACCATCGAATCCTGATCCTTGTGAAGTACCATTAGCTCTTTTAGATATATGGAGACTTGCAAGTGTAAGCAACCAGCACTGATGAAAGAAGACTCGCGTACAGTCTGCTTAGTTTCCAAGAAATTCTGTGTCTCTGTTAACATGTATTAGACCTTTAACTGGGCTAACCCCGCCCTCCATGGCACATGGCCGCCCAATAATATTACAGATAGGCAGGTACAATCCACCTCGTGCCTTGACCAATAAGAATACATTTAAGAACAGCTCAAACATGCTCATGTGGCCTAATCCACCACCACTCCCAGGACATGTGCAAATGCTTCCAAATGAATCAGCCTGTCCTTAAACAGATATTGCTCTCTAATCGGACAACATCCATTTAATCCAGTACAACTCTCCTACTGAACCAAAGTGAACCTCTGTTAGACATGGTTCCGAAAGGGGGGATCAGTCCCTGAGGAAGGTCTTTTAAAACAGGGTCGACCAAAAAAGGTGATATAGCATTCACATGGACACCAGTCCCACCAACTAATGTTTAGCAGCATGTTGGGGCCCCCATGGTTCAGTGAGACCGGCATCAGAGTTCTATACCCCACCGTTGCTGATGAGGACCCGCTGGTAGCTTTCACTAATAACATTGCTCTCAGAGCCAGCAGCCATTAGATCCCCCTCAAACCAACAGTGGCAGCTTTAACATGGGGGAGTAGGAACCTGAGTCCTGATCTATAGAATTTCCTTGGTACCATCCTGACCCTATCACGCTCTCTTATCACCGTAATCCGGTCAGACTTTACACAGGGAGGCATATACAAAATAAACCTACATAACATTCCTAAGCTAAAGAGAAAGTCCACTATAGTCATCCTATGCTAATATTAATTTCCACAACACAACCAACTCTGGTGCGTTCTTTGACGTAATCACATGCACCTTCTCCAACTTACCACTTAGGCTTCGGCCTGGTGCTCCTGCCCTAACCCTACCACCCCTGCGGAATGGCCTGCCTCTTCCTCTGCCTGTCATTTTCAAAATGACCCTGTGACAAAGTTCCTATAGAAGAGCAGTATTTGCTGAAGCAGGTATATTGCAGGCTTTGTGGAAGCAGGTATATCGCAGCCCTCAATCAGTATTTTGTGGAAGCAGATATATCGAAGCCCTCAATCAGTATTTTGTGGAAGCAGGTATATTGCAGCCCTCAATCAATATTTTGTGGAAGCAGGTATATCAAACCTCTTAATCAGTATTTTGTGGAAGCAGGTATATCGCAGCCCTCAATCAGTATTTTGTGGAAGCTGGCATATCAAACCCCTTAATTAGAATTTTGTGGAAGCAGGTATATCGCAGCCCTCAATCAGTATTTTGTGGAAGCAGGCATATCGCAGCCCTCAATCAGTATTTTGTGGAGGTATATAGCAGCCCTCAATCAGTATTTTGTGGAAGCAGGTGTGTCGCAGCCCTCAATCAGTATTTTGTGGAAGCAGGTATATCAAATCCCTTAATCAGTATTTTGTGGAAGCAGGTATATCGCACCCATTGCAATTAGTTGTTCCAATAGCGTTTGTCCCTCTATATAGCTGCGGTATCACAGCAAAACCGCACACAACTGCTGCACAATACAAATGCACTATAATATACTTTCTATGCTAGAAAGTATATTATAAGTATATCACACCCCTCAGTATATCACACCTATACCAGTCCTTAAATGGACTTTTGTGGCCCAATTAGCTAGTGTTTGGTGTCCCTAACAGCCTGTCCCTGCTCCACCAAGCAAGCTCTCCCTACACTGGCAAACACAGAATGTAAAATGGCTGGCAGTTCGGATTCTTTTATAGGGTGGGGGTGAGTCAATGTGCTGAAACGTCTCAATTGACTGTCCTGTTCCACCTGATAGATGTGTCATGGGTCAAAGTTCGGCGCAATGCAAAATAATATGGCGCCGGCGGACATCACCATATGTTCGCATGTTCGGCAAATCGCGATCACGCAAAGTTCACTGTGAAACGACCGCCGGACGAACCGCAAGACCATCTCTAGTGATAAGTAGGATTCGAGCCATTATTGAACTGACACGAGTGGTGCCGGCCGATTTGCTCTGGGTTTGGGACTGCTAGAGGATAGAGTTTTGGCCAGAGGAGTAGGTGGGGAGAGGTTTAGTCGGGGAAAAGGCATTTTTGGCAGCTTCATAAACCTGCCTGAAAAGATGTGGTTTTAATGCACGTTTGAAGGTGGAGAAGTTGTGAATTGACCTAATATTCCGGGGAAGAGAATTGCAGAGAGTAGGTGCAGCTCGAGAAAAGTCTATAGAAAACAATAGAAAATGGATCCGTCCCCAATTGAGTTCAAGACGGATCCGTCTTGGCTATGTTAAAGATAATACAACTGGATCCATTCATAACAGATGCAGATGGTCGTATTATCAGTAACTAAAGAGTTTTTGCTGACCAATGCCGGATCCAGCAAAAAAGCTAGTGTGAAAGTAGCCTTAGTTATCCCCATAGCCTGAAGAATTCATTTATTAGAATTATTTAATGTGAAACATGAACATGATAAAAAAATAAATGTCAAAACGTGCTTATTTACAAACAACACTAATTTATAAACCCACAAACAATGTCAAAAAATTATTTCTCCCACGTAAAATAAGGCCACATCAATGAAAAGGTAAACAAGTGGCTGTGAAAATGCTGAGAGGAAAAAAAAAAGAAAAAAAAAATGTCTGCTTTTCAGGCCTGATTGTTAAAAGGTTAAAAAAAATATATCTCATAATTAAATAAATGAGTGATATTTCTAAATGAATATACTGTATATGTGACATATTAAATATAATTAGTGCAACTTGCAATATTAATTGGTCTCGGGATGACCGTTTTAAGTTGAACACATGAGAACATGAGAATTTAACTCGTAATTGGTTTCGAAACCCAAAAATGTCAACTCAGAAGAAGATAAAAATAAGACGTAAGGAAAATAATGAGATTAGTAGCACAGATAAAGCAAGTCTTGACATATAAAAGTCAGAAATTGCTGCTGGAAGCTGTAAATCACTTTCTCTGAGGACAGAAGATTCTTCAGGGTCTTGTATAGTATACAGTGTACCAGAAATGGAGCTGCATCACCTAGTGTCCAAAGGGGCAGCTCAATCTGAGACAGGCAGCTCTGCTTGATTGACAGATTTTTTCCCAATACCCAAATAGTAAAACCTCCTCAGGCTCCAGCTATGTCCATGCCCAATTCCTTGGTCCATAATGCTGGCTTTAATCAGGAATGCAATGATCCTGATAGACGGGCAGTCACTTTTGACTGGTGACATCAGGTTCTGGGATTCCAAGAGGAGGCATAATAAGCATTGCCACAATTTTCTTTTTTTGCCTGACCCCGAAAATACCACTAACCTACTGTGTTCCAATCATAAGTAATGCATATATCATTCAGCACACCCAAAAATTAATAAAGACCCCAGACCAAACTCCCAAAATAAGTAAAAACTCCAAAATAAATACAGACTCTGGAAAACCCTAGACTAAAAGCATAGAACAGACTCTGAAATAAATATAGACAGCAGACCCCAAAATAAACACAGGCTCCAGACTAGGTGTCCAATATAGACCCCGTAATAACCCCATATTTCACCCTAAAATATAGGACCTACTCTGAAATAAATACAGACCCCAAACCAGACAGCAAAATATAAATACAGACCCCAGACCAGACCTCCTAATACAGACCCCATAATAAATACAGACCCTCCAATAACTGCATTCCTCAGACCCACATATAATCACACTGATCCCAAAATAACCTCAGACTTCACCATAAACTATACAACAAACCCTGAAAAATATAGACACCAGTCCCCCAAATAAATACAGGCCTCAGACCAGACAATAAAATATAAATAAAGACTGCACACCAGACCTCCAATAAAGAGCCCAGAATAAATACAGACCCACTAAATAAATAGACACCAGAATACAGACCCCTGAATAAATAAATAAACAGACCCCCCCAAAATAACTGCATACCTCTAACCCCCCTACATAATACATTCCCCAGACTCAACCAGACCGCAGATCAGACCCCAAAATAAATAGATACCCAAAATATCTACTATACAGAAACTGTACTCCCTAAATAAGTCCAATACTGACACTAGACCAGACCCCTTAAACAAATACAGACCCCAGACCAGGCTCCCTATATACAGACCCCTAAAACAAATACCGACCCCAGCCCAGACCCTCTGAACAAATACAGACTAGGCTCCCTATATACAGACCCCAGACCAGGCGCCCTTTTTACAGGTCCAAGACCAGACCCTCTAAAGAAATACAGACCCCAGACCTGGCTCCCTATATACAGACCTCAGACCAGGCACCCTTTATACAGGTCCCAGACCAGACCCTCTAAAGTAATACAGACCCCAGACCTGGCTTCCTACTGTATATACAGACCTCTTAAACAAATACAGACCCCAGACCAGACCCCCTAAAAAAATACAGAACCCAGGCATGGCTCCCTATATACAGACCCCAGACCAGGCGCCCTTTATACAGGTCCCAGACCAGACCGTCTAAAGAAATACAGACCCCAGACCTCGCTCCCTATATACAGACCCCAGACCAGGCACCCTTTATACAGGTCCCAGACCAGACCCTCTAAACAAATACAGACCCCAGACCAGACCCCCTAAAGAAATACAGAACCCAGGCATGGCTCCCTATATACAGACCCCTTAAAACAAATACAAACCCCAGACCAGAACCTCTAAACAAATACAGAGCCCAGACCAAGCTCCCTATATACA
The DNA here is from genome assembly GCF_905171765.1 of Bufo bufo. Lineage (NCBI taxonomy): Eukaryota > Metazoa > Chordata > Amphibia > Anura > Bufonidae > Bufo > Bufo bufo. Next base: position 36,811,618 of record NC_053393.1, read on the forward strand.
GACCCCAAATCAGACCCTCTAAACAATTACAGACCCCAGACAAGATTTCCCTGGTATACAGATGACCTAAACTAATACAAACTAAGACTAGACCACTATATACAGACCCCAGAACAGACTTCGACACACAACAGCACTTGGCTATGTGACTGCAGCTCCTTCAGTGGTAACGGGTCCTACACACATTTTTCCTGTTTGTAAGGGATCGCTCTCTCACAGGGGGTCAGCAATGACAGACTTCTCTCAGACAGCAGGGTTCAAAGTCCACAGGGTGCTTTATTTTATCTTTTCAGCAGTACAGATGATCACCCAGTTAACGTTACTGAGTGATATGAGGTTCCAGCACCACAAAACACTAATACAAAATAAACACCTGCCCGTCTGGGCTCTACCTCATACATAGGTCTCCCTAACTCACCTCTAAGACACAGTTCACACAAGGGGTGAGATCCAGCTTTTCTCAACCATACGGTCCAGCAGCCTCCTGGCTGTGACCACACCAGTACCTTGGGGGATATGGTCCAAGAGTCCTCCTGACTCTGACTGTGTGACACATCTTTCCTCAGGTGTCACAGGTCCCCCCCCAAATTCAGGCTTCCTCAGCCTTGTAGCCCCACAACCCTCCTGGCTGGGACCACACAGAGCCTCTGCAGGCTTCCATTTCCAAATCCTCTCCCAGACTCATACACAGAGGGTTGTTTTATGCCTCATTGATTATCACTGACTGTCTCACCTGCGATCACTTCAGGTTAAAGGGAATATGTGCAGTGAAAGGGTGTGTGGACTGAAAGGTCCCACTGCCAAACCTACTTTTCAGTCCAAATAAAATCCAACCCATACAACTTTAACAAAACAGCTCCAGCAACTATGTTTGCTGAAGCAACACAATTTCTGGACTTAATGGTTTAATGCAGTATGCAATAAGTCCCTAAAGCGCAAAATTGTGCCCCTAAATCTTTTTTGCAAGATAGTGCTTACCCCTGGTCCTGGCACTGCCAATGGGGATCATAATAGGGAATGAAAAAAAGCTTCATAGTTTTGATTTTCACCAATGGATAAGCCAGATGTCTTCAAAATGATAGAAATATGACTAAAGCTACAGGACCTCGTCCCCAGGCTGATATCACACCAACACAAATAGACAGTAATGAAAAGCAATGTAAAAAAAATTGTATGGATCGGCAGATCAAGCCATGTAGTAGCAGGGATCAGTGCAGAATTGGTAATGTATGTACTCAGTACCCCCACCAGCAGAACAGTGAGTGCAGCTCTGCAGTACAATACAGGATGTAACTCAGGATCAGTACAGGATAAGTAATGTAATGTATGTACACAGTGACTGCATCAGCAGAATAGTGATTACAGCTCTGGAGTATAATACAGGATGTAACTCAGGATCAGTACAGGATAAGTAATGTAATGTATATACACAGTGACTGCACCAGCAGAATAGTGAGTGCAGCTCTGGAGCATAATACAAGATCAGTGCAGAATCAGTAATGTAATGACTCCACCAGAAGAATAGTGAGTGCTGCTCTGAAGTCTAATACAGGATGTAACTCAGGATCAGCATAGGATAAGTAATGTAATCAGGGTCGGCTCCATGTTCATGTTGGCGCTTGGGCCATAAAGTCTCACTGGGCCCCCTTGTGGCATTTTGCACGGCGCTTATAGCAATTAAACTGCATGTATTATAGATTAAATCCCTTACACAGAGCATGCTACAGAGCGGATATATGTGAATCAGTCCTTATGTACATACTTTCTTTTTCTACCCAGTGTTTCAGTCCCTCAAGTCTACTCACAGATATGTTCCCCCTCACAGTTGATATCCCAAAATATGTGCCCCTCACAGTAGATATGCCAAGATATGTGCCCCCTTCACAGTAGATATCCCAAAATATGTGCCACCTTACAGTTGATAAGCCAGGACATGTTCCCCCTCACAGTAGTATTGCCCTCACTGTGCAACGTTTCACAGTTGTAATGCCCTATCTGTGCCCCCTTCACAGTAATAATCCCCATTGTGACCCCTTCACAGTAATAATCCCCATTATGCCCCCTTCATAGTAGAAATCCCCATTGTGCCCCCTTCACATTAATAATGCCCACTGTGCCCTCTTCACAGTAATAATGCCCAATGTGCCCCCTTCATTGTAGTGATGCCCTCTAGCTCTGTGCCCCCTCCATAGTAGAAATGCCCATTATGGCCCCTTCACATTAGTAATGTCCTCTGTGCCCCCTTCCAGAGTAGTAATGCCCTCTGTGCCCCCTCCATAGTAGAAATGCCCTCTGTTCCCCCTTCATAGTAATAAAAACCTCTGTGCCCCCGCCATAGTAATAAAGTTCTCTGTGCCCCCTCCATAGTAATAAAGTCCTCTGTGCCCCCTCCATAGTAATAAAGTCCTCTGTGCCCCCTCCATAGTAATAAAGACTTCTGTGCCCCTCCATAGTAATAAAGTACTCTGTGCCCCCTCCATAGTAAAAAAGTCCTCTGTGCCCCTCCATAGTAATAAAGCCCTCTGTGCCCCCTCCATAGTAAAAAAGTCCTCTGTGCCCCTCCATAGTAATAAAGCCCTCTTTACCTCCTCTGTATTAAAAACAAAAAAAACACAGTTAGGGTCCATTCAGACGTCCGTAGTGTTTTTTGGTCCGCAAATTGCGGACCACAAAACACTGACACCGCACATCGCCGTCACTATATAGAGGATTCCTATTCTTGTCCGCAGCTGCGGACAAGAATAGGACATGCTCTATGTTTTTGCAGAGCTGCGGACCGGAAGTTCGGGGCCGCGGACCGGCAATGCGGATGTGGACAGCACACTGTGCTGTCCGCATCTTTTCCGGCCCCATTAAAAATGGGGAACGGATCCGGACCATTCATACGGAAATGTGAATGGACCCTAACTACTCACCTTATGTAGATTTCCGGGCTGCAGGCTCCGCCCACACAGGCTGGCAGCGCAATCTGTGCCTGCAGGCTGAATGGTGGAGCGGGGAGAAGTCTTTCTGCTTCACCATTCTGTGCGCCGCCAGCCTGAAGGAAGGGAGGAGCGCGGGGAGCTGAGCGGTGAGTGACAGGACCCAGCTCCCTGTGCTCCAGAAATGATGGCTTCCATCTGTATTGATGTAAGCGCTCATTGCCCATCGCCTCTGGCAGCTGTGCTGTTGGCCCCCGCAGGAGCTATGGGCCCCGGCACTTGCCCGGGTATGCCGGCCTTGAATGTAATCTATGTACACAGTGATTACACCAGCAGAATAGTGAGTGCAGCTCTGGAGTATAATACAGGATATAACTCAGGATCAGTACAGGATAAGTAATGTAATGTATGTACACAGTGACTGCACCAGCAGAATAGTGAGTGCAGCTCTGGAGTATAATACAGAATACAACTCAGGATCAGTACAGGATAAGTAATGTAATGTATGTACACAGTGACTGCATCATCAGAATAGTGAGTGCAGCTCTGGAGTATAATACAGGATATAACTCAGGATCAGTACAGGATAAGTAATGTAATGTATGTACACAGTGACTCCACCAGCAGAATAGTGAGTGCAGCTCTGGAGTATAATACAGGATGTAACTCGGGATCAGTACAGGATAAGTAATGTAATGTATGTACACAGTGACTGCACCAGCAGAATAGTGAGTGCAGCTCTGGAGTATAATACAGGATGTAACTCAGGATCAGTACAGGATAAGTAATGTAATGTATGTACACAGTGACTGCACCAGCAGAATAGTGAGTGCAGCTTTGGAGTATAATACAGAATATACAGAATCCTGGGAAGAGCGGGCGTCTTCCTCCAATGCACATGCTAAGGATGGGGGTTCTCCCTGATGGTAGCCAGGGTGCCAATGATGTTAACCTTTTTTATGGGTGTAAAACAGGGCATGTAGAGTACAATGGATTGTGTATGGTGCAGGAGTAAGTAGGCTACTTTCACATTAGCATTTTTTGCGGATCCGTAATGGATCTGCAAAAAGGCTTTCGTTACAATAATACAACCGCATGCATCTGTCATGAACGGATCCAGTTGTATTATGTCTTCTATAGCCATGACGGATCCTGAGGTACAGGGCTGGTTCTAGCTTTGTTAGAAAAAGATTGCTATGTGCCATATGATGTATGTGCAGTGATATATTGAAGCTGTGTATTATGTATCAATGTAGTGAGAGACCAGAGAGCACAATAGCTTGTTTCCATTGTTTGTCCCGAGTAGTGGCTCATACAGTTTATCCAATCAGGTAGTAACTCCGCACATTAGGGAAAGCTATTCCTGTCACGGGGCAGAGTCGCGGGTATAAAGATAGAGCGGGGGTGCACCCCCTGAGCTGCCACCCGGTCCCCTGTCCCTGCCTACTAGCACCACCCGCCCTAGGTGACGGGGCGCAACTGGGCGACAGTCCCTGACCTGAGTAAGTGCAAGCAGAGAGATAGAGACAGCAGGGAAGCGGACAGCCAATGAGAGGTAGCACTAGAGCGGACAGAGGTGGAACAAGCAAGGTACCACCAAAAACGGAAGGGCGAGGTGGGTCAACTAGCCGGAGTCAGTCCAGGAGGTCACGTCAGTACAAGAGAAGAGGCAAAGACAAAATCCAAAAGCAAGCCGAGGTCAAAATCCGAGAGGTAGCGTCACGGTTCAGGGAGCAGGCAGAAGAGGTGTCAGGAAGCAGATCAAGGGTCAAATCCAAAGGTAAGCTAAATAACAATAATAATACACAGCCTAAGGGACCAAAATCACAGGCAACCTGTAGCCAGCAGGTTGCCTGTATTTATAGTGGGGAGTGAGGGTCATGTGACGTGGCCAGCGTCACATGACCGACAGACAGACAAGTTGAGCACCGAGTGATCAGCTCGGCGCTCAAGGCAGACCTAGGAGCAGGGAGCCTCCCAGCTAGCAAAAGCCGCCCTGGGAACGAGGCCAAACACAGATCCTCGCTCCCGAAGCTAAGCAGCAGGTCTGCGGCGCCCCGTTACAATTCCACCATCATTCCTAGCAGCCATTAACTTCTGTAATGTAATATGTGGATGTCGACAATGACAAAGTCAGGTTGTCAGAGCTTTATTTAAATGAGAAACATCATGTGTAAGCAACAGAAGTATGGTTCATAGGGAATATAACAATTTAGAGATGCTCATCAGCCTATATCAGATGATTTTTGCCTAGAAGAGAAAGGCAGGTGATGCCACTGTTGAAGCTCTCAAAATATTTTTTGTGACCAATGGGGGATAATTTAGAGGGCAAATGGACTCGAGGTATTCCCAGTCTTTATCTCTAAATATTTTCTAAAAGAATGGGCTACAGGGGATCCCTGCAACGTGACATTTCGAGGCAAAAATACCTTCCACCTTTCTCAGATGATCTCTAGAAGCTCGCATTTAGAAGAGTTAATTCAAAAAACAGAAAAAGTTCCAGACTCTGATAAAGATTTGTAGCTTAAGTAGGTCCTTGGTGGGATCAGAAAGAAAAAGAGCCAGATCATCTGCAAATAACGCTGTGTGAAGGGTCTCCTGACCTAAGGCTATACTATACTTTAAAATAAATCTAATGTTTCTAGATGTCTGGTCAGAGTTTAATCTAGTGCTACTGTAGATCAAACAGTAGGGGAGACAAAGGGAACCCCTGACGGGTACGCCATATCAGTGAGAGAAAACCAGGGTTACTGTGGGGCCTGTGAGGTCTGACGAGGACCAGAAAACCTGATGACAAAACCAGGTCTAGCCATTGCTATCGGATGTTATCAAATGCTTTTTCTCGCATCTATGGTGACAATCACCAGAGTCAATCCCTCTCTGACCAGGAGTGAAAACAATCCAGTGTCAGGAACAACTTTCTAATGTGCCGATCTAACGGCCGATCTACCCTTTATAAATCCCACTTGAGATGATAACATCAGAGAAGGAACGATCCCTGCTAAACGATTAGCTACCAGCGTCAAAATTATATTTAGATATAGTTATATTCTTGTACATAGGAGCAGTATTATAGTAGTTATATTCTTGTACATAGGAGCAGTATTATAGTAGTTATATTCTTGTACATAGGAGCAGTATTATAGTAGTTATATTCTTGTACATAGGAGCAGTATTATAGTAGTTAAATTCTTGTACATAGGAGACAGTATTATATTAGGTATATTCTTGTACATAGGAGGCAGTATTATAGTAGTTATATTCTTGTACATAGGATGCAGTATTATAGTAGTTATATTCTTGTACATAGGAGCAGTATTATAGTAGATATATTCTTATATATAGAAGCAGTATTATAGTAGTTATATTCTTGTACATAGGGGCAGTATTATAGTAGTTATATTCTTGTACATAGGAGCAGTATTATAGTAGTTATATTCTTGTACATAGGAGCAGTATTATAGTAGTTATATTCTTGTATATAGGAGGCAGTATTATAGTAGTTATATTCTTGTATATAGGAGGCAGTATTATAGTAGTTATATTCTTGTACATCGGAGGCAGTATTATAGTAGTTATATTCTTGTACATAGGAGCAGTATTATAGTAGTTATATTCTTGTACATAGGAGCAGTATTATAGTAGTTATATTCTTGTACATAGAAGGCAGTATTATAGTAGTTATATTCTTATACATAGGAGGCAGTATTATAGTAGCTGTATTCTTGTACATAGGAGGCTGTATTATAGTAGTTATATTCTTGTAGATAGGAGGCAGTATTATAGTAGTTATATTCTTGTACATAGGGGCAGTATTATAGTAGTTATATTCTTGTACATAGGAGCAGTATTATAGCAGTTATATTCTTGTACATAGGAGCAGTATTATAGTAGTTATATTCTTGTACATAGGAGCAGTATTATAGTAGTTATATTCTTGTACATAGGAGGCAGTATTATAGTAGTTATATTCTTGTACATAGAAGCTGTATTATAGTAGTTATATTCTTGTACATAGGAGCAGTATTATAGTAGTTATATTCTTGTACATAGGAGCAGTATTATAGTAGTTATACTGTTGTACATAGGAGCAGTATTATAGTAGTTATACTGTTGTACATTATTGTAATTCCAAGTGGTCACAGCACTCAACGGTAGCCTGACTTATTTAAGAGTGCACATCAGGGTTGTGTTCCTTGCTCCACTTCAGGAACCACACTTGTAGTATTTATACCAATAGACAGCACTCCAATTAGTTAATGTGATAATTAGTGAATTTTATTTAAATATTTATGATGCACAATGTACAATTATGGCAACGTTTCGGGCTAAATGGTAGCCCTTTATCAGGCTAGTGTACAAAAATAAAAGAAAAGCAAATAAATATATGATTGGAGAATTTTTTTACAATAACGATGTCACATGATATATAAAAAATAGTTGATAACACTGGTAATGTCATATAAAGGCAGCTACTGACTAAGCTGGTATAAATAATGATTAGATGCCATTATCAGATAATAACAGAACATGATAATATGGTTGGTGATATAAGGTACACCAGTATACATAAGTACAAACACAAGAGAATTGAATACATGAAAGTACAAACACAGAAAAGCTGAGTACATAGATATTTGCCAATAGTGAGAGGAGAGGATACCAAGTTGTATCCACAAGGGAGAAGGAAGTAAATACAGGGATCAGAGAGCGTGGGAGGGAGGGTAGACGGTCTAGCGATGCAGGGAAGTCATAAGCATAAGTAGAATGAGCATACATAATCTCAAGCATAAGTTGAAATCTTACCCAGGATCTGACCACACACAAGGGAAGCCAGCGCTGGAGTGAAGGATGGCGGGCGCCATCTTAAATAGTGGAAGGAGGGAGCTGGTTGGTCCACGTGGGCGCACTAGGAAAAGGGGACCAGGTACCTTATACCATCTAAAGGGCTACATCACGCCAGCATGTCCGACCTGTGCGGGCGGACCGCATGATAAATGCACGGCTTGGGAGAAAGGAGCGCGCAGGCGCACTAGAATAGAAAAGGGCAGAAGAGGCCATCTTTATTGCAGGCAAAGTAGCTACTATTAGCCAAATACAATAAATTAGCCACATGGGGCATAAGAAAACTAATTGTATAGTTAAAAAATCCTAATAAGATCACGGCTGGGAAAGTAAGGCGCCCGCTAGCGCACTTGAATGGAGTGGTGCCAGGAGGGAATTCTTGATTATGGGTGAGGTGGCCAATGCTAAACAAATGCAAAAATGGGATGCATGGGAGATATGGTTATATGCCATTATGAAATTGAGAAATTCTCCACGTCAAGGAATATGGGGAAAGATCCCCAAGAATCGACAATGTATACAATTGACGCACAAATTGTAGCCCATGGAGATGACCCTGGGTGGGATAGACAACCTAGAAATGGAAGAATAATGGTACCAAATGAGATTGAACAGTTGGACCATGGGGTGTGCTTCGCGAGTGTCTCCACTCGCTATTGGACGACTCCTGCCCTTTAGGAAGAAGAGGAGAACAGTTATTTAAAGACCAAAATAAAATAATAGAACCGAAGCATGAGAACATGATTAATCCCAAAAGTAATCTCTGTTAAATCCGGTGGGATGTAAAGTGTTCAAGCGACGGATCCAAACCATCTCTCTCTCTTGTAACAGCAATTCACGGTCGCCCCCTTGTCTCAAGGGGGGACCCAATCAATAACTTGGAAACGCAGTTGGCTAACTGCGTGTTTGTGCATGATGAAATGTTCCACTAAAGGGGCGCCAACATAGCCCATGCCACAAGGGCATTTTGTAAGATATATCACATAACTTGTATGGCAAGAGAAATGACCCTGGATATAAAATATTTTACCCGTGGAAGGGTTGGAGAAGGTAGGACCCTTAGTGACATTTCCAAATTGGGCACATGCAAGACATGGGTATGTACCTTTAAGGTGCCTGTGATGGTGGTCTGTACACTGTTGGTTTTGTTAGAGCCCAGATCAGATCTAACCAGTATGTCCCTGATGTTCCTTGCTCTTTTATAGGACATTAGTGGCCTCGGAGGATAGATATTAGGGAAGTTCCTTGTCAGGACATGCCAATGTTTGCAAATGATACTCTCAATGTCATTGCTCAAGCGACAGAAAGTGGTTACGCAGGGTATTTGTTTGTTCTGAGATTCAACGATGGGCAGCCTAGGGGACAACAAATCGGTTCTAGAAAGGTTCCGTACTTTGTGTACATGATTCTGAAGCATGTGTCTAGGGAAACCTCTTTGGAGGAATTTGTTTGACATTTCAGAAATTCTCTGGTTCATGGTAGCGGTATCGGACACAATGCGTTTGACCCTCAAAAGTTGTGACCGAGGGAGGGAGTGAATTAGGCTGGGAGGATGGAAACTATTGAATCTGAGCAAACTATTTTTGTCTGTGGGTTTTATGTATAGATCAGTCACAAGGTTATTTTCTCTTCCCATAAGATGTACGTCTAGAAAAGGACTTTCTGTCTTGCTGAAGTCAAGAGAGAGAGAGATGGAGTCTACACTTAAATTAATAATCTCATGGAAGTTGATTAAATCCTCTTGTGGACCCTGCCAAACAAAAAATATCATCAATATACCTAACTCAACACCGGACGTGTTTCTTAAACAGATGATGTGTGTATACCACCTTTTCTTCAAGGTGGTTCATGTACAAGACAGCAAATGTGGGCATGACGTTACAACCAGTGCTTTAAGTGGGCCAAAAGAGGTGCCGGTACTCTATTAGGCGCCGGTGCTCCCCCCCCCAATACTGAATTAATGTGTGTGTGTGTGTGATGAGGGGGGGGGTCTGATGTGCAGGGGGGTACTGGTTCAGAGAGGAACGAATGTGCGGTGGTGGTGGGGGGGGGGTACTGGTACATAGAGGAACTAATATATATGTGTGTGATGGGGGGTCTGATGTGCAGAGGGGTACTGGTACAGAGAGGCACTAATGTGTGGTGGTGGTGGGGGGGGGGGGTACTGGTAAAGAGAGGAACTAATGTGTGTGATGAGGGGGGGGTGGGTCTGATGTGCAGGGGGGTACTGGTACAGAGAGGAACGAATGTGCGGTGGTGGGGGGGGGTCCTGGTACATAGAGGAACTAATATATATGTGTGTGATGGGGGGGTCTGATGTGCAGGGGCCCCCTACACATCAGACCCACCCATCAGACACATATATATTAGTTCCTCTATGTACCAGTACCCCCCCCCCCGCACATTCGTTCCTCTCTGTACCAGTACCCCCCTGCACATCAGACCCCCCCCCCCCCCTCATCACACACATTAATTCCTCTCTGTACCAGAGAGGGTACTGGTACAGAGAGGAACTAATGTGTGTGGGGGGAGGGGGGGTGCCTGTCACTCACCAGTACTCTTCAGAAGTTGGATTCCAAAGCAAAGTCGATGTTCTTTGCTGCACCGTCCGACTCCTGACTCCAAGGAGGACCAGTCACTGGTCGCCGCACTGATCGCTCCACACAGGCGCGCGGGAAGGAGTTGACGTCACCTAACGTGAGGTCAACTCCCTGCCTGCGCCAGCCTGAGCCGTACTCTGCAACGACCCGCCCCCCTCCACTAGCTGCCCAGCCAACGACATTAGGGAGGAGATACTGCCAGCTCTCCGCTGCGCTCCGGTACCGGAAACCCACGTACTGGGCGCACGGAGAGGTGCTGGTACTCTCCAGGGCAATTTTTGGAAGTGGCGGTACTGAGTACCGCCGCGTTCCGGCCCACTTCAAGCACTGGTTACATCCCATTGCTGTCCCGGACACCTGTAGTAAAAATTAGTCCTCAAAGAGAAAGTAATTGCATTTCAGCACAAAATATAATAGGGACAGAATAAAATGTTGTTCATTAGGTGAGAACTCATCCTGTTGGTATAAGGATTCCTTGACGCAATTAATACCTTCTGATGTGGGTATGTTAGTATATAAGCTGGTCACATCCATCGTGACCAGGAAACAATCATTCCAATCAAGAAGAATGTTCTGAATTTTATTCAAAAAATCTGTGGTATCCTGAATAAAGGATTTACCATTCTGGGCGTAAGGTCTTATTAGGCAGTCCAACATCTTAGCGGCTGGTTGGAATAAGGAGTCACAGCCGGAATCTATGGGTTTCCCTGGGGGGTGTTCCCTGTTCTTATGAACCTTGGGTAGTATATAAATTACCGGGATATGTAGGTGTTTGGGGACGAGGTACTCAGCTACTTTCCTGTTAATTATACCATCATTGAGGGCTATATTGACAATATCCGATAGTTATTTTGAGAAATCCCTAGTGGGGTCATAGTCAATGGGTAAATAGGTATTGTGATCTAGTAGTTGGTGTAGGAATTCTTCTCTGTAGTCAGTTCTGTTCATTACCAAAATACCCGACCCCATGTCCGCTGGCTTTATGACTATATCTCTATCATTGATTACGTTTTTAAGAGCAAGTGATTGACCTTTGGACATATTACTATTTAAGATGGCGCCCGCCATCCTTCACTCCAGCGCCGGCTTTCCTTGTGTGTGGTCAGATCCTAGATACGATTTCAACTTATGCTTGAGATTATGTATGCTCATTCTACTTATGCTTATGACTTCCCTACATTGCTAGACCCTCTACCCTCCCTCCCACGCTCTCTGATCACTGTATTTACTTCTTTCTCCCTTGTGGATACAACTTGGTATCCTCTCCTCTCACTATTGGCAAATATCTATGCACTCAGCTTTTCTGTGTTTGTACTTTCATGTATTCAGCTCTCTTGTGTTTGTACTTATGTACACTGGTGTACCTTACATCACCAACCGTATTATCATGTTCTGTTATTATTCGATCATGGCATCTATCAATTATTTATACCAGCTTAGTCAGTAGCTGCCTTTATATGACATTACCAGTGTTATCAACTATTTTTTATATATCATGTGACATCGTTATTGTAAAAAATTCTCCAATCATATATTTATTTTATTTTATTTTTGTACACCAGCCTGATGAAGGGCTACCATTTAGCCCAAAATGTTGCCATAATTGTACATTGTGCATCATTATGTCTGGCTGAATAAAATTCACTAATTATCACATTAACCAATTGGAGTGCTGTCTATTGGTATATATACTTTTGTACATAGGAGCAGTATTATAGTAGTTATATACTTTTGTACATAGGAGCAATATTATAGTAGTTATATTCTTGTACATAGGAGCAGTATTATAGTAGTTATATTCTTGTACATAGGAGCAGTATTATAGTAGTTATATTCTTGTACATAGGAGCAATATTATAGTAGTTATATTCTTGTATATAGGAGCAGTATTATAATAGTTATATTCTTGTACATAGGAGACAGTATTATAGTAGTTATATTCTTGTACATAGAAGCAGTATTATAGTAGTTATATTCTTGTACATAGAAGCAGTATTATAACAGTTATATTCTTGTACATAGGAGGCAGTATTATAGTAGTTATATTCTTATACATAGGAGCAGTATTATAGTAGTTATATTCTTGTACATAGGAGCAGTATTATAGTAGTTATATTCTTGTACATAGGAGGCAGTATTATAGTAGTTATATTCTTATACATAGAAGCAGTATTATAGTAGTTATATTCTTGTACATAGGAGCAGTATTATAGTAGTTATATTCTTGTACATAGGAGGCAGTATTATAGTAGTTATATTCTTGTACACAGGATCAGTATTATAGTAGTTCTATTCTTGTACATAGGAGCAGTATTATAGTAGTTATATTCTTGTACATAGGAGCAGTATTATAGTAGTTATATTCTTGTACATAGGAGCAGTATTATAGTAGTTATATTCTTGTACATAGGAGCAGTATTATAGTAGTTATATTCTTGTACATAGGAGCAGTATTATAGTAGTTATATTCTTGTACATAGGAGCAGTATTATAGTAGTTATATTCTTGTACATAGGAGCAGTATTATAGTAGATATATTCTTATATATGATGTCGTATTATAGCAGTCAGGTTCTTGTTTGCAGAGGCAGTATTCTTTCTTAATGTAATTTATGTTCAGGTTAAAGAGAAAAACATATATGAGATGTTAAACGAAAATGTTTGTGAACAGTTTTATCCTTCTGTGCAGCATATTATATAAAGTGTAATGTCATGGAGGTTATATACCATGAAGCTTTTGTGCTGGTAAGGATTAAAAATCAATCTTGCAGAAGAACAATGATAATTATGCTAAACTAGAATTATTGAGTTGGAGAAATGGCTATGATGGACTGGCAGGTACCATTACTAGATCTGAGACTCAGCATTATGTTACCATTCCTGTACAGGACAGATATGTTTTTGGTCAAATATAAAATAAAAAAAAATAAAAAATTGATTAAAGTTTGATAAATAGAAGACACCTATAAAATATAAATAGAAAAAGTTATTAAATTTTTAGGCTACTTTCACATTAGCGGCAGCCTTCTGCTGTTATTCCGGCTGCCTCTCGGCATGTTTGCCGTGCTGCCGCCGGACCTCTGGCCCGCCCCCATTATAGTCGATGGGGCCGAAGTCAACTTCCGGCGGCATGCGTGCACTAGCGGCTGCCGCTAGTGTGAAAGTAGCCTTAATGGACTTTCAATTTGATGGTATCAATAATAATTTTGAAAAATGAAGTGAGTAAAAAGTAAAATTTTGTGGCTTACTTATTCAAACTTTCTGGATTGTGGTGCTCAATCCTGGGCGTACCCTCTGCCTGACACGAAAATTGGATAAAGTAAGTATATATGGATGGCACACACTATATCTGGAACGGTGTAGAAAGATATATTTATTTGGAATAAAAATATAAAGAATAAAAATATACAAATAAAAGGATGGACCTGTAAATGGATAACAGGCAATATATATTATTCAGTATACATGATTAGTGGTAGTTATGATGATTAATCATGAGGAGATGAATCTATGGTATACAATAATTCAAGAATGTATCAAGTGGATCAAAAAGTCAATATTATGAGTCTTAAAATTGTTGATGTCTGATCATGGTTATATCAATAACAAATGGATGATAAAAAATTAAATAAAAATAAAAAAATCAAAGTACCCCTACAAAAACAAACAAATGATCCCTAATATTGGTGACTGATATCAATTAGCAAAATAGTTTCTCTTGATTGTCATAATTAATATGTGGTATGTAAAAATATCATATAAAGGAAAAAGGTCCAATTGTCCTTAATATTTGAAGAAAAGTACAATTGTAAAAATATTCTTATTTGCTATTAGTCCTCCTGTAGTAGATGTGTAGTAATAATAATTCTTCAGATTGTAACAATGTCCCGACTTATGTTGAAGGTAGATAATGATCTAGATGATTGGTAGTTGGTAATCAAACCGTAGTAGGAAGATAGTTATTGATACTATAAGTCTCCTGTATGGTCAGGTTTCATATGTCACCACTCGAAGTCATTAGCAATACCAATCACTATTTATAATCTCTTTCAATATCGTTTTTTTTAATTAATCATCCAGTGAATCCAACTGTTCTTGTATATGGATTATTAGTTTATAATAAATCTCCTCCTTATTCCAAATGGTATCCCTTCATAGGGTAACTCACGCTTTGGTGGTAAGGCTCTGTTACTAACTCCCGGCCACTCTGTTGGCGTCTCACGTGACACGTGGCGTCCCACGTGGTTATTCACGATGCTCCCTTCCGGCTGGTTACTTTGTATACTTGTGGTTCGGAGTGTAAGGAGGGGGTGGGGGAGGTACCTTAGATGTTATAGTTGAAGTTGAATGCAGCTGTATATGTCCATATGAGATATGAATAGATCACTTGCTGAATCGTAGCAACGTGTTTCGGAGCACACGCGCTCCTTCTTCATTGGGTATGAACAGTGTCTGAGCAGAATAGATTGTTATAGGGTCATCTACTAACAAGGAGGAGGGGTATCAGGGTATACCAGTTTTAAGCAATTGATAATAGCTGGCCTGGATTCTAGCTCTCCATATATACACTGTGCATACTGTTTGCTTTGTGCATTTCTGTTCAACATATTATGGAAAGCAAATCTAAATATTATGAGCCCAAAAACAAAGATAATCACAAATCCCATATAGAGGATATTAGCAACATTCAAAGACGTATAAAAATTGTTAAAAAAAATATATAATAATAAAAGAATCCTAAAATCACAAAAACGCACATGCGTTTCTTATGCGATTTTCGTGCCTTTTTTTTTAAAAAGAGGAAAATAATTGATATCTTTCTCCATTTGTAAAGTATATCATAAGAGATCAACATCACTTTTGTTTTACATCACATTAGTACTTGTTTTCCCTATTTTTGACTATATTTTTCTTGTTTCTTTTATTTCCTTTCTTCTATCCATATTTTATTCATATATGGTCATCTACTTGAAGGAATGCGGAGGAAGGGATGGGGGCCCTTCAAGGAGGGGATATTGAGGTGCTGGTAAACAGCCAGACGTCAATGTCCCGTCCTGAAAGGGCACCCACCCCAAATCTATAGCAACCCAAAGTGTTCCATTTCAGCGTTAAGACCTGAAGGAATTATTGTATCAAACTCGAAAATCCTTGTGGATTTGACTCTTGACATATTTGTAATGTGATTGCCTCCTCTCCACTGTGTTTTATCTTTCTCAAATGCTACAAAGGTAAGTGACGTTGAATCCTTGTGGAATTCTTTGAAGTGTTTAAAAACAGTGTGTAGTTCGTAACCTTTCTTATTACTGGGAATATGTTCAGCTATTCTCTTTTTGAGTGTTCTTTTAGTTCGCCCTATGTACTGTCTTTTATATTGACACTTTAAAAGATAAATAACATCCGATGTTAAATGTTCTTTAATTTGGAGGGAATAGGTATTATGTGTTAAACTTATTTTAGTGTTTTTCTTTTGAAAATTCGTAGTTTTACAATTATTGCACCTCCCACACCTATAAAAGCCTTTTAATGTTAGCCAGCTGGTTTGGATTTTGCTTGACCTATTTTTTATTGATGGAGCAATTTTTAAGCCCAAATTTGGAGCTCTAGTATATGTTATTAATGGGCTTGTAGGTAGGTGTGAACCTATTACTTTATCTTTCATAAGATGATGCCAATGTTTTCGGAAGATTTTATATTGTGTATTTAATGGTAGAATGATACCTATATTTTCATCTTTTTTTGTTTCTTTTTTGGTGGCTGTAAAGAATTATTTTCGATCCAAGGCCTTTACTTTCTGTAGGGAAGTTTCTATTATTTAATTCGGGTAGTTTTTAATTTTTGAATTGTTCTTTCAAACTTTTGGCTTCATTTTCGAATTGTTCTTCATTCATACAGTTTCTCTTAAGCCTTCTAAATTGATTTGTAGTAATGTTTATTAGCCAGCGTGGGAGATGGCAACTGGAATATAAAATATAATTGTTTCTCATCACTGGTTTGTGAAATGTACTACATACGGTACCAATCTATTCCCATCGATTTTTACTGTTAGATCAATAAATTCAACATATGTTTTACTTATATTTGTTGAAAAATTTTGATTTTTATTGTTTATATTGATCCCTTTAAAAAACGAATGTAAATTTGTTTCAGTGTCTTTCAAAATGAAAATGATGTCGTCTATGTAACGACGCCAGAGCACCAGGCCAACCCCCAATCTTGGTCCAATGTACTCCTGTTCCCAGTGGGCCATGAATAAATTTGCATAACTGGGGGCAAGCCTGGTGCCCATGGCTGTCCCCCTAGTCTGTAAAAAAATAATCCTTTTCATAAATAAAATAATTATGTGTAAGAATATGATTGACCCCTTCTGCTACAAAATCTATTTGGTCCTGTTGTAGTATTTCACTTTGTCGTAGTTGTCCTTTCAATGCTTCAATACCCTGACTATGGTCAATTATAGTGTATAAGGAATTTATAGAGGGCCCCCATCCCTTCCTCCGCATTCCTTCAAGTAGATGACCATATATGAATTAAGTATGGATAGAAGAAATATAGTCAAAAATAGGGAAATCAAGTACTAATGTGATATAAAACAAAAGTGATGTTGATCTCTTATGATATACTTTACAAATAGACAAAAATATCAAATATTTTCATCTTTTTATAAAAAAAGGCACGAAAATCGCATGAGAAATGCATGTGCGTTTTTTGTGATTTTGTGATTCTGTTATTATTATATATTTTTTTTAAACTATTTTTATACGTCTTTGAATGTTACTAATATCCTCTATATGGGATTTGTGATTATCTTTGTTTTTGGGCTCATAATATTTAGATTTTCTTTCCATAATACCTTGAACAGAAATGCACAAAGCAAACAATAGACACAGTGTATATGGTATATGGAGAGCTAGAATCCAGGCCAGCTATTATCAATTGCTTAAAACTGGGATACCCTGATACCCCTCCTCCTTGTTAGTAGATGTCCCTATAACAATCTATTCTGCTCAGACACTGTTCATACCCACTGAAGAAGGAGCAAGTGATCTATTCATATCTCATATGGACATATACAGCTGCATTCAACTTCAACTAAAACATCTAAGGTGCCTCCCCCACCCCCTCCTTACACTCAGAACCACAAGTATACAAAGTAACCAGCTGGACGGGAGCATCATGAATAACCACGTGGGATGCCACGTGTCACGTGAGACGCCAACAGAGCAGCCGGGAGTTAGGAACAGAGACCGGAGCTAGGTGATCGGAGTGAGGTGCCTAGCAGCCTTACCACCAAAGCGTGAGTTACCCTATGAAGGGATACCATTTGGAATAAGGAGGAGATTTATTATAAACTAATAATCCAAATACAAGAACAGTTGGATTCACTGGATGATTAATTTCAAAAAACAATATTAAAAGAGATTATCAATGATGATTGGTATTGCTAATGACTTCAAGTGGTGACATATGAAACCTAACCATACAGGAGACTTATAGTATCAATAACTATCTTCCTACTATGGTTTGATTACCAACTACCAATCATCTAGATCATTATCTACCTTCAACATAAGTCGGGACATTGTTACAATCTAAAGAATTATTATTACTACACATCTACTACAGGAGGACTAATAGCAAATAAGAATATTTTTACTTTAATTGTACTTTTCTTCAAATATTAAGGACATTCCTTTATATGATATTTTTACATACTACATATTAATTATGACAATCAAGAGGAACAATTTTGCTAATTGATATCAGTCACCATTATTAGGGATCATTTTATGTTATTGTAGGGGTACTTATAGGGGATTTTTATTTTTATTAAATTTTTTATCATCAATTTGTTATTGATATAACCATGATCAGACATCAACCATTTTAAGACTCATAATATTGATATTGACTTTTTGATCCACTTGATACATTCTTGTATTATTGTATACCAAGAAAACAAACAGAAAACGGAGCTCACACAGTACAGTTGTAAAACATATATAATTTTTATTGTAACATGATTAAAATATATATAATAAGCCATTAAAAATTAAGGGGAGTGACAGAAAAAACACCATCCTGGCGCTGCACACGTGTCAAAGGAGGTGACAAGCGTATCTAAATGTAATGTAATTACCGAGTATTTAAATATACAATAAATTATGCATATAAAGGATATACAGGATGAGTCTCAATGACGTTGACCACATGGCTAAGGTATTAAAACCACATATATATGCTAAAGTGCATAGACTAGAGTAAATTCAGAGTGATCACCAGGTATAAGAGGTCACCTTAACCCAATGCCAATAGGACTAAAAGGCAGAGACTCACCTAATAATGACGGTGTGCTGTACCAACCAGGATGGCGCTACCTCGACTCGTGTTTCGGCGTGCCTTCGTCCGGGGGTATCGTCATCACTGTGAATCACATATTTAAATACCCCTTCCACCAATCGGATGTTTGGTGGAAAGCATAGAAGTAAATCAACAACAGAATGGCTTAAACAGAAGAAAATACGCCTTCTGGAGTGGCCCAGTCAGAGTCCTGACTTCAACCGATTGAGATGCTCTGGCATGACCTCAAGAAAGCGATTCACATCAGACATCCCAAGAATATTTCTGAACTGAAACAGTTCTGTAAAGAGGAATGGTCAAGAATTACTACTGACCGTTGTGCACGTCTGATCTGCAACTATAGGAAACGTTTGGTTGAAGTTATTGCTGCCAAAGGAGGTTCAACCAGTTATTAAATCCAAGGGTTCACATACTTTTTCCACCTGCACTGTGAATGTTTACATGGTGTGTTCAATAAAAACATGGTAACATTTAATTCTTTGTGTGTTATTAGTTTAAGCAGACTGTGATTGTCTATTGTTGTGACTTAGATGAAGATCAGATCACATTTTATGACCAATATGTGCAGAAATCCATATCATTCCAAAGGGTTCACATACTTTTTCTTGCAACTGTATACTGAATAATATCTATATCGCCTGTTATCTATTTACAGGTCCATCCTTTTATTTGTATATTTTTATTCTTTATATTTTTATTCCAAATAAATATATTATATCTTTCTACACCATTCCAGATAAAGTGTGCCATCCATATATACTTACTTTATCCAGTATTGAAAAATTTCAATTGTCTAAAAACCTAAAAATATATATAAAAAAAACATTTCTCTGTTTTAAAACTAAAATAAAAATCTATAGGACCATTCTGTACCTTTACATTTGCCTCAGATTACACATTGTGGTTAATGTAGTTTTGACTTCATATGAAGTCCGTGGGAAAAAAATACATTTTCCTTTGTCTTATTACATGACACATACAGAGGTATTCTTTACTCGGGGCATCGCCATGTCATTGTAATGCAGTACTGGGCCTTATATAGTGCTTCTGCATCATTAATCACATGTGCAGTGAGCCCATGAAGAGCTGAGGCAGAGGATGGGAGTGGAAGTGGCCCTGATGATTTTGTGTCATAGTGTAATCCCTCAGGCCGTCGCGCCTTAGGTTTGGTGCAAGGAGCACCCTGTGTTCCCTCGAGGCACTCCCGGTAGCCGTGGGCTCTCTACCTGATAGTAGTTCAGGGATGTCTGCGGTGTTAATGTCCATGTGGTTGCTAGACAGGGCACATGATGGAAATGCAATGGCCAGTGTGTAGTGTTAAGAGGGACAGAGAGCAGGCCAGATGGAACTTAAAGGGGCTATCCCATCTGCGCTCTTCACTAACCTTCCCTCGCCACAGGTCTCCTCTTCCTGTATCTGCCAGGGGTGGTACCTTCAAGCTTGATTGACAGTACAGAGTAAAGTCACGCTCTGGTAATATCACTGCACAGCTTGCTTGTACTAGTGTGCTCCCAGTGCTGCTGCTAGCAGTGTCCAATAGCATCTTGGTCAGTGCGGGAGTTTTACAGGGTCCCGAGCCCTGGCCATGTTAAGAGCGGTTGCTGAAAGCTGCTGCTCATGCCCGTGAGCAGTTCAATTAGTTTAAATGGAGCTGCAGTGAGGGGTCGGAATTGGAGAGACCGTGCATGTGTGAATATGTTCGTTCCCCTGTACTCGGACAGCCAGCTGACAAGGAAAAAGAGGAAGACACCGCGCAAGCGCGGCCACCGATGTGTTATCGCTACGGTCGCCATAACCAATGACAACTATGTATAAAAACAGCTTAGGTGTCACGAGTTGGAGGTCCCAGGAGAGACCTCCGTGTCATCAAGCAATAAACAAATTGAAATCAGGTACAGACACAAGAGTTTATAGCACAAACAAAAACCAGGGAATGCAGCACAGACAAAATATGAGCTCTATGTACCGTCAGCACAGTGGGAGAAAACCCCCACTGCGCCACTGTCTAGTAATACTCCAGAGGGGCGTGACTAAGCAACTCCTGGTATTCACTAGGGCCCCAGATGGTAGGGTTAGGCTTTGCAGCAGGAAGTTGCCAGGGTCCACTCTGGAGCGTGAACTAGACAGTGACAGCAGGAACGAATGGACAACAGGTACCAGAAGGTACCGACGGCACATAGGCATACATAACATAGACAGGCAAATACAAACAGGGCAACTAATAACACAAGCAGGAGTACATAGCAAGGAAACAGGAGTGACAATGAGCAGAGAAGGACTTGCTCCACCAGTAGTAAACTGGTGGCCTTGCGAATGGCACTCTGCTGCAAAGAAAGGTGCAGCAAGGACTTGCTGAACAGAGACATGAATACACACAAGGTAACTAAAACATAACTGACAGAACAGATAACAGAAACACTGGAAAGAGGACATCAAAAGAGGACGTCAATGAACAAGTAGGAAACCCACAGACAGACACGGATCCCATGGGTCAGCAGCATGGGAGAGTGAGTACAAACAAGGAGCAGGACAAGACAACACACACCAGGAGAGCTGACTCAGAACTGAGGAAACCTCAGCCTTATATACAGGTTCCATGGGTGCAGCAGAGAGGCCACACCCATGGAGCAGACAGAGAGGATTAACTCCTAATAGGCACACAAGGGAGTTAACCCATAAAGAACCACAAATGACACAGGAACGGAGCTGCAGCGAGAGCATAGACAGAAGGTCACAGCCAAAGGTAACGACTGTGACATTAGGAAAGATAACAAATAGGGAGGAAAGGAGGAGAAATTGATAATTACATATATTGGATACATCGAATGTTGTGGTATAATGAATGTGATCAGTGCTATTTCACAAGATGGGACAATCCCTTTAACAAGAGTCTCCACTGTGTGCAAGATAGAAGCTAAAGTACATCTAGCAAATCTCTTTACACAGTGCAAAGTACTCCCAGATGTCCAAGACTGAGCAAAGCAGATGTTCCTCAGATTACTCTAGCTAGTAGCTGTGTTCTGACAAACATGGCTGTAGTGTCCACTATTCTGGGGTGCATAGGTTGTCTTAACTTGTTACCCCTTTGCAGAAACAGGGTCCAGAACTCCAAATTTAGGCTTGACAATATATATATACAGGGCAGGCCACAAAAATTAGAACCTTGATTCTGTTGTGTGATTTCTGTATAGGATAATGGAAGAATGACGTACTTACCCATTGCGGGAGATGTCGAAAGTGGTTTCTGCCAAATTGTACCATTTTGTATGTTCAGGAAGAGCTTCCTTATTATGGACATGTTGCCGTTTTGGTTCGGTTGCTGTCTGGTGATTAGTTTCATAAATCTTGCAGGTAAACCTACCTTACAGTTAATAGATGCACACCATTAGAACTGGCGACCTTGGAGGACACAACCCTTTGCTTACCGTATGTTCTTCAGCATGGTGTGATGTAAGTCGCCCTGTCTTGCTGAAATTAACAATACCCACGTCTGTGCATAGAATTGCTGGAAGACGTCTAC
This sequence comes from Bufo bufo, assembly GCF_905171765.1. Classification (NCBI taxonomy): domain Eukaryota; kingdom Metazoa; phylum Chordata; class Amphibia; order Anura; family Bufonidae; genus Bufo; species Bufo bufo. The sequence continues at coordinate 36,833,861 of NC_053393.1, forward strand.
ATATACGGTTGTGTTCACATTTTTCATCACAGAATATTGGACCCACAATCCGCGTACCCATTGCCGTGTACCAATTGTTGTTTTTTGGCTCATGAAGTGGCTGTTGCCGCGGCTCGTGGGAATTTTTGGTGTGCTTTTGCCTATTGTTCTAAGTATTAACACACCCAGTTACAGTGCTCCAAGCATGATCTATTAAAATGGGTCCAAATCCATCGACGATCATACCCAGTAGCCAATCACAATATGTTGCACACTTCTGTTTATCGTCCTCCTTTAACCCTGTTGATGTGAGCACATCAAGTTTCCTCACGTCGTTGTCTTTTACGTCCAGTTCCTCAAGTTTTCTTACGTAGTTATCTTTTATGTCAAGTTCCTCAAGTTTCCTCACGTAGTTATCTTTTATGTTGAGTTCCTCAAGTTCCTCAAGTTCTGATATTTACAGACTCTATACTGACAGGGAATGTTCCACAGGATTGGCGCATAGCAAATGTGCTGCCAATGTTCAAAAACAGAGCCTGGAAACTATAGGCCGGTAAGTTTAACATCTGTTGTGGGTAAACTGTTTGAAGGTTTTCTAAGAGATCCTATCTTGGAGTATCTCAATGAAAACAAGCAAATAACGCCATATCAGCATGGCTTCATGAGGGATCGGTCATGCCAAACTAATTTAATCAGTTTCTATGAGGAGGTAAGTTCTAGACTTGACAGCGGCGAATCAATGGATGTCGTATATCTGGACTTCTCCAAAGCATTTGACACTGTACCACATAAAAGATTAGTATATAAAATGAGAATGCTTGGACTGGGAGAAAACGTCTGTATGTGGGTCACTGTCACTAGTGGGGTACCTCAGGGGTCAGTATTGGGCCCTATTCTCTTCAATATATTTATTAATGATCTTGTAGAAGGCTTGCACAGTAAAATATCAATTTTTGCAGATGACACTAAACTGTGTAAAGTAATTGACATAGAAGAGGACAGTATACTACTACAGAGGGATCTGGATAGATTGGAGGCTTGGGCAGATCAGTGGCAGATGAGGTTTAACACTGACAAATGTAAGGTTATGCACCTGGGAAGGAATAATGCAAGTCACCCGTACATACTAAATGGTAAAACACTCGGTAACACTGACATGGAAAAGGATCTAGGAATGTTAATAAACAGCAAACTAAGCTGCAAAAAACTGTGTCAGGCAGCTGCTGCCAAGGCCAATAAGATAATAGGTTGCATCAGAAGGAGCATAGATACCGGTGATGAGAACATAGTCCTACCACTTTACAAATCGCTAGTCAGACCACACATGGAGTACTGTGTACAGTTCTGGGCTCCTGTGAACAAGGCAGACATAGCAGAGCTGGAGAAGGTCCAGAGGAGGGTAACTAAAGTAATAACTGGAATGGGTGGACTACAGTACCCTGAAAGATTATCAACATTAGGGTTAGGGCTCTTTCACACTTGCGTTGTTGTGTTCCGGCATGTTGAGTTCCGTCGTCGGGACTCTATGCCGGAAGAATCCTGATCAGTTTTATCCTAATGCATTCTGAATGGAGAGAAATCCGTTCAGGATGCATCAGGATTTCTTCAGTTCCGGAACGGAACGTTTTTTGGCCGGAGAAAATACCGCAGCATGCTGCGCTTTTTGCTCCGGTCAAAAATCCTGAACACTTGCCGCAAGGCCGGATCCGGAATTAATGCCCATTGAAAGGCATTAATCCGGATCCGGCCTTAAGCTAAACGTTGTTTCGGCGCATTACCGGATCCGACGTTTAGCTTTTTCTGAATGGTTACCATGGCTGCCGGGACGCTAAAGTCCTGGCAGCCATGGTAAAGTGTAGTGGGGAGCGGGGGAGCAGTATACTTACCGTCTGTGCGGCTCCCGGGGCGCTCCAGAGTGACGTCAGGGTGCCCCACGCGCATGGGTAACGTGATCGCATGGATCACGTCATCCATGCGCATGGGGCGCTCTGACGTCATTCTGGAGCGCCCCGGGAGCCGCGCGGACGGTAAGTATACTGCTCCCCCGCTCCCCACTACTACTATGGCAGCCAGGACTTTAATAGCGTCCTGGCTGCCATAGTAACACTGAACGCATTTTGAAGACAGATCCGTCTTCAAATGCTTTCAGTTCACTTGTGCTGTTACGGATCCGGCGGGCACCTCCGGCAAATGGAGTGCACGACGGATCCGGACAATGCAAGTGTGAAAGAGGCCTTATTCACTTTAGAAAAAAGACGACTGAGGGGAGATCTAATTACTATGTATAAATATATCAGGGGTCAGTACAGAGATCTCTCCCATCATCTATTTATCCCCAGGACTGTGACTGTGACGAGGGGACATCCTCTGCGTCTGGAGGAAAGAAGGTTTGTACACAAACATAGAAGAGGATTCTTTACGGTAAGAGCAGTGAGACTATGGAGCTCTCTGCCTGAGGAGGTGGTGATGGTGAGTACAATAAAGGAAGAGGGGCCGGGATGTATTTCTGGAGCGTAATAATATTACAGGCTATAGCTACTAGAGAGGGGTCGTTGATCCAGGGAGTTATTCTGATGCCTGATTGGAGTCGGGAAGGAATTTTTTTCCCCTAAAGTGAAGAAAATTGGCTTCTACCTCACAGTTTTTTTTTTTGCCTTCCTCTGGATCAACTTGCAGGATGACAGGCCGAACTGGATGGGCAGATGTCTTTTTTCGGCCTTATGTACTATGTTACTATGTTATCATTTATGTCGAGTTCCTGAAGCTTCCTTATGTGGTTGTCTATTTGTTTGGCATCGGCCATGGATCCTGTGTTGCACCACTTTCGCACGGTTATATAGGGGTAGTGGACCTAATGCAGGCCCCCAGAGGTGCCCAGTGAGAACTTCTATCTAGACAGACCTTGGGCCTGTGATTTCTGCACAAGCACATTATATATATATAGTAATTACAGTCAAATTTAATCTAAAGTGATGTAAACTTTATCAAAGCTTAAGCTAAAAAATAAAAAAATAAAAAAATAATATTACTCCAAGAATACATTTTTAATCAAATCAAATAAACTCATAAAACATTAAAAAAAAACTGAATGAATAAAGACAGAAAAACGAACATTTCTTCCCGTTCCAAAGCCTAAAAATAACAAGCATTAAAGACAATATGAAGCTCTGGTATCTTCAGTAGTTCTTGGAAGCCGAGGAATCAATCGGACTGGAATGCACTTTAATAAATTGTTCATGGATGGAAGCGTTACTCCGTCAGAATAGACGACAAAAGTCAAAAAGGCAAAATCTCAGCTGTCATCGGGTGCGGGCCAATGATCAATAGTCCTGACAGGACTTCTGTAACAATACGAGATGCTTCAGGAATCATTCATTAACTCCACAAGGGCCAGACCCAACTTCTCTGCTCCGTGCACACATAGACGATGGGAGACATGGTTATTAGGGACGCTCGTATGTTCTGCGCTGGTAATAAGGCTCGTTAATGATCCCAGAGTTCTCCTTACTAAATAAGGGGTAGATGGATCTAATTGAGGTGAGAAGGTCCCCAGCATCCACTTACTTCAATTGTGCAAACAGTGGAAGAACTCATTGATCATTCCCCACTGTTGCCTCATTATTGGAGGGGATTAGAATGTCAGGAGCCTGATGGAAAAGCGACAATCTCAAAGCGCCGGTAAAACCGTGACCAGATAGATGCCAGTAATGTCTTATTAACAGATAGATGATGCCTTCTGGACGCAGAGTATTTTTATATTTTTGCATTTGAGAGCATTTTTACTTTTTTTCCCTCTGTTTTTATATAGCGTAGATGTAACATAGCTTTTTCTTTCTTTTATTTTTTTGTTTTTGTTTTTTAAGCTATTTGTGGAACATTATAAATTACATGTTATCTTAGTGCAGGGGTCAGCAACATTTGGCACTCCAGCTGTTGTAAAACTACAACTCCCAACATGCTCGATTCACTCCTTTTTGGAGTTCTGAGAGCAGCCAAGCAAGTGTGCATGCTGGGAGTTAATTTCCCAACAGCTGGTTGCTGATCCCTGTCCCCAAATACATATATTTTTAAAATTTTATTTAAAAGGGTATACCCATTGTATATATTAATGGCATATGGCTAGGATATGCCTTTACTTTATGATTAGTGGAATTCTGACCTCTGGGAATGATCCTGAATATGAAGGGGCCACACTGCTGCTTTAGTGTGCAGTGGCCGGATTTGGTGTGGCCCTAGTGCTACGCTGGGTCCCCCAGACACCATTGAGGTGTCACCAAGTGTTGCAAGTGAAGTAGTGGTAAGGTGTGGTGCACCCCACTGGTAAATAAGTCGATAGACAGGGTCTGCAGTAAACCACTGTGCTTTTTTTTTTACTTGAGGGAAAGTTGAGGATAGGCTTGATCTAGCTGTCCCTCTCTCAGAAGGCTAGTACCCTGGCCAAAGGGTTGGTAGACCATGGTATGTGGCTCAGTCATCTAGCTGGCTCCCTGATCAACAGGCTGGTAACATGGGGTCTGTGGCTCAGCATCCCCATCTAACTGTCTACTTCTGTTCGTTCATGCAGTCTGGCAGAGTGTCTCCTACTAAGCACTGGTCCCTATCTGCAGACAACTAGGGGGTCTCACTGCTCTCCTTATATATCATTTCTAGATGAACTAGAACCTTCTAATGGGAGGGGTGGAGTGAAGAAGCACAGCCTAAACAGACAAATTGTTACAATTTCTGTCTACCATAGAGGTGTATAGAGCTTCAATGCAAGTCTATGGGGATGACTAATCAGTTTTTCCAGACATAAACAAGTCTTCAGGCATAAAACAACAGAGCTAATCCAGACAGTCAGATGGTCAGTCTGTCTGCCCCCCCCCCCAAAAAAAATAAAAATAAAAATAAAATAAAACTTTGCATAGATAGAAAGTCATATATTCTCTCAGCATTAGCAGGGAGTTGGTGGCTTTACATAGTAGCAATAGGGGCAAATGCCCAAAGTACCCTTGCTCCAGAGTGCTACAATTGCAGTGTCCCTTCACTGTTTTCACCTGCACAGAAGCATCCTGGCCATCTACTGAGCAGGCAACTGAAGAATGACAGCAAGCAGAAGTGTCTAGAGAAAAACCGCACAGAAAGCAGGTTTAAACTAGGTATACTGCCTGATGCTGATTAAAATGATACCTGGAGCACAGGAGCTCCACCCCCTCACATTGTGACATCACATAGGTCCTTCACCACTTCTCATCACATAGGTCCTTCACCACTTCTCATCACATAGGTCCTTCACCACTTCTCATCACATAGGTCCTTCACCACTTCTCATCACATAGGTCCTTCACCACTTCTCATCACATAGGTCCTTCACCACTTCTCATCACATAGGTCCTTCACCACTTCTCATCACATAGGTCCTTCACCGCTTCTCATCACTTAGGTTCTTCACCACTGCTGAGCTCTGTCTCTTCCTACTCTGGTAACATGATGATGACATCACTCAGGTCCTTCTCCACCTGATATATTTTCCCTTGCACAGCTAGCTTTCCAGGGCCAGATGCCCTCCCCCCCATGAGCCCCATAGAAGCTGTGTGGCCTGCTTCCACTGGAAGTACGCCACTAGCTCTCTCATTGATGCAGCAAAATGGCATATGATCGCCCTGCTGGATCTAAGGAAGCAGAGAATTGAGGACTGTAAGACGCAAGCACTTTTTAGCAAGATTTTTTCTTGCTAAAATTTTTTGTCTTATAGTCCAAAAAACCCCCAGTAAATGGTGTAATTAAAAATACAATTTGTCCTTTAAAAATAAACTATGTGAACGGAAAAAAGTTATGGCTCTTGGAAAGCAGTGAGGAAAAAACTAAAATTGTCTGTGTCCTTGAGGTAAAAGGGGACACATAGCTAAACCAGTATTGTAGACACAGACTCTCATTGATCATAAAGTGATGGCATATCCTAGCATCACTGCATACTATCACTTTATGACATGAGAAAACCCCTTTAAGAAAACTTTACTGTATTCATATCTGCGTATTGAAAAACATTTTAAAATAGCAAACCGAACTGGGCTTTGGTGCCGAGGTAACAGCCACTACCAAAGCCTAGTACAGATTGCTATTTTAAATTGTTTTTCAATACGCAGATATGAATACAGTAGGAATTCACCGAAGTCGCGCGCGACTTCAGGCAAAACGAACTTTGTCTCCATGGGGCCAATACATTTTAATGCTGTACGAAAACAGCCTTAAAATTGAAGTATTTGAACAAATCAACTTCGGATCTATGATGCGAAGTTCGATTCGCTCAAGCCTAACATCTTTCATTCATTCATCCCTACTTTTAAATTCGTAGACGTATATAGCTATATCTCTCTTTGGGGCTGTACGTGAGGGACTATTCTCTCTGCAGAGGAGGAAGGAGTTAATAAGAGCTAATTGAAATGCATCCTGGGAGACGCAGGTGCTTGATGAGCCGCTGTCCACCCGCAGAAATGTAAGAAAGTCCTGAAGATAAGTGAGTGAAAGAGTTTTACAAAGAGTTTGACATTTGTTGTGAAAACCCTTTAAAAAGCTATGGACACCTTCGGGGCAATTTTTTTTATGATTGCATTTTACTCATTTTGGGCTAAAAAGGCTCAGCTGTTTTTGAGACAAAAAAAAACTGTCTCACTTCTCTGTCCCTTCAGCTGATGACTCATGTGAAGCCTTATCTCTAATCTCCTGACATCATAAACACTCATTTAAAGGGTTTCTACCACTTCTAGGGTTTCTACCGCTTTCTGCACAGACATCTCCACTGCGCCTGTTCCTCGGAGCACTATGACGTTATCGGTGCAGGCGCAGTGGAGATGTCTGAGCAGGGAAGTGGTCAGACATTCACTGCGCTTGCGCCGAATACATACGCTCACAGGGAGGATCGCATTCCGGAGGAGATGGGCGGGCTGGAGGGACGCGCTGGGCGGCGGCATTTTGTGAAGGTAGACGGAGCCTCTAGGTGCTAATGACGCCCCCATAGCACCTAGAGGCTCATTAGCATATCAATATAAGTTCTTTTTTTTAGCGAAACGGCTGCCCCAAAAGCAATTATATTAGGATGGTTCGGTAGAGCAGACACTAGCGGATCGCTAGTGTCTGACAGCTAATTATGTGAAAACGAAGTGGTAGAAACAGCTATATTGTTATCAATTTGTTAAGAGTTTAGCTATAAGTAGTGTTTATGAGGTCAGGAGATCAGAGATAAGGCTTCACATGAACCATCAGCTGACGGCACCGAGAAGTGATACTTTTCAAACAGACAGTTTTTTTTAACCCATGTATCTTAAAAACAAAAATCTTGTACCTGTACAGCACTGTTCCTCTATGTACTGTATGACACTATTCCTCTAGGTACTGTACGGCACTACTCATCTATGTACTGTACAGCACTGTTTCTCTATGTACTGTACGGCACTATTCCTCTATGTACTGTATGACACTATTCCTCTAGGTACTGTACGGCACTATTCCTCTATATAATGTACAGCTCTGTTTCTCTATGTACTGTACGGCACTATTCCTCTATGTACTGTATGACACTATTCCTCTAGGTACTGTACGGCACTATTCATCTATGTACTGTATGACACTATTCCTCTATGTACTGTACAGCTTATTCCTCTATGTACTGTACAGCACTATTCATCTATGTACCGTACGGCACTATTCGTCTATGTACTGTACAGCACTATTCATCTATGTACTGTACAGCACTATTCATCTATGTACTGTACGGTATTATTCCTCTATGTACTGTACTGCACTATTCCTCTATGTACTGTACGGCACTAATCCACTATGTACTGTATGACACTATTCCTCTATGTACTGTACAGCACTATTCATCTATGTACCGTACGGCTCTATTCTTCTATGTACTGTACAGCACTATTCATCTATGTACTGTACGGTATTATTCCTCTATGTACTGTACTGCACTATTCCTCTATGTACTGTATGGCACTAATCCACTATGTACTGTATGACACTATTCCATTATGTAATGCACGGCAATCTTCCTCGATGTACTGTACGGTATTATTCCTTTATGTACTGTACTGCACTGTTCCTCTATGTACTGTACGGCACTATTCTTCTATGTACTGTACAGCACAATTCCTCTATGTACTGTACGGCACTATTCCTCTATGTACTGTATGGCACTATTCCATTATGTAATGTACGGCACTATTCCTCGATGTACTGTACGGTATTATTCCTTTATGTACTGTACTGCACTGTTCCTCTATGTACTGTATGGCACTATTCCTGTATGTACTGTACGGCACTATTCCTCTATGTAATGTACGGCACTATTCCCCTATGTACTGTACGGCACTATTCTTCTATGTACTGTACAGCACTATTCCTCTATGTTCTGTATGGCACTATTCTTCTATGTACTGTACAGCACTATTCCACTATGTACTGTACGGCACTATTCCTCTATGTACTATACGGTACTATTCCTCTATGTACCGTATGGTACTAGTCCTCTATGTACTGTATGGCACTATTCCTCTATGTACCGTACGGTACTATTCCTCTATGTACTGTACATCACTATTCCTCTATGTACCGTACGGTACTATTTCTGTATGTACCATACGGTACTATTCCTCTATGTACTGTATGGCACTATTCCTCTATGTACCGTAAGGTACTATTCCTGTATGTACTGTATGGCACTATTCCTCTATGTACCGTAAGGTACTATTCCTGTATGTACTGTATGGCACTATTCCTCTATGTACCGTACGGTACTATTCCTCTATGTACTGTATGGCACTATTCCTGTATGTACTGTATGGCACTATTCCTCTATGTACCGTACGGTACTATTCCTGTATGTACTGTACATCACTATTCCTCTATGTACCGTACGGTACTATTCCTCTATGTACTGTATGGCACTATTCCAATGGACATAATAAGCTTGGCCCTAGTCCTATTACAGATGTTTGGGTAGGAGCGCTCATGTGAAGGTATTGCTATATATTTATCTTAATGACTCACCTTTACAGTGTCTTATTTTCTAACTACTTGGCCCATGATATATAGACGGCTTGAATACGTCTCATCTTTGTGGTTCGCATCTGCAAATGCCAATTTGCAGACTTGCTATTCCTCCCCCGCACTATTTTTAGGTCAGGAATTCCTCAGATGCTGTAGTTTAGCGCCAGAGCCAGCATCTTCCGCCATAAATAAATTAAGAAATGTAAAATAAGACATAAGATGTTAATGTGCCCCTGAGGAGTTTTTGCAGAGGTCGCATTAACATTTGCCGCAGTGTTACATGTGGTACAGTATGGAGGCCAAAAATAGCTTCATCGGATCAAACGTAATAAGATAAGACATATAGATGTAGCAGAGCTGAATTCATCAGTTACTGTTTTCCTTACTGCGTCATGATTAGTGTTGATCGCGAATATTCCAATCGCGAATTGTTATTGCGAATATTGGCACTTCGAGAATTCGTGAATATCTAGGCTATAGTGCTTTATCTTCGTAATCGCGAATATTCTAGATTTTTTTCATCAGTACCCATGATGCCTCACTGGTTCTTGCCTGTGGGCCAATGAGAAGGCTGCAATATCTTTGACTTTAGGAGTAATGTCGATCGCAAATTTTTATCGCAAATTTTCCGATTGCCGATTTTTGCAATCAAGAAAATAATGACTGGAGATCACGAATTGTTGAATTTGCGAATATATGACGAATATTCACCCAAATATTCGCAAAATATTGCAAATTCGAATATTGCCCCTGCCGCTCATCACTGGCCATGATAACTGTGGGTGTGTTGAGATTACTCATTGATAACATTTATTGGCCAGTGACACTCTCAGCTCTAGGCCATCAGGGACTTCACCATTTTCCTATTCAAATCCTTAGGCCACCAGGGACTTTACCATTATCCCATTTATATCACTAGGCTATCAGGGACCTAACTATTATCCCATTCACAGTCTTAGGCCACTAAGGACTTTACCATTATCCCTTTAATATCCCTAGGCCACCAGGGACTTTTCCATTATCCCTTTGATATTCTTAGGCCACCAGGGACTTTACCATTATCCAGTCAAAGTCCTAGGCCCCCAGGGACTTTACCATTATCCTTTTAATATCCCTAGGCCACCAGGGACTTTTCCATTATCCCTTTGATATTCTTAGGCCACCAGGGACTTTTCCATTATCCCATTTATATCACTAGGCTATCAGGGACCTAACTATTATCCCATTCACAGTCTTAGGCCACTAAGGACTTTACCATTATCCCTTTAATATCCCTAGGCCACCAGGGACTTTTCCATTATCCCTTTGATATTCTTAGGCCACCAGGGACTTTTCCATTATCCCTTTGATATTCTTAGGCCCCCAGGGACTTTACCATTATCCCTTTAATATCCCTAGGCCACCAGGGACTTTTCCATTATCCCTTTAATATCCCTAGGCCACCAGGGACTTTTCCATTATCTCTTTGATATTCTTAGGCCACCAGGGACTTTTCCATTATCCCTTTGATATTCTTAGGCCACCAGGGACTTTTCCATTATCCCTTTGATATTCTTAGGCCCCCAGGGACTTTACCATTATCCCTTTAATATCCCTAGGCCCCCAGGGACTTTACCATCATCCCTTTAATATCCCTAGGCCACCAGGGACTTTTCCATTACCCCTTTGATATTCTTAGGCCCCCAGGGACTTTACCATTATCCCTTTAATATCCCTAGGCCCCCAGGGACTTTACCATCATCCCTTTAATATCCCTAGGCCACCAGGGACTTTTCCATTACCCCTTTGATATTCTTAGGCCACCAGGGACTTTTCCATTATCCCTTTGATATTCTTAGGCCCCAGGGACTTTACCATTATTCTATTCACAGTCCTATGTAGAAGCTTTTTATAAGAATTCCTTCACTATTTAGGCTTAAGGCAATATAATTTGGACACTAAATAGCAGTCTCATTTGGGAATTGTTGTAGAGACGATTTGGCAATTATATGTACTATATGGTAGTATTATTTGGACACTCTTTGGAGGTATTACAGTGATCCCTCAAGATACAATGGCCTCAGAATACAATATTTTCAACATACAATGGTCTTTTCTGACTCATCATAAGTTGAAACCAGACTCAACATACAACGTCTCAGACTCAGATCCAACCAATCAAGGCCACTTCTCTGGTAAAATAGCTAGATTGAAATTGGAGAGACCTAAAGATCTTTGGATTTGCTTGTAAATTTTGCGACTGTTGCTACATCCTCGGTTCGTATCAGATTAAATTCCCTTTGATTGTAGCAGAAGGTTCTTGTACTCTTTGTGAAACATGGCCTAGTGGTTTTCAAGATCTCTGCTGTAGTCATTGAATGAGAACTTCCATTGTTCAAGAAATCCACGTTTGCCCTAGTCATGTGATGAACACACAGGGTCAGAGCTCATAAGACAGAGCTCTGGTTACAGTAGTAAGGGTACTTTCACACTAGCGTTTTTCTTTTCCGGCGCTGAGTTCGGTCACAGGGACTCAAATCCGGAAAAGAACTGATCAGTTTTATCCCCATGCATTCTGAATGGAGAGTCAGTCCTTCAGGATGCATCAGGATGTCTTCAGTTCAGTCTTTTTGACTGATCAGGCTTTTCAGAAAAACGTAGCATGCAGTATTTTTACCTCCGGCCAAAAAGCCTGAACACTTTGACTGAACGCCGGATCAGGCCTTTTTCCCATTGACTTGCATTAACGCCAGATCTGGCACTGTGTGTTCAGTCAAAACGGATCCGGCTTTTGCATGTTAAGCCCGAAAAATGTGAAAAAAAAGTTAAAGTCCATAAATGGCGGATCCGTTTTTTCCAATGCATTTTTTCATTGTGATCAAAATCCTGATCAGGATTCAAATGTAATCCTTTTTCACACGTTTTTCCGGATCCGGCGGGCAGTTCCGGTGTCGGAATTGAACGCCGGATTAAAACAACGCTAGTGTGAAAGTAGCCTAAGCCGTGCACCTGTATGACGAGGACAGGTTTCAAAATTATAAGCTTTTAGACCCACATGTTGACTATCTGAAATGTCAGCAGGTGGCCAGAGAAGGCTGGAAAATAGAGAAGAAGGGCATATGTTAGAAAATATCCAACCAATCTGTTACTGCCCCCAATAAGATCAGTACATTCACCTCCTGCTTCTCACAACATCCATATTACTGCATTGGCTACAATGTTATTCCATCTCCACCCAGCATGCGCTACATCTATAGCAATGTCCTTTGTAACACAAATACAGTAGAAAGGTCGCTTTTTCTCACAAAGACAACACACTATTCCCCTGCTGAACTCAACTGTCCATTATTTTATTGACTAAGGTGTTCTTTCTCCAGTCATTTTATTAGTATGCCATTATCATACAGAGCCCTAACCTCTCTTATATAATCACAGAGTGGAAAGGCCTACAAATTCAGCTCACTCACCTCATGCTGCTATTAGCATCACTATGATTTTATGAGCCACAGTTTTTCCATTTCCACCCACTTTGTAAGCATGAGCCTATCATATAAAATCTAATCCTATCTAACCAAATTCCATCAGTGGAAAGGTCATTGCATGCCACAAGGTCAGCACACTCACCTCCTGCTGCTCAGAGCACTCCTGTGATTTCATTATCTACAGAGTGTTATATTGCTTTATGAGCGGAGCCCTATCACATACAGTCCTATCCTCTCTAATTTTATTACCTGAGCCATCAGGTCACTGCCTCCCTCAAGGTCAGCACACTCACCTCCTGCTGCTCAGAGCACTCCTGTGATTTCATTATCTACAGAGTGTTATATTGCTTTATGAGCGGAGCCCTATCACATACAGTCCTATCCTCTCTAATTTTATTACCTGAGCCATCAGGTCACTGCCTCCCTCAAGGTCAGCACACTCACCTCCTGCTGCTCAGAGCACTCCTGTGATTTCATTATCTACAGAGTGTTCTATTGCTTTATGAGCAGGTTCCTATCACATACAGTCCTATCCTCTCTAATTTTATTACCTGAGCCATCAGGTCACTGCCTCCCACAAGGTCAGCACACTCACCTCCTGCTGCTCAGAGCACTCCTGTGATTTCATTATCTACAGAGTGTTATATTGCTTTATGAGCGGAGCCCTATCACATACAGTCCTATCCTCTCTAATTTTATTACCTGAGCCATCAGGTCACTGCCTCCCACAAGGTCAGCACACTCACCTCCTGCTGCTCAGAGCACTCCTGTGATTTCATTATCTACAGAGTGTTATATTGCTTTATGAGCGGAGCCCTATCACATACAGTCCTATCCTCTCTAATTTTATTACCTGAGCCATCAGGTCACTGCCTCCCTCAAGGTCAGCACACTCACCTCCTGCTGCTCAGAGCACTCCTGTGATTTCATTATCTACAGAGTGTTCTATTGCTTTATGAGCAGGTTCCTATCACATACAGTCCTATCCTCTCTAATTTTATTACCTGAGCCATCAGGTCACTGCCTCCCACAAGGTCAGCACACTCACCTCCTGCTGCTCAGAGCACTCCTGTGATTTCATTATCTACAGAGTGTTCTATTGCTTTATGAGCAGGGCCCTATCACATACAGTCCTATCCTCTCTAATTTTATTACCTGAGCCATCAGGTCACTGCCTCCCACAAGGTCAGCACACTCAGCTCCTGCTGCTCAGAGCACTCCTGTGATTTCATTATCTACAGAGTGTTATATTGCTTTATGAGCAGGGCCCTATCACATACAGTCCTATCCTCTCTAATTTTATTACCTGAGCCATCAGGTCACTGCCTCCCTCAAGGTCAGCACACTCACCTCCTGCTGCTCAGAGCACTCCTGTGATTTCATTATCTACAGAGTGTTATATTGCTTTATGAGCAGGTTCCTATCACATACAGTCCTATCCTCTCTAATTTTATTACCTGAGCCATCAGGTCACTGCCTCCCACAAGGTCAGCACACTCAGCTCCTGCTGCTCAGATCACTCCTGTGATTTCATTATCTACAGAGTGTTCTATTGCTTTATGAGCAGGGCCCTATCACATACAGTCCTATCCTCTCTAATTTTATTACCTGAGCCATCAGGTCACTGCCTCCCACAAGGTCAGCACACTCAGCTCCTGCTGCTCAGAGCACTCCTGTGATTTCATTATCTACAGAGTGTTATATTGCTTTATGAGCAGGGCCCTATCACATACAGTCCTATCCTCTCTAATTTTATTACCTGAGCCATCAGGTCACTGCCTCCCTCAAGGTCAGCACACTCACCTCCTGCTGCTCAGAGCACTCCTGTGATTTCATTATCTACAGAGTGTTATATTGCTTTATGAGCAGGTTCCTATCACATACAGTCCTATCCTCTCTAATTTTATTACCTGAGCCATCAGGTCACTGCCTCCCACAAGGTCAGCACACTCAGCTCCTGCTGCTCAGATCACTCCTGTGATTTCATTATCTACAGAGTGTTATATTGCTTTATGAGCGGAGCCCTATCACATACAGTCTTATCCTCTCTAATTTTATTACCTGAGCCATCAGGTCACTGCCTCCTTCAAGGTCAGCACACTCACCTCCTGCTGCTCAGAGCACTCCTGTGATTTCATCATCTACAGAGTGTTATATTGCTTTATGAGCGGAGCCCTATCACATACAGCCCTGTCCTCTCTAATTTTATTACCTGAGCAAACAGGTCATTGCCTCCCTCAAGATCAGCACACTCACCTCCTTCTGCTCATAGCACATCCATGATTTTATTATATGCAGGATGTTATATTGCTTTATGAGCAGGGCCCTATAACAAACAGCGCTGTCCTCTCTAACTTTATTACATGAGCGGACAGGTCACTGTCTCCCTCAAGGTCAGCAGACTCATCTCCTGCTGCTTACAGCGCTTCCATGATTTTATTATATACATGGTGGTCTTTTGCTTTATGGGCAGGGCTCTATCACATACAGCCCTGTCCTCTCTAACCTTATCACATGAGTCGACAGGTCACTGTCTCCATCAAGGTAAGCACACTCCCCTCCTGCTGCCCTTGACATTTTCATGACTGCTTTGGCTATATCTTGTTCTGGCTCTACCCACTTTAAGTTAAATACACCTATCATGTTGACTTCTGTTCTCTATAATTACATAAATGAACAGGTCACTGGATTCCACAAAGTCAAAGCACCCATCATCTACTAGCCAAAATATTCCTATGTGTAAAAATTCATATCTCTAGCTAGCTCTAGTTCAAAATTAATGGGTCTGAATAATATTCTGTTGGTTTTATTTCTAGGTTGGTGTTACTCATAGTTTACTTTCACATTTCTCCTTTTTGCAGTGTGGGAATATGAAATATTTATGAGGCTCTTATCACTCACAGCTTGTCATTCACCCGTCAATCACCAGGGCATATAACTTCACTGGGCTGTATAGCATTCGCTCTGAAGTGCATCCCTTGTCTAGTTCAATGCCTTTTTATATACACAAAGCTTCGGCTGTTTATCCATTGAAGCTAACGAGTCCTGGCAAAAGACAAAGTTCAAACATTTTTTTGAGCTAACAGGAGCGCGCACCCCCCCCCCCCCCCCCCCCCCACCATTCTAGATGAATGGTTCTGGTGTGCGGAGGAGTGAAGCTTCAATCGGGATCCATGCAATGAGGGATGAATTCATGTGTTCATGCTACATGTCAAATCAGTGCAGTCAGGACATGCATCAACTTCAAGGCACCTTGGGATAATATCTACATGTGCTGGACAACATAAAACCTCTAGTCCTCCCAGGTGAACTTACAAGGTTGGAGGCACAAAAATAAGCATACTTTTGTGAATGCTTTGTATTCTAATTTTCACTATATACATATTTAGCAATGTTAGCAAATTACAATGTAATATTTCTTCAGTTTGATATGATTCATAGATCTGCTCTCTCTGATGGGTTATTCTAATTTTTAACTAATTTCCCTATTCACACAATAGGTTAAACAAATAGCTCATTGCCTCCTTCAAGATCAGATCATCCCTCTCCTTCTGTCACCATTGATCGGCTACAAGATGTTTTATCACCACACATTGTACAACCCCATCCCTATCATATAAAGCCCTGCCCTCACTAATATAATCAAATTAAGAAATGGGTCACTTCCCCCAGCAAGATCAGCACAATCCTCTTCTGTTGCTGATCCTTTCTATGGCTACAAGTTGTTTTACGTGCACCCACCTTATGGCACTGCTACGAGATGTTATATCTCCATTCACTAACTTTATCACATACTTCTTGGCCCTCAGTAACAGGTCACTGTATCCCTCAAAATCGGCTCACTCATCTTCTTGTCATCTATCCAATGATGTGATTAGCTACAGGATGATCCATCCCCCCTCCACTTGATGAATCGCATGAATCTCTGTGCTCATTAAAAGAGTTGGGTCGCGAATATTCAAATCGGGAATTTTAATCGTGAATATCGCCACTTCGAGAATTCGCGAAGATCTAGAATATAGTGCTATATCTTCGTAATCGCGAATATTCTAGATTTGTTTTCATCAGTACCCTCACTGCTTCTTGCTTGTGGGCCAATGAGAAAGCTGCAATGTCTTTGTCTGAGCTTAGCAACCAATAGGAAAGCTGCCTCCCCCTTACTATACAAGCACCTCCCCAGCAGCCATGTTCTACTGTTTTTTAAAGTTCTGAGAGAGACGGCAGTGTCATTGCTGTGCTCTGTGCTTTCCACTCATTACATTAGATAGATAGTTGGTCCTGCAGAGAGACAAACTGGAGTATACTACAATCAATGAGGAATTAAAGTGAGCAAAGGAGGAGTTACGGACACGATGGAGAATCAACTCCAAACATTTGAGAAAAGATTGAATAGAAAACTAGTGATAACACAGAGATCAAGGAAAGGAAAAAAGCGAAATTCCTTAGAGACAAATGCGATTATGACACAGGCAAAGTATTTGAATGAAATAAGAAAAAGCAGCGAAAACAACGAAAGATGAGAAGCGATTACTGGACCACGGACTCGGACTCTAGTGTCTCAGATGATCCAAATGGCTCAAGTGTAAATACACAGAACAAGGTCCCTTTAAGAGCAGGACTAGAAGAGGTGGAAGGAGGAGAAAGAAGCGGGACCAGGAAATCAACCCGCAAGAAAAAACTGTGAATTCTGCCACCGATAAAGATAATAAAGTTATTAATCTCACTGGGTGCGAGCTGTCGCCGGACTCGGTCCTTAATAAAGGGCTGGGATACAGTTTGGTTGAACAGTTCGACACAGTGGGGTTTGAGATTGATCTATATAAATCCATACGTAAACTGTATCTCCGTAAAACATTCAATGATATGTCTATGCGACCCCGTATTATACCAGACAGGGTGACATTCCGGTGGAAGTTAATTATCTGGGGTTTAATATCACCGAGAAATACAATGAGACTGAAATCTCGTGCCTGGAGCTGCTCACGGGCAGGGATTTGTGTGAAGAAACTGGGGGAGACCCTAGTACCTACAGGTTTGATGGAGGGCTCAGATCCTCATATTGCCCCCCTATGCCCCGCCGGCAGTAGCATAGATATTTTTCATTAGCGCGTATTGAGAGATGTCAGAGCATTAGTTTATCCTAAAGCATCTGAAAATGTTAATAGTAGGGAAAAAGCAGCTTTGCAATGGTTACGCAAACGCCATGATATTATTGTGAAACCGGCGGACAAGAGGGGCAATGTGGTCCTCATGACTAAGGATTATTAGATAGGCAGTTGGGAGATGCATCAGTGTATGAAAAACGTACTAGTGACCCTACGGCCACTATACAGTCGCAACTTAAGGAAATGTTACAGAGATATATTCAGGTTGACTTTCTATCCAGTAATCTAATTGAGAAGCTTGTACCTTTATTTCCCAAAAAACCTACTTGGTGCTTTGTGCCCAAGGTTCATAAATCGCTGACCCAACCCCCTGGCCGCCCCTTAGTGGCAGGGATTGGGTCAGTGACGGAGCCTCTTTCCAAATATGTTGATTGGCTCTTAAGACCAGTACTTAAAAAAGCCCCTACTTACCTTTGCGACACTAACGACTTCCTCCTAGCCCTGAAGGACTTTCAGTGGCAGGAGCGGTGGAGTCTAGTCTCACTGGACGTTGAAAGCTTATACACCAGAATACCACATGGGGCAGGTGTTAAACCAGTCATGGAAGTTTTGGGCAATACTGATAAGAACGATCTTTATTGTCAGTTTGTAGAAGAGGCGTTGAACTTTGTCCTTACTAATAATGTATTTAAGTTCGGCCAACAGTGGTTTAAACAATTGTATGGGACAGCGATGGGTACTCCTGTATCTTGTACTTTTGCCAATATCTACTTGGCCAGATTTGAGGACAAGTTTGTTTTCTCCATTAATAACCCTTTTTAGAGATATATCCTTTTTACGCTACGTGGATGACATCTTAATGGTGTGGTCGGGCACGGAGTCCCAGTGTGAAGAATTTGTGTCCTTTCTTAATTGCACTAAGGACATGAACATGAAGTTTACCTCCAATTTTGGTAGGCCTTTCTTGGAGTTCGTTGATGTCCAGGTATTCATGCAAAATGGCACCCTAGTTACTAGGGGCTACCGAAAACCCACTGCGACTAATTCCCTACTACATCATGATAGCTTTCATCCACGTAGCATAAAATAATCCGTTCCCTACGGGCAATTTATCAGGCTAAGGGTACTTTCACACTTGCGGCAGGACGAATCCGACAGGCTGTTCACCCTGTCGGATCCGTCCTTCCGCTATTTCGCCGTGCCGCTGGACCGCCGCTCCATCCCCATTGACTATAATGGGGGCGGAGCTCCGGCGCAGCACGGTAGTGCACGGCGAAAGGCCGCCTGACTAAAAGTCCTGCATGTCCGACTTTTTAGTCCGGCGGCCTCTCACCGCGAACTGCCGTACTGCGCCGGAGCTCCGCCCCCGTCTCCATTATAGTCAATGGGGACGGAGCAGCGGTGCGGCGGTCCGGCGGCACGGCGAAATAGTGGAAGGACGGATCCAAAAAGGTGAACAGCCTGTCGAATCCGTCCTGCCGCAAGTGTGAAAGTACCCTAAGAAGAATCAATAACTCAGATGAGGTATACACCAGATAAGCCTTGAAGTTAAAAGAAAGGTTGTTGAGGAGGGGCTATGTGGAACAGAACTTGGAGGTAGCCATGAAGAGAGCGGAGACATACACACAGGAAGAATTACTAAATAAGGGAGGAATGGGAAGACAAAATACGAGAAATGAAGGTAGGTTTACATTCTCATTTAAATTTAGTCCTGTAGCTGATTTAATCAAGCAGGTGATTTGCAACAACTGGGACATATTGAGGAATGAAGAGAGTCTTAAACAGTATGTGGAAAAGAGACCTCTAATAGCTTTCAAGAGATGTCATATACTTAAAGATACTTTGGTGAGCAGTCGCTTTATCGAGACTAAGGCCAGTAACTGGCTAACAGGTAGGAAACCACAGATGTGGCAATTGTTCATTCTGTGGTTACAACTACCAAAAGAAATTCCATATGCTTGGAGGTGTCAATCATAGAGTGAACCAATTTATCACCTGTAAGAGCAATTATGTTGTATACTTAGTGTTATGCCGCTGCAGGGCTTTTTACATAGGTAAAACAATAAGACCAAAGTATGAAAGATTTAGGGAGCATCTGAATTCCATAAGAACCAGGAAGGGTTGCCCCCATCTCATTGATCATGTACGCCAAACCCATGGGGGTAACTCCAGCTACCTTCGTTTCGCTAGCATCGAGTTAATCCCATTGATGCCGCAGGAAGGTGATAGGCATCGCCTATTACTTCAAAAAGTCAAGATGGATTATCCGTACCGATGCTACAGGCCCCCTGGGTTTAAATGAGAGGAATGACCTGAGTGTGTTTATATAATAATAGCAGGCACTAAAAGTCCTAATAAGATGGTGTTTTTGGTATTTTGGTTTTAAAGAAAGTTTTGCGTCATAGGTTGCTACGGCAACCGCACATTGTGAGGGATACCACGCCTCGCGCCTGCTTGATGTCACCTACGTTGAGCTCACGAGATGCAGTATGGTCACTTGTTACCACAGCGTGACGTTATGCTGTCCAGAGGAGCAGGTATGGTTAGCTTGGTACAGTTTACATAGAAACCTCCTGTCCATGCGGGCACAGAGAGGCAACAAGCTAAGAGAGCCTGGTCACTGCCACCGTGAAAACAGCGCTGTCTCAGCCAGGGTATACTGCCACCAGTTTCTCATTTGATATAAGCCCAGTCCGCTAACGGGATTATATAGGGTGAGAAACCAACCCGCGGTAGCTTATAACTAGGCCGAAACACGGACGTGGGGATTCGTGATCGAGATACAAGACAGCACAAGATTAAATTATATATTTAATCGCCTTAAGGGCGCACTAGATATAACACTATACACACAGAATATATACAGTGGTCTGAGGTTACAGATACAGGTGATATTGGTACAACAGGGTTAAGCAGAGCAAAAGTCAGTTACCGGGTAAGATGAAAGTTCCTTTTCTGTATTCACATGGGGGGCAGTGATGTCAGCTGGTTTCCAGGTCTCTCCAAACACATTTGCATGATGTGACCCCCTTTCAAAAAAAGACCCCGCCCACTGGCCTGCATGGGCTTATGACCTGTAGCCGGCCGCTCCCCTCCCCACCTATGGGTAGGGTTCACCCCTCCTTCTCTGGTGGTGGGAGCAAATGACCCATAAAACTCCTTAGGGCTCATAGCCCCAGACCAGAATGTTGCAGGAAGATGGTTCTGGGCCCAATTGATCCGCCTGGGTTCCGGCTACAACTAGAGTCCAAGCATGGTACAGTTTTTTGGTTTCTGTGGGGAGATATGTATATCTCCCCTCCCTGGCATCCCACCCTCAAACAAAGATCATGGGTATGTACATCGTGGACACCGGGACACAAATATGTATACAGTTTGCGCCTGCGATGGCCGGGCGATTCATAATTCCTTATGAAATGTAGGCGCCAACATGTCTGGGAGGTATCATTGATCCTGGCAAGGGCTGATACCTCCTGCTGGGGGTTTTCCTGCAGGATCCGTGCTGTCTGACTGGAGGTGTGAAATGTAACCAAATGTGGCCTGCTAGGAGTTTTCTGCTATCTGTCTGCGGCTTTGAAGCAGGGCCCCCCTGTGGAGCTTGATTTCCTCTACCATCTTTCAGCAAGGGTGGGTGGGTGTGAGGACATGGCTGACAGTAAATATTAACCCATATTCCTCACACACGTAATGACGCTTTTAATTAGGCGCAGAGTTGCGCGATAATGTCAGTGGCCCACGGAAGCACGAAACGTCCGTCGCTACTTGGTGTTCTGTGAGATAGCAAGTCTGCCCCAGCCTGATTTTATCTGTATTCGCTTGGAAAAATTAAGAATATTTACTATCCTAGTGGTGAGTGTCACCTTCTTTTCTTCTACAATCACATTAAATAGTTAGTTAGCATATATATATATATATATATATATATATATATATTACAGATAGTTAGTGGAAGATAGTCAGTGTAGGTTAGATAGTGATATAGTGTAGCTGATAGGTTCTGCTGTCCATACATACATGCTACAGACATAGTGCTGTGATGTCACAAGTTCACAACAATACCTAATGCACCAATCAGTAATATGTAGTCAGACCTGGTAAAATGTGAAGTTGCACGTATTGTGCCAAAATATGCGCATCATTAATTGCCGATTTGCGCAATCGTTAATATACTGGAGAACTACGCGCATATTACATTGCTGATTTTCGCAATCAAGAAAATAATGGGCAATTCTCAAATTTGCGAATTTATGATGAATATTCGTGAAATATCGCAAATTTTAATATTGCCCCTGCCGCTCATCACTACTCATTAACATAATCAATTAAATGAACAGGCCACTACCTCTGACAAGATCAGAACACTCCTTTTCTGCTGCTAAAATCACATTTTTGAACCAATTGGCTACATGTTTTTATTTTTTACCTCAGCCAACTTATTGCATCTTCCCTAACACATAAAACCCTGCCTTTCCGAACATAATCAAATGAGTGAAGAGTTCACTGCCTCCTTCTAGATCAACACACTATTGTCTAGCTTCTACATTGTGTTTCCGAGTGTTAATAAAAAAAAAAAAATCTGACATACTGGAATCTAGATAGTTCTAGATATTGCCCAGGTTTATCAGAGGATCTGATTGATGGGACTGAGCTACTGAGCATGTATGGCCACCGGCATTGGACACATTAGGCTGACCTGTTAAAAAGAAAATGAAGAGAACAGCAGGGGGTGCCATGACATGCTTCTAAGAGCAATATCTAGACATGGGAGTATTTTTGAAAAATTGGAAAAAAAATTAATATTGTTTTGCGTGACCTAACTGATTTGTCAGAATTTTTTGTAATATGCCCTTTTATTGCAAATTTTCGTGGCCTGTCCATTTCATTGGACAGTCATGCGAAGCTATCGTTGAGTATGGCACAATCCATTCCCCATCCACTGTTGTTTATAGATGATTTTCTAGCATGGTTTGCTATTTCTTTTTGCTACAGTTGTTTGTAGAAATCTTTATTCTCCAGCGTACTTATCTAACAAGAATCTCATAGTTGAGGTTGAACTTATAGTGAACTTTCCAAGGGTTTCTTTGGCTCTCACAATCTGATTCTTTCAGATTCAATTTCGGAGTGATTCTAATCAGGCCGACATAAAATAAAGCAAAGAAAAATCACTTATTCCCCTCTCGCCTGGAGCGAGATTCTCTTTCAGTTAACAAACTTTTTTCCGCTTTGCAATGTCCAAGAAATTGCAAAGTCAAGATTGAGAAATGTAAATTGTAATATCGTTCCAGGAGGGAAGGTGTAAACGAAATATAATGATGGGGTAAGTGGTTTTATCACAGAAGATGATGGGAGTAGAAAAGCCACATGCTGTGACTGTGGGTACAATATATATCAATGATCTGCAAAAAGTTCCTTAACCCCTTCCGGACTTCCACCGTGCATGTAGGCAGATGTTTGTTCTTTTAAGATGACGCCCGCTCAGAACGCAACAGCCTGGGTTCTGCTGTTTCACACAGCAGACACCCGGGGCTAATGTTTACGCTTGGCAGATATTTAATTCCTCAGATGTTGTGGTCAATTGTGAACAAGTCATCTGAGGTGGCTTTCCACGGTAGCGCTGTGCTCCGGGGCTCCGAATGGCTCACCCGTGTGGTGATCGGGGAAGCTGTTCTTTCCTTGTGATAGACTCAGTCCCTCTGAAGTATCTGAGGCTACCACAGTAGTAGTTCCTGTGGAGGCCTGTAGGTGGCAGGGCTCCATTGGAACACAACGCAACTCCCATAGGATGCAATGAAAATTCATTTTTATTAAAATTCGGTTTTGCGGCGAATCGAATTTTCCCTGAAATTCGGATCGAAGTCCATTTTGAAAACTACTGATTCGCTCAACACTAATTGTAACCTTCACAAGAGTTTCTGACGATTTTTGCACTTTTTTGTCTTTTATAGTAAGTGGACCACTAGTTGCACCTTGTCGCTAGTTGTCCTGGAACTGTTGCCTATTTGACGGGCTATTTAGAGTGGAGAATGGTGTTAGATGAAAACCGAGACCTTACGGGTCCAATAACACCTTAATAGTAAAAAACAAACAAAAAAAAACATCTACATAGTATAGGCTTTTTGTGTTATAGCTTTGTCCAATTCTAGATGAAGATTGTGAAGCTTCAGATGAAGTGCTGTGCACCTCAAGTGGACAAGGTTAACATTATATTACAGCACTATCACAGAGCAATAGATATACAGTATGAAAGGTTATCACACAGTGCACAGCATATAAAATCTAACTTTCTATAGAGTTTTTAGACTAAAACTAAAAGGCAAAAATGAAGCTAAATAAATAATAGGGGTCTTGCAAAATTGCAATCACCATTATAGGGTAATAGTGGAAAATCACCATAGAGGAAAGAAAGAGAGGAGAAGGAGGAAGAATTAAAATAAAAGCCCCCCTGAGCCTACACTTTCACCTAGAACTCTATCTCTGTGGGAAACCGCGACAGAACTGGAACCTATTCCTGTCTGTTCCCTCAGGGGCAGACTGGGGACTTAAAGTGGCCCTGGACATAAACTAAAAGTAGCCCCATGTTGTAGGTGAATTCAGAAGTTAGGAGGACACCTGCATCCACCACCCGAGATGCATAAGTTAATTAACTCTGGGAGTGTTAGATCATTACTTATCACGGCTGGTGACCATGAGGAGTGCTCAGGAGTCAGGAGGGGAGTGTCAGGTCATTACTTACCATGGTTGGCGGTCGTGAGGTGGACTCAGGTGCCCCCCAGGGTATCGGCTCACTGGGAAGTTTCCCTGTAAGGTCTATGGCCAGTCTGCCCCTGCTGTACACTACAAAATCCCTATGCTGTCCTGACCTGTTTCCCCCTGGGTGTTGGGTTCATTAGGAGACAACAAAGAGGGGGGTAGGTGCAATAAACCCCTAACAGATAGTCCAACACAGCGAGGGCCCCTGCAATCTCATCCTGGCACATGGGAGAAGTGAGTGCGCTATTGAGGGCTTGGTGACCACTCGTTGTATTGGTGTTATCTGTCTTAGACTACCTGTTTATTATCTGGGAGGACTTTTTCAAACCTACCTCACTCTTTGTAGTCTTTTTGCAACGTTTTTGTCCAGCTGATAACTAGCACTTATGCTGGAAAGTATCCCGATCCCTGCTGGATGCCATGATAGTCAACAGGGTCCGGCGGTGAATGTCAGCATCCGGCTAGGCCAGATCTGGTGAACTTCGGAACAGCCTGCTGGATCCATTAATGTCACGGCTGAGGATGGGGAAAACCCTCAGCCATGCGATGCCACGAGATGTTAGTCCCTGCTTGGCCAGGAGCACAGAATTAGGGAGCAGGTCACCTCCTATCGCATCCCTAATCTGACCCTGACTCCTATCTGCATGAGCTGACCTTGAAGGTAGGAGGGCTCATGCTCCGGAACCTCGGATCCCTAGTAACCCTCCGCAGTTCCCTAAAGCTAGGAGCAGGGTAAGACTACCTGTTCCTCCTAGACACGGAGGAACAGGAGTCTCACAGGCCAGGCTACTAAAAAGGGGAAACATAAACAACTTATGGCAATGGCAGGTAAATGCAACAAGTATAGCACCTACCTGCCACAGACACAAAGCCTGGAACCCATGCAGAAGCGCTGCTGTCCAAAGAATACACACGGACACAGCACACACCAGACATTACACAGGAACCCAGGACCATAAACTGCAATGAACAATCATACCAAAAACACATATACATGACATCATGCTTGACATAAACTTATGACCACAAGGGTGGCCCACACTGGCAGATGGTAAATAACCAGAAGGATGCCTCCAGCAACCATGGCTGAAGTACCCCTCAGCATCTGTTCTCCAGAAAGGCTTTATAGCCCAAAGTAGCCACACCCACACTCAGACACACCCAGTGTTCACACAGAAAGAAGGGAGTTAACCCTTCCTACACCAGGCAGGGTAGTGAAGCCACTCAAAGGGAAAAGCACACAAACACACTCACCTGTTACCGCCGGCAACGACATGCGTGGCAAGCATGTCCTGAGGAACAGCCAGCAGGCCGAGACACTGCCACCACATGCACACAACACCAGACGTTGCCGCGGCCAACCGCAAGTGAAGGGAGGTGTCTTAGTGCATACAAACATAATCCCGTGCACAACAAACAGACAAAGTGCATACACAAAACAACACATTGCCAAAGACAACCGCACGCATATCTGTTGTCCGCGGCAACCGCACTTGAGGCATACAACTAAGTGCCCCCAGCTGTGGTTGACACAACACCCAAACCGCGGGCAACTGCATGCGGCTCCCAAGGAGTCACGACCATGACCATGGTCGTGACACTCTCACCCTTCAAAGCCCCCCCACCAAAAAAAAAGGAAACTGGTGCGGGACCCAACAAGGGGACAGGAGAAAGGGAAAATAAAGGAAACAGCGTCAGTACCTGCGAGTCTCCCCAGGACTGCTGCCGGACCCTGGAGCAACACACAGGAACCAGGATCCGACTGCCAGCCTCTGGAGCAACACACAGGAACCAGAGACCAGCAAAGAAACAGCCCTGACACTGCGTCCACTCTCTATTAACGTCCCTACTCCAGCCGCTGCCAACAGACACTCCTACCCAGCACACAGCCGGAACGGAATGCTGCCAGCAGACGACCAGAGATAGGAACATAGAGAGGAACGAGGGATCACAACACGGACACGGAAGGTAAGGTGGCGGGGAATAAGCCTCCAACCGCGCCGTTAACGGTGATCCCCAGAACACTCTCCCTCCGGAGAACGCGCAAGCATGTCCTGAGGAACAGCCAGCAGGCCGAGACACTGCCACCACATGCACACAACACCAGACGTTGCCGCGGCCAACCGCAAGTGAAGGGAGGTGTCTTAGTGCATACAAACATAATCTCGTGCACAACAAACAGACAAAGTGCATACACAAAACAACACGTTGCCAAAGACAACCGCACGCATATCTGTTGTCCGCGGCAATCGCACTTGAGGCATACAACTAAGTGCCCCCAGCTGTGGTTGACACAACACCCAAACCGCGGGCAACTGCATGCTTCTCCCAAGGAGTCACGACCATGACCATGGTCGTGACAATTAAACACAAATGTGAACCTACCCTAAGACCCTGAAGCTCTGCCCCAGTGGCTATGAGAAGAAGGCAAAAGGCATAATAAACCACTTCTATCTTTTCCTCAGGTTCACCTGCAAGAGTGCAGGAGCAGGACCTTTAATCCAGCGCTGTGTGGTGCTACGGTCAGAAACACAGCTGATTGCAAACCGTGCCTTTGCAGGCCACATGTGGCCCGCAGGTTGTGCACCCCTGATCCCAGTGGTTTACAGAGGAAGAGGGCTCCTTCTGTATACTATCAGGCCCCTGTGAGGCGTGATGATCACAGAGTTTCAATAGTGACCCAATGGTGGTCTAACAATGACCTCTGGGGTTGTTATGCAAGGAATCCATCTAATAGGTAGCCTGGCAATGTAATACTGACTGGTAAAATACACTGCAATGCAGAAGTATTGTAATGTAATTTACCAGCAATCAAAAGATCAGGTTCAAAAGTTCAAGTCTCCTAGTAGGATGTCTAAGTGATTACCTCCAAACAAAATATCTGAGATGCCAAAGAGCAATAACAACCTGTGCCGCTCTTGAATGATAGTTTTTTAGTAGACCCCTAACAATGTGTCCTGTGGGATGCAAATAAATTGACATAATCACATACAGCTATAGTGACATGGTCAATATACAGTGATTGCCACAGACCTCCCTAATACAGCTCCAGCCACATACACCTCAGTACTGGTTGCCAGTTAAATGCTCTACAATACAAGTGCCCAACATTTATCCCCTCATAAGTGTCTTCTCCCCATTTACAGTACAGAAACTTGCCTCATAAACAGTTGTTGTGGAAATTTTATTAGGATGTGTTTCTAATGTATTGTGTATTGTCATCATGTCGCTCAGTGTCAGGGTAAACCATTGGAGTGGATATCTTCCTGCGTATATGTCCTGTCACAGCTGCTGGGCGCAGAGGTCTCCGTCGGCGAATGGTCCATGTGCTAAGCACTGGGCTGTGGGCCGGGGGAGACTGATGTGTTCAGCAGAGCAGTGTTTTGTTGGCTGATGTATGGACGCCGGCTAGGGCCCCCGCGCAAGACGCGGATTTATTGGCTTGGCGTGGATGCATTTGTTAAGAGAACCATATAACGAAAGGAACGTGCGTTTGTTGTCTCTAGTGCGCCTGATCAGCCGCTGGAGATAATGACGTTGTCCTGTAAATAAACATGCATGAGGATCATAGTAACTTTATCTGGCATCGATCACTGAGCAAGGCTGGATAAAGTTCGCTTCAGTGGTTATTGTATACATGTGTTTGTTAGCTGGCTATGTTCTCATCTTCCTATGTCATCACTTCCTGTATGTCATCACTTCCTGTATGTCATCACTTCCTGCATCCTTGTTATGGGCCAGCCCCTTTTACACCTTTTGTGAGTAAATAAAAGTGAACAGACTAAGCAGGGCGGGAGAGTTGCTCAGCAAGAATTCAACATGAAAACACCTTTGGCTGACTGCGGTTGAGATTTTTACCTTTCCTTACATAAAGACATTGGAGAGCGGATTACAACTATTAATATTTCTACAACACAGTGCAGAAACTTACCACAATATATAATGCAGACACATGCCGCTCATATACACTGCAGGAACCTTTCTCATATGCAAATCCAGCCACATGCCCCTAAAATATACAGTACATAGCAGAAATTTGCCCCCATATATAATACAGAATCATGCCCCTTATATACCGTACACTGCAGAAATATGTAAAGTGCAGAAGCTTGCCCCATGGATAATGCAGAAACATGCCTCATATACAGTGCAGTAACTTGCCCCCATGTATAATGCAGACACATGCCCCTAATATACACTGTAGGAACTTGCCACACATATATACTGCACCCACATGCCCTCACATGCAATGCAGAAACATGCCCCATATACAGTGCAGCCACACGCTCCTAAAATATAGAGTGCAGAAACTTGTCCCCAAATATAGTGCAGAATCATGCCCCTTATATATACTGCAGAAACATGCCTCATATACAGTGCAGAAACTTGCCCCTATGTATAATGTAGAAACATGCCCCTAATATACACTGTAGGAACTTGCCCCTACATATACACTGCACCCACATGCCCCATATACAGTGCACCCACATGCCCCATATACACTGCAGCCACATGCCCCATATACAGTGCACCCACATGCCCCATATACAGTGCAGCCACATGCCCCATATACACTGCAGCCACATGCCCCATATACAGTGCACCCACATGCCCCATATACAGTGCAGCCACATGCCCCATATACACTGCAGCCACATGCCCCATATACAGTGCAGCCACATGCCCCATATACAGTGCAGCCACATGCCCCATATACAGTGCAGCCACATGCCCCATATACAGTGCAGCCACAGGCCCCATATACAGTGCAGCCACATGCCCCATATACAGTGCAGCCACATGCCCCATATACAGTGCAGCCACATGCCCCATATACAGTGCAGCCACATGCCCCATATACAGTGCAGCCACATGCCCCATATACAGTGCAGCCACAGGCCCCATATACAGTGCAGCCACATGCTCTGCTATATATTGCCAACATAGGGCCTTATCAAAAGTGCAAACAACTCCCCTCCTCCCACGTCGACTTCCCTATGCATGTTTGTTCATAGCAGGTATATAGAAATTTCTTCAGTTTTTTTCCCTACATTGTCATATGGAGTCAAGTAGGGCCAAGTACAAGGAATGTGGTGTTTTTTTTATTTTTATTTTTTTACACCATAAAGTTTTGCTTTCTTTAAGTAGTCTCATATCCATAACATGGCTATGGTTACAAAATACTACCGGTCATTGGATGCACCTAACAAAGTTGCAAAAAAATGTGAAATAAACATTTCCGATTAACCTGCGATTGCTCGTTAGCCGACTGAATATCAGGGTAATTCCACAGAAATTGCATAATCATATAGAGGCATTTACATACGTTAAGTCCCTGCTATGCCCCCGTATGAGCCCAGAATACCATTAATAGATTATTGTTCATTGGACAGATAGGACAGACGTGTGTGACAGCTCCGGTGACAGAGGTAATAGAAATCTGACTGGCAGAGTCTCGTCACTTGACATTTTAATAAAGTTCTGAACATATTTTAATTATTTGCGTTGGAGATGTCAGTTTGGTGTTATATTAATAATGATAAGGACAGCAAAATCATCTTGTCTTGTGTTTGGCAGAGGTTTAGATTTTTATAGGGCAACCGTTGTCTTCCAAAGGACAAAAGTGATTTTTAATAAGTATTACATATTTTATTTTCTAGGGAGAGCTCATTGTGATTCATGGGGGGTCGGCACTTACCGGGAGGGCATTTAATTAAAATCTTTACACAAAGGTGAAAAATTTATCGCGACAGGAACGGAAGCAGACAACTGACCGCCCCTCTGCAAAATCGGCACGTGAAAGCCAATCCTGCGTATCTGCGGCTTATATCTTCTCATCTCATAGATTGTAAGCTCTTGCAAGCAGGGCCCTCACTCCCAGTGTTTCAGTTGTATATTAGCTAGTTACGTTGTGATGTCTTTTGTTTTGTACCTGAACCCTCTGAATTGTAAAGCGCTGCGGAATATGGTGACACTATATAAATAAATATTATTATTATTATTATTATATCTTAACCGCCTCACGTCCGCCCATAGGATATAAACGTCCTATGGGTGGACGTCTATCTCCTAATGCACGTTTTAAAACGTCCTGTCAGAAATAGCAGCTGCACGCTAATCGTGCAGCTGCTGATCGGGTTGCCCGCTGTCAGTGACAGCAGGGCAACCCTAAGACAAGGCAGGGACGGTGCCCAGGTGTCCCTGCCTTCACGATCGCTGCAGACACAGCGCTCACCGAGCGCTGTGTCTGCAGAGAAGGAAGCGCTGTGCGCTTCCTGTTCCGGCCCGGCGGTCATGTGACCGCCGTGACCGGAGAGTGCAGGAGCTGTGTGAGGTCTCTCAGAGACCTCAATCAGCCCTGCTCTGAGGCTGTACAGCGCTGGATTGCTGCTGTACAGCCTCTATAGGGGTGCATTTGTCCTGTAACTGGGGCTACTATGTCAGCCCCAGTTACAGGAGAAATCAAAAGTGTAAAAAAAAATAAAAAGTGAAGCAAATGTCCCCCAGAGGTCTTGTATGACCTTATGGGGGACGAAAAGTGTAAAATAAAATAAAAATAAAATAAAGGGTTGAAAAAATAAAATAAAAAAAAAGTTTCACATGTAAAAAAAAAAAAATCCCAAGTAAGGAATAAAAAAAAAAATTAAAAATAGAAAAAATAAAATAAAATAGACATATTTAGTATTGCCGCGTGCGTAAAAACCAGCTCTATAAAAATATCACATGACCTAACCCCTCGGGTGAACACCGTAAAAATAAATAAAAAAAACTGTGTCAAAACAAGCAATTTTTGTCACCTTGCATCACAAAAGGTGCAACACCAAGTGATCAAAAACGCGTATGTCCCACAAAATGGTACCAATAAAACCGTCACCTCATCCCGCAAAAAATGAGCCCCTACATAAGAAAATCTCTCAAAAAATAAAAAAACTATAGCTCTCAGAACATGGACACATTAAAACATAATTTTTTGGTTTCAAAAATGCTATTATTGTGTAAAACTTTAATAAATGAGAAAAAGTATACATATTAGGTATCGCCACGTCCGTAACAATCTGCTCTATAAAAATGTCACTTGACTGAACCCCTCAGGTGAACGCTGTAAAAATAAATAAATAGAAACTGTGCTAAAACAGCCAATTTTTTGGTCACCTTGCCCCATAAAGTGTTATAATGAATGATCAAAAAATCATATGTACCCAAAAATAGTACTAATAAAACTGGCACCTTATCCCCTAGTTTCCAAAATGGGGTCACTTCTTGGGAGTTTCTACTGTAAGGGTGCATCAGGGGGCTTCAAATGGGACATGGCATCTAAAAACCATGTGGAGTTCCTTTCCTTCTGCGCCCTGCCGTGTGCCCATACAGCAGTTTACGACCACATGTGGGGTGTTTCTGTAAACCGCAGAATCTGGGTAATAAATATTGAGTTTTGTTTGGCTGTTAACCATCGATGTGTTAAAGAAAAAAATTGATTAAAATGGAAAATCTGCCAAAAAAGTGAAATTTAAAAATTTGATCTCCATTTTCCTTTAATTCTTGTGGAACGCCTAAAGGGTTAACAAAGTTTGTAAAATCGGTTTTGAATACCTTGAGGGGTGTAGTTTCTACAATGGGGTCATTTATGGGGGTATCCACTATGTAGGCCCCACAAAGTGACTTCAGACCTGAACTGGTCCTTATAAAGTGGGTTTTGGCAATTTTCTTAAAAATTTGAAGAATTGCTTCTAAACTTCTAAGCCTTCTAACGTCCTAAAAAAATAAAATGACATTTCCAAAATGATGCCAACATAAAGTAGACATATGGGGAATGTTAAATAATAAATATTTTATGAGGTATCACTTTCTGTTTTAAAAGCAGAGAAATTGAAATTTAGAAAATTGCGAATTTTTCAAATTTTTGGGTAAATTTGGGATTTTTTCATAAATAAAGGTGAAATATTTTGACTCAAATTTATGACTATCATGAAGTACAATGTGTCACGAGAAAACAATCTCTGAATGACTTGGATAAATTAAGGCGTTCCAAAGTTATTACCACATAAAGTGAGATATGTCAGTTTTGCAAAATTTGGCCTGGTCAGGAAGGGGGCAAAGGGCCCAGATGGGAAGTGGTTAAATGAATAATGACTATACAAATATTGTAATTTTTGTGTTTGGTTATCTCATAGGAAAATGACTGAATAGTCTTTATTTCCTAAGGTTTACTGGTAACACCACTTGTGATCCAGGGCAAAGAAAGGGTTTATACTGTAGTTACATCCCTAGTGGTCTAGAGCAGTAAAGGGGCTAAGAGAGTTTATTGTGTAAAGTGATGGGCACCGTGATCACCCGGCGGTGAAGGGAACTGCAGGTCAGTTCCATTTACGTGAATGAGATGAACAATAGTTCTCTGCACAGCTGGGTGGCTGGGAGCACCATAGTCCAAGGGAAAACAGTGAAGGTGCCACAGCACTGACTCAGCACTCCTGCATCTTCATTCTGAGAAGCAGTGAGGGCTACAGAGATGGGACTTCCTTGATCATAAAGTGATGGCTTATCCTAATAATATGCTATCAGTTTATAAGTTAGGATTAGACATTTTATGGTTGTATCTCTGATGGTCTAGGGCAGCAAAGGATCTAAACATTTTTTTCATCATGTAAGGTGATGGGTACTCTGGTCACCCGGCTGTGCGGGGGCTGTATGGGTCAGCTAAGGTTCTTTGCACATATGGGTGGCTGCCATAGTACATGGGAAAACAGCGACGGTGTCACATCACTGAATCAGCACCCCTATGATCATAAAGGGATGGTGAAGTTGAGATTACCCCTTTTATGGTAATATCTCCTGTGGTCTAGGGCAGTGAATGGGTTAATGATTACATCTGGCAGTCTCTCTCAGTGAAGAGATTTAAGTAGAACTTCCACAAAAATGTTACATGATTGTAAACTGCAGTGAAAGTAATTTTCTTACCAGTAACTGTATTTGTGGGTTATAACCTCCCTTCTGATCCTCAGCTATGTCATGTGACCAGTACTCCAACTCCCCAAATAACACAGCATCTTATGTTTGGACAGGAAGCCAGTTTCTCTATGTATTCCTATGGAGCCCCAATGTCAGTCTCATAGGAATGAATAGAGAAGTTACTGACTTCCTGTCCTGTGACAGTTGGAGATTAGAATGCAGGTCACATGACACAGCTGAGGATCAGAAGGCAGGTTATAACAAATACAGTAATTGATAAGAAGATTACTGTCACAAGTAGTGGGGACGGGATAACACCAAATCACACACAGAAGGAATAGACCGGAGTTTAGGCCTCAAAGCTAAGGGAGAGGGATGGTGACCTCCAAGAATCCCTAGACCTCTCCCTGACTCCTGCAAGTATGAGTAGACCCTGAAGGTGGAAATACTCATACACCGTAACCTCAGCCCTGAAGACCCTGAAAGTCCCTAGGAGTGGTGGCAGGGAATGAGACTACTGGTTCCTTCCCAGATGAAGGAACCAGCGTCTCCCTGAGGCCAGGACGACAACGCACACAAGCGAACAACAAAATGCAAAACTAAATGCACTTAGCTTCAAGAAGAATGGAGGAGCAGGAGATCCAAAGGAACAACACACCAGCTCAACCAACTCCAGCAGGAAATATTAACCGCATGGTAAGCAGTGTGAGTCAGGACTAAATAGAGCCTCAGTAATGACTACAAGCTGCACCTGCAAAGAGGTGTAGTCATTACCCAACAACAATGCTGCAAGGAGAAAACCGAGAGACTGTCAGATACCCTCACGTGCCGCCAGTCTCTCCGATCTTCTCACCTCTGTCATGGGAGGGACCATGACAATTACCTTCACTATAGTTTAAATCATGTACCTTCCTAACAGGTCAGAGAATACATTTTTTTGTGGAAGCGCTACTTTAATAATACTACTCCTGGTGGTCTAAAATAGTGAAGAGATTAAAAGGGTTTGAACAGAGTGACAGTCATGCGTGTCCACTGCTGCTCCATTAATTTCTTTGCGACTGCTGTACTTGGTGATCTCCGGCAGTACCATAGGTTTGAATAGTGCCACAACAGACATGCACAACCGATTCTCCATTTGAACACGGGAACATGGGACCATCGTTCTCATAATCAGCAGGGGTTTAAGTGTTTTGACTCTCCACTGTTCAGACACTTACAGTCTCCCCGATCCTGTAGATGTGGGGTTGATGTTGTTTGGGAGAAACCTCCTTTGATAGTAACATCCCTGATAGTCTAGATCAGGCATCCTCAAACTGCGGCACTCCAGCTGTTGCAAAACTACAACTCCCAGCATGCCGGAACACCCTTTAGGTATCAGCCTACAGCAGGGCATTGTGGGAGTTGTAGTTGTACAACAGCTGGAGGGCCGCAGTTTGAGGATGCCTGGTCTAGAGCAATAAAGAAGTCAATTATAAAATCCGGGGGAGGGGGGGGGGGGTAAAGTGTCTCAAATCATTACTTAACGCCAGCTAGGACCCAAGCTGGGGGTGGTGCAGACAAGGTCCCCACTCTATGGTACCCACATACAGTAGACCGCAGATCTACCCTGTCATGTAGGAGATCTTACTTATATCCTGTGATTGGCATAAAGCATAGAATCTGGTGGACTCCATGATCTCCGCAAGCACCTCAAGGAGGAATTTTTTGTCAATACTATTGTATGTTTGACAGCTGGAAGAACTACAGTGCCATGTGGGTGGAAACTAGAATCTAGAAACAGTAATAACAGAGGAGTAACCTAAAGCCCCAGTGCAAAATCTTCAAGAGATCGCTCCGTCTATCTTATATGGCAGAGGAGCATTTTGGTACAGTACATCCTTAATATAATTTTGGTACAGTACATCCTTAATATAATTGGTAATGCCCATATTGCTAGCCAATTAGTAATGCCAATAGTTTTTGCCTCATAATAGTCCCAATAATCCCAGTGCCGGACTCATCATTATGTCCATAGTGTCAGCCACCTAACTGTGCAGTCTCAGGGAAGGAATGTCTAGATAGCATGAGTTCTGTGCTTGTGATATGTTTTCTCCAGCAAGAGCATTTCTGGAGAAAACACTGTGCATGGAATTATTGCCACCTGAAACAAGGTGCTCATCTTACATCATAATCAGTGGATCACTGCAAATGGTTAATTTAGTGCTAAAGACTTAACCTCATGCTACAGAGTTAATTGTTGAGATTCATTGTTGAAGTACTTATTTTGTTGTGCAATATACAGTATATGTCCCAAATGGTTATGTATAGGTAACAAATGGTTAACACTGACAGTTTTAGCCAAGTTTTTGTTTAGGCTGTGCTTCTCCACTCCATCTCTCCCACTAGAAGGTTCCAGTTCAGCTACAAACTATATATAAGGAGAACAGTCAGAGCCCCTAGTTGCCTGCAGATAGGGACCAGTGTTTAGTAAAAGAGGTTATAGACTGTACGAGTGACCAGAAGAAGATGCTGAGATGGGGATATCCTACCACAGATCCTGGGTCACCAGCCCTGTGACCAAGTAGCCAGCTGAACTATTAAACCACAGACCCTGAGCCATCAGCCTTTTGGATAGGGTACCAGCCTTCTGAGAGAGAGAGAGAGAGAGAGAGAGAGAAAGAGAGA
This sequence comes from Bufo bufo, assembly GCF_905171765.1. Classification (NCBI taxonomy): domain Eukaryota; kingdom Metazoa; phylum Chordata; class Amphibia; order Anura; family Bufonidae; genus Bufo; species Bufo bufo. The sequence goes on from NC_053393.1 coordinate 36,869,799, forward strand.
GAAAGCTAGCTCAGGTCTTTCTTCAGCATGGAACCTTCTTCTGCCACGGACGAGACTCAGCTCAGTGCCTTGCCTGTATTGTTTTGCACTTGAGTTCCTTTAGTAAAGAAGTACACTGGTTTACTGCAAACCCTGACTCTCTGTACATATTTCCCATTGGGGTGTGCAGTGAGCGCCTGAGGAGCCGGTGCAGAGAATGGGAGTGGCAGTGGCCCTCATGAGGTGTTGTGTCATGGTGTACTCCCTTAGTCCATTGCTCCCTGGGGTTCAATGCGGTGGAAAGGTAGTTTGAAGAATCAGGTCAGAAGTAAATTAACGTATTTTTTGTTTATAAGACGCACCCAACGATAAGACGCACCCCGGGTTTAAGAGGTGGAAAATAAGAAAAAAATATTTTTCATCAGACCTCAGATCAGACCCCCATAAATATCAGGACATCAGATCAGGCCCCTTTATCAGGACATCACATTAGCCCTTCATGTCAGAACCCCATCAGACCTTATATCAGCCCCCATAGTGAGACCCCCATCATACCTCAGATCAGCCCACATAGTGAGACCCCCATCATACCTCAGATCAGCCCACATAGTGAGACCCCCATCAGACCTCAGATCAGCCCAGATAGTGAGACCCCAATTAGCCCACATAGTGAGACCCCCATCAGACCTCAGATCAGCCCACATAGTGAGACCCCTATCATCCAACATAGCGAGACACCCATCAGACCTCGGATCAACCCACATGGTGAGACCCCCATCAGCCCAGATAGTGAGACCCCCATCAGACCTCAGATCAGCCCACATAGTGAGACCCCATCAGACCTCAGATCAGCCCACATAGTGAGACCCCCATCAGATCTCAGATCAGCCCACATAGTGAGACCCCCATCAGCCCAGATAGTGTGACCCCCATCAGACCTCAGATCAGATTAAAATAAAAACCATGTCTTACCTGCCCTGCGCCGTGGCTCCTCTCCACCTCCGTCAGAAGTTGCGCTCCCCTGTCTTCTCAGCCTGCTCTGCCCTGTCTCCTTACTGCGTGCAGCGTCAGGTCATAGTGCGCCCACTACGTCCTGACGCTGTACGCGGTCAGGACAGTGCAGAGCCGGCCCCAGCAAGGAAGACCGGGGAGGGTAAGTACTACAAGCACTTGCAGTGCTTCGCTCCCCTCTTCTGGCACCTAATTCATACTAGTGAGCGTTTCCATAATGGAAGCGCTCACTAGTATTCGCTTTATAAGACGCACGGCCATTTTCCACCACTTCTGGGGGGGGGGGGGGTGCGTCTTATAAAGCGAAAAATACTGTAATTCTTTCTTTACTTAATACAAAATATAACTTGTAGCACATCCAGCAATAACAGGTACAAGGTGCAGTTTATGGCACCAGATGAGGAGGTATTGTGGTTGGTTGGATGTCAATTGATCGGCAGTAGCAGGCACTTGGAGATAGGTGTCTACTTGATACAGGCTTGATTTTAGTCTGGCCTAGTGGTGTGTTAGATGATGGGTGCCTGAGCTGTAGTCCCTCACCTTCAGCAGTGTCTGTAAAGCTGTAATATCGCTGATGACTCTGCTGTCTTGTGTCACTGATGCTTTCTGGAAGCAGTACTCTTGATTCTGCAGATCTCTCTGGAGGGTTGGTCTCCCAGGAGAAGTGGATCTGGTCCCTAGGAGTAGGATCTCTGACATGTGCTTCCTCTCTCTTCTCTGTCTGAACTGGAACTCCCCCTCCTGGCAGGAAGTAGGACCAGCTCAGTCCTACCAAGAAGGAAGGAACAGGGTTTTCCCTGTCCCGGATAATCATTGCCAATTATTCATCCCCTGCTGGAACATACAGCCAATACCTAACACAAATATAACAATATATAACAAAACATTAAAAATTGCAGATACCCCCAGGTCTGGGGTACTACAGGTGCACCATACCTTACCATCAACTCCAGAGAGCAGAAACACCTGGTGAGACTTCGACGGTGTCCAGGGGACCCAGCATAGTGCCTGGAACTACCTCAAACCCAGCCACTGCACAACCCATTGATTTCAATGTGAACCGCTTAGCTTCTCCTGTGGTGATGCTGCAGGCAAATTAAACACTTACTTCCAGTTTTCTCCATAGATTAAAATCAATCACTTTGGGTTCCAGCAGCAAGACAACATCTAATCAGTTCTTCATCTGGAGACTGTTTTCCCAAAAAAGGTTTGTCAAAAATGGACCGCCCCTTGAAGCTATATTTACTACTGTGGTTACATTCAGCTATAATCAATTAGATTTTCAATGAAAAATCACAAACGCATGTCTCTCTTTCAGTGCTTTTAATTATAATTTTCTTTCCTTTCATATATATTTTTTTGCATTCTCAGCAAAGTTTTTTCTCCATATACATAACCAGAAATCGAAGTTTTAATTGCTCCGTGCGCCATACATCTTGTAACATTTCACCCGCTGGCATTTCGTGGTTTCCATGACACCCAATTTTACAAAAATAGATAACTGCATCTGCGAGCCCTTCCTCCACGAGCTCCCGGAATTATCCATATTTCCTGTGTGTTATACGTACACCTTAATGAGATCCTGCACTTACCCCTCCACACAGAATGTGACCTCCGCACGCCAGCCGACGCTTCACGATGACAATACTGGGACGTACAATGTTGTTAATAATCCACGCCGCAGTCCATCCAGAAAAATTCAGGCTTTCATTATACTATTTAAGCCCTTGGTAAACATACTCTGCTGGAGTCAAGTAACGAGTCCATACGTTTAGGGTGTGTTCACACATTGCAGTCAAATAAAAAATTTTTTGCAGCAGTTACCTCGAAATTGTGGCAAGACCACGACACTTTGCTACAATTTCATGATAGTTTCGGCAAAAAGTGCAATTTGGCCACAAATATGAATGCACTATTATGGTGCTGTATAGTGTGGGTGTAAGAAAGATTGGAGTCTAATCCTTAGGGTTATCTGTTCTGAAGTGGAGTGACAGCCATGGCCATAGTAATTCTTGGGGCTAAGGTTCTAGGGGGCTGACAAAGGCCTCCTGGGCTATCCGAGATGATTCTCTGAATTAACGCAGCTTCCATTGACTTCCTTACATACAATGAGCTCCCTCTAGTGGCAGCTGTAAGCAGAAAGAATCTGATCATTTCACTCTGGCTGTGTGGAGGAAAGAGGAGATTTTGAAATACCGTAGTTCTGACCCCTATAACATCTACAGTATATATATTTATCAAGTAGAGGGACAGCACTCCATCATCATTTATATCCATATCATTTGTAACCCATCACCGATATGTTCGAGGCCTTAGTTTAGGTGCCCCTTTCAGGATGACCTGGTGCACTGAACAGCTAGGCAGTACTACAACTTCTACGGTGACACCAGTAATTTTACCACCTCAGGCCACCATTTTGATGTTTTTGTGTTAATGAGCATCAGGTATTCACAGGTCAAGGAATCTACCATGGACCTTCATAGCAGGAAATAAGTAAAACCATAACAGGATCTGTTAACAGAACTTTTTGACGAATTTCTGGTAGCAAAAAGTCCTAATTTTCTGTCATTAATCTGGAGGTCAGAATAGGGTGGAGGACAGGGGCCCTTCTAGATCATCAATTTGGGATTGTATTTGGTCTGGAATGGTGCAAACACAACATGTAAATATTATTATAATTGATGGTGTAAACTTTTTCAGGACAAATGCAGGACTTTTTAAAAAAAAATGTCAAATTGCCCTGGTCCCTCGTCAATATGTCATACATTTTTACATAGATGTATTCCTGTAATATTCCTGGGAGTCTAGAGGATCTAGTAGGGTAATACTTTGTCACGAGGGTATCAAGAGCCACGTCTGACTCCGTTATACCCGGGGTCAGGAGGTCGCAGCGGGTGGCTGCGCGCTCTATATCTAAAGATCACGTTGTTTCTTAGTGATTGTTTTCTGTGTTTGCCTTGCTATCCTTTTTGTCTCAATCAGGGATCCGTAGCTTCTCCTCCTCAGCTGTTTCTTGTCTGCCACTCCCAACCTCCTTATATTCTCCCCTCACACTTCTCTAGTTGCCAGTTATAGAGCTTCCTGCCTGGACATCTATACTGACCCACTGGAGTTGTGAATCCTGGTTGTCGTTCCAGAGTGCTACCCTCCGGATCCCTGTTGGGCTTCTTGTTGTCTCCTGTTGTCGCCCACCTGGGATTATATGTTGAGTCTGTATTGTCTGTCCTCCCCTTGGTGTTTTCCTTTAGAGCTAGTGGTGCGGACTAGTGTTCCCACCGCCCTGTTCACTATCTAGGGCTCAGCTTAGGGAAAGCCAGGGCTTTAGGCACGTGATCGGCGTATGGGTGAGGAACCCGTCTAGGGACGTCAGGGCAGCCAGGTGCCAGCCGCAAGGTGAGTCAGGGGTCACCACCTTCCCTCTCACTTGGGCAGGGCCTTCCTCGTTCCCTCCCTCTGTGTCACGTATGTGATAGTCACGCCGACCGTGATATACTTAGTACCTCAGGTGGTTAAGGATGTTGAGGTGGATAATTTTGATACATTATCCATGGTGGTCTAGAGGGGTTATCAGTTAATTATTATCTAATATCTAGAGTCTAGTGCAGTTAAATGGATATTATAATATTTAATCTAAATGAACGTATTCTGATACAGAATCCCACAATTCTCTCTTTCCCAAATTTTTAAAATAGGTGGTATAAAATAACAAAAGGAATATTACTCATCTTACCAATTGTACGCCGATCTGGTGCCAACACTTTCATGTTCCCTTCCAGGCTCTGTTCTTCCTGTTCCAATGAGGATGCATTGACATGTGACTGCAGCAGCCAATCACTGGCTATGAACACCTTGGAGGTCTGCACAATTAGATGCAGTGGTCACATGTCGTTCTGTTACGTCATATAGCCGGAAGTACAGCGAACAACGGGAGCCTGGAAAGTATTGCCACAGAGTAACAGCGGATTGTTAAGGTGAGTATAATTATGTTACGTTGTTGCAACCTGCTTTTAAGAATGTCATGGGATTGGACAACCCATTTAAATAAACAATTTTACTGGATAGAATTATGTACGATAATATCTTCTGACTGTCCAAGAGCAAGCATAGTCAGACAGCTCACAGGTGTGAACAGAGCCTTACAGAGAAGGTTGTTTTTTCAAATACCCTAGATCTGAACCAAATATATTCGGACATTTCTTTTTGTAGTTTAACTTTTGTTGCCATGACAATAACTGTGAGACTGACTCTCGCAAGGGCTACAGACGAATATCACTGACAGATGTATACTTGATATTTTTAGATGTTTTACCAGTCTAGAATTTACTGTGAAATTATTTTACAAATTATTTGTGATATTTATCATAACCCATTCCCCAGTGCTAATTGTCATCAGTTCCTGTCATCAAAAAGGCTCAGATTTCAATTCTCTTGTCCCTTCGCAAACATCTAGGGGCAATTTTTATAGGAAGCCAATGAATTAATCTAATTGGAGTGTGGGAGGAAACTGGAGGAACCGGGAGAAACCCATGAAAAAACAGGAGAACATACAAACTCCGTGCAAATGTTCCCTATGGTTCCATCCAGATGTAATCTGGACTCTGACTATTGCTCCGCACATACAGTCATGAAATGAAATTGAATTTTTCTCTTGAAACATGTTCCCAGAAAATTAGTATGAATGCAGGCACTCCGTATGCTGCAATTCCAGTGCCTCCTTGAGGCACTAACTCCCATTAGGGACAAGTTTATGAATAAATCTGTGAGAAAAATCCTCTGGGTAATGATTCCTACGAAATGAGATGATGTGGACCCTCTCTGTTCCCAATGGATTTATTGTAGGTAGAGATGAGTGAGTCCTTATTTCATAAGTGGAAATTCGCTCATCTCTAATTCGCTCATCTCTAATTGTAAGGCTGAACGAGGAAGTAGAGTCTAAGGGACTGGGTTCTTCACCCTAGAAACTCTACAACCAGGTAGGAACTTTCCCCAAGGGAATCACCAAGTTGCTACCCCTGGAGTAGTCTAGATGGACAGAAGACACCAGTTCATGGTACCAAGGTGACAGGCAGAAATCAAAGCTAGAGTTCAGTCACAAATGGTGGACAGCACCTTTCCTCTGCACTGGTATGGATGCCATTCACATAAAGAGCAGCTGGAGCCAAACAGGGCTCTTTTATGATACACTAGCAGAAGGACCCGGCTTTGCACGGGTATATTTCATTTATTTCATTTTATTTTTCCGGGTGTCGTAAAAAGATATCAACAATTTTACCCCATAACAGTGACCTCTACAGTACCCTCCGCTTTAACAATGACCTCCACAGTGCCCGCCCCTTTAACAGTGACCTCCATAGTGGCCGCCCATTTAACATTGACCTCCACAGTGGCCGCCCCTTTAACCTCTTAAGGACACAGGACGTACAGGTACACCCTGATGTCCTGGTACTTAAGGACACAGGGCGTACCTGTACGTCCTGTGTATTTCCGATCACCGCCGCGTGGTGCCTGCTCAAATCATTGAGTCACGTGACCCCCCCGTGTCGGGGATCGCTGCAAACCGCAAGTCAATTCAGACCTGCGGTTTGCGGCTTTTAGGGGAGGTTGCAGCGGTGATTCGGAGATGCCATCGGGTCCCTGTGCGGCTGTAAGGGGGACCCGATGGCATAGAAGGCAGCACGATGCCTTCCTTAGGCATCGCGCTGCCTTCCGGTGATGAGCCTGTGAGATCCAGCCCCCCTGAAGCTGTATGAGTAATACACACAGTATTACTCATACAGCCAATGCATTCCAATATAGAAGTGTTGGAATGCATTGTAAAGGGGATTAGACCCCCAAAGTGGGACAAAAAAAAAAGTGAAAAAAAAAAGTTGAAAAAATAAAGTTTTCCCTCAAAAAAATTGAAAGTTTCAAGATAAAAAAACAAAAAAAAAAAGTAATTTCCCCCAAATAAAGTTAAAAAAATTTGGTAAAAATAGGGAAAAAAAAAGGTTTACATATTAGGTATCGCCGCGTCCGTATAGACCGGCTCTATAAACATATCACAAGACCTAACCCCTCAGATGAACACCGTAAAAAATAAAAACTGTGCTAAATAAAACATTTTTTTGTCACCTTACATCACAAAAAGTACAACAGCAAGCGATCAAAAAGGCGTATGCCCACCAAAATAGTACCAATCTAACCGTCACCTCATCTCGCAAAAATTTAGCCCCTACCTAAGACAATCGCCCAAAAAATAAAAAAACTATGGCTCAGAATATGGAGACACTAAAACCTTTTTTTTGTTTTAAAAAAGCTGTTATGGTGTAAAACTTAAGTAAATTTAAAAAAGTATACATATTAGGTATCTCCGCGTCCGTAATAACCTGCTCTATAAAAATATCACATGACCTAACCCCTCAGATGAACAGCATAAAAAAAAGGTGTCAAAAAAGCTATTTTTTGTCACCTTACATCACAAAAAGTGTAATAGCAAGCGATCAAAAAGTCATGTGCATCCCAAAATAGTGCCAATCAAACCGTTATCTCATCCCGCAAAAATCATACCCTACCCAAGATAATCACCCAGATAATATATATTTTTTAAATGATATTATTGTGTAAAACTTACATAAATAAAAAAAGTATACATATTAGGTATTGCCGCGTCCGTAATAACCTGCTCTATAAAAATCTCACATTACCTAACTCCTCAGGTGAATACCGTAAAAAAAATATTTAAAAAAACGGTGGAAAAAAAGCCATTTTTTGTCACCTTAAATCACAAAAAGTGTAATAGCAAGCGATCAAAAAGTCATGCGCACCCCAAAATAGTGCCAATAAAACCGTCATCTCATCCCGCAAAAATCATACCCTACCCAAGATAATCACCCAAAAACTGAAAAAACTATGGCTCTCACGCCACAGGGATTTCGATTTTTGAGCATTTCCTCCCATTTAGGCCCCATTCTATGTTTAGAATTGCGTACTGCTGGTAGCATTCTGTTGCACCTGGTAGCCTGTGTCACATGGCCTGTTATAGGCGGGGCTTACAGCCTTTTTATCTCTCCCACTACCTGAGTGATGTTCACTATGGAGGTATGTGGGAGCTTGGCTGTAAGTTGTATCTTAGCACCTCTCAGACCGTGTTCACACACCGTAGGTAGTCTAGTGGTAGGAACCCATGCCACACTGAGATACCTTGACGGCGGTGCAAAAGGGCTCCGATGTGTTCCTGACTGGAATACATTGGCTAAAGTCTCAGTTCTTAACATCAGCTTGAGGGATTGGTCAGTGTTGTCAGTTGCAAATCATTGTGGTGCACCTTTCGCAGTGATTTATGTATTTTTATATTTGCATCCACACATTATCTCATCTTGTGTAGGATGCCATTGTGGTGCATGTGGTCCGCTGCCGACATCCTCCATTGTATGCATTTTTGCTGAGGATTGCCGTTAGCAACAGATCAAATGCGGAAGAATTGCTCCCCCGGTTATAAACACGCCACAGTGTTTCTGAGTATATTAATAACGACAAAGCAGGGACATCAGGATAGGGTTTGAGGCGGACGACAAGGTGACCTTTACCGTGCTAATGTTAAGTTGCGGAAACTAAGGATTCTCTTTTCTGTTGCTATGACATCGATAACACATTAAAAAGAGACATAAAACTCAATAGTTATCTCTGTTCCCACTGCTGTATGGTCAAGGGACCTGTCTCTGCTGGAGCCAAGCCGTAGCACTATTATTGTCTCCTATAGTCATTTAATTGACCTTCATCTATACAATACAGTGTGGATATGGTTCCAAATCAATAGAAAAGTGTCCAGAGTCCATGTAGGATACTTAAAAACAAAACATAATCAGTCAAAGTTAAAAACCTGATGTACGTGTATGGATATGCTTATGCATTTCGAGCAGAAGGGGCTCTTAATCATAGCATATGCAGAACTCTCCCAAAATTTCTTATATATCTGAAGAAATGCAGAAATCACCTCCTTATGATTGCAAACGCTTGATCTGGTTTGACCCCTTGCTACATAGACAAGTTTATACTTAAATGCTATGTACACCTTTGGAGGCTAATTTTATTTTTAATTATTGCATTGTACTTATTCTGATCTAAAAATAATTTTTTCAATTGGTCTTTATTAAAAAGTATGGAATCATTTTTTTGTGTACAGAACTGACATGCTCTACTAGCTGCCTGTGGATCTTCTGTCTTTTCCGGCATCTGAGGAGCAGACAGACTCCTTATCTCTGCTCTCTGACATTATAAACACCCATTAAAGCTCAATCCTTATCTTAGTGATTAGAATGGCTTAAATAGGTGTTCATGATTATGACCTCTCAGTAGTTTAAAGATAAGGTTTATTAGATGACGGCACAAAGTGAAAGTTCCAGTCACACATTTAGAAAAACAGTTAACCCTTTGTGACAGAACGGCACAATATTTTTAATAAAGGCCAATTGAAAATATGATTTTTAGTTAAAAATGAGTAAAATGCAATCATAAACAAAAATTGCCTCCAAAAGGTGTACATAGCCTTTAACCCCTTAAGGACTCGGCCCTATTTCACCTTAAAGACTTGGCCATTTTTTGCAAATCTGACCAGTGTCACTTTAAGTGCTGATAACTTTAAAACGCTTTGACTTATCCAGGCCACGCTGAGATAGTTTTTTCGTCACATATTGTACTTCATGACACTGGTAAAATGAAGTAAAAAAAAAAATCATTTTATTTATAAACAAATACCGAATTTACCAAACATTTGTAAAAAATTGCAAATTTCCAAGTTTCAATTTCTCTACTTCTATAATACATAGTAATACCTCCAAAAATAGTTATTACTTTACATTCCCCATATGTCTACTTCATGTTTGGATCATTTTGGGAATGATATTTTATTTTTTGGGGATGTTACAAGGCTTAGAAGTTTAGAAGCAAATCTTTAAATTTTTCCGAAATTTTCAAAAACCCAATTTTTAGGGACCAGTTCAGGTCTGAAGTCACTTTGCAAGGCTCACATAATAGAAACCACCCAAAAATGACCTCATTCTATAAACTACACCCCTCAGGGTATTCAAAACTGATTTTACAAACTTTGTTAACCCTTTAGGTGTTTCCATTTTAATATTTTTTTTCCAGTTACAAAGCAAGGGTTAACAGCCAAACTAAACTCAATATTTATGGCCCTGATTCTGTAGTTTACAGAAACACCCCATATGTGGTCGTAAACTACTGTACGGGCACACGGCAGGGCGCAGAAGGAAATGAATGCCATACGGTTTTTGGAAGGCAGATTTTGCTGGACTGTTTTTTTTGACACCATGTCCCATTTGAAGCCCCCCTGATGCAACCCTAGAGTAGAAACTCCATAAAAGTGACCCCATCTAAGAAACTACACACCTCAAAGTATTCAAAACAGATTTTACAAACGTTGTTAACCCTTTAGGTGTTCCACAAGAGTTATTGGCAAATGGAGATTAAATTTCAGAATTTCAATTTTTTGTCAAATTTTCCATTTTAATCCATTTTTCCCAGTAACAAAGCAAGGGTTAACAGCCAAACAAAACTCAATATTTATGGCCCTGATTCTGTTGTTTACAGAAACACCCCATACGTGGTCGTAAGCAGCTGTAAGGACACACGGCAGGGCGCAGAAGGAAAGGAATGCCATACGGTTTTTGGAAGGCAGATTTTGCTGGACTGTTTTTTTTTGACACCATGTCCCATTTGAAGCCCCCCTGATGCACCCCTAGAGTAGAAACTCCAAAAAAGTGGCCACATTTTAGAAACTACGGGATAGGGTGGCAGTATTGTTGGTACTAGTTTAGGGTACATATGATTTTTGGTTGCTTTATATTACACTTTTTGTGAGGCAAGATAACAAGAAATAGCAAGTTTTACACAATGATTTCATTTTTCCATAGTCTGAGAGCCATGATTTTTTCAGTTTTTGGGCGATAACCTTGGGTAGGGTATGATTTTTGCGGGATGAGATGACGCTTTTATTGGCACTATTTTGGGGTGCGTGTGACTTTTTGATCGCTTGCTATTACACTTTTTGTGGTGTAAGGTGACAAAAAATTGTTTATTTAGCACAGTTTTTATTTTTTATTTTTTACGGTGTTCATCTGAGGGGTTAGGTCATGTGATATTTTTATAGAGCCGGTCTATACGGATGCGGCAATACCTAATATGTATACTTTTTTTTTATTTATGTAAGTTTTAGACAATATCATTTTTGAAACAAAAAAAAATCATGTTTTAGTGTCTTTATATTCTGAGAGCCATAGTGTTTTCAGTTTTTAGGCGATTATCTTAGGTAGGGGCTCATTTTTTGCGGGATGAGATGACGGTTTGATTGGCACTATTTTGGGGTGCATATGAATTTTTGATCGCTTGCTATTACACTTTTTGTGATGTAAGGTGACAAAAAATTGTTTATTTAGCACAGTTTTTATTTTTTACGGTGTTCATCTGAGGGGTTAGGTCATGTGATATTTTTATAGAGCCGGTCGATACGAACGCGGCGATACCAAATATTTATACTTTTTTTTATTTATGTAAGTTTTACACAATAACAGCTTTTTTAAAACTAAAAAAATGATGTTTTAGTGTCTCCATATTCTGAGCCATAGTTTTTTTATTTTTTAGGAGATTGTCTCAGGTAGGGTCTCATTTTTTGCGGGATGAGGTGATGGTTAGATTGGTACTATTTTGGTGGGCAAACGCCTTTTTGATCGCTTGCTGTTGTACTTTTTGTGATGTAAGGTGACAAAAAAATGGTTTATTTAGCACAGTTTTTATTTTTTACGGTGTTCATCTGAGGGGTTAGGTCATGTGTTATGTTTACTTTTTTTTTTTACTTTTTTATTTGTCCCACTTTGGGACTTGAACTTTTTGGGGTCTAATCCTTTACAATGCATTCCAATACTTCTGTATTGGAATGCATTGGCTGTATGAGTAATACTGTGTGTATTACTCATACAGCTTCCGGCCTGTGAGATTCAGGGGGCTGGATCTCACAGGCTCTTCACCGGAAGGCAGAGCGATGCCTCAGGAAGCCGAGGTGCCTGCTGAATGATTTGAGCAGGCAGCGGGTTCCGATCACCGCCCGCCGGGCGGCGGTGATCGGAGCTATACATGACGTACCGGTACGTCATGGGTCCCTAAGGGGTTAAATGGGTTCTGTCATGAAAGATATTCTACATTTTTCATACCAGCCCCTGGATCTGGATATTTTTGTAATTGCATGTAATTAAAAATTTAGCATAGCCACTGATATATTCAATAAAATGTATCTGTATAGCGCCACCTGCTGTTTGTTATTTTCCTTATTTTTTGTCCGTCTCACTAAGGTGGTCGAACACGCTGAGTTTAAATTTTCAACTGCTACCAGCCATATGTTCTGTTAGAAACTGTGGCAGTTACAGAGAGAGAGTTGCAGAAAAAAGGACACGCCCCATTGAGCTGCCAGGATGAAGATAATCTATCAGAGCAATTGGAGAAGTGAATATGAAGATCTCTGAAGGTACAGGCCAGGTTCTAGCTTTATTAGAAAGAGATTGTCTTGTACTATATGATTAGAGTTGAGCGGACACCTGGATGTTCGGGTTCGACGGGTTCGGCCGAACTTTGGAAAAAAGTTTGAGTTCGGGACCCGAACTTGACCCAAACTTGACCCCGAACCCGAACCCCATTGAAGTCAATGGGGACCCGAACTTTTGAGCACTAAAATGGCTGTAAAAATGTCATGGAAAGGGCTAGAGGGCTGCAAATTGCGTCAAAATGTAGTTAAGAGCATGGCAAGTGCTCTGCAAACAGATGTGGATAGGGAAATGACTTAAAAAAACATAAAATATGTAAAAATAAAAAATAATAATCTTGATCTAGGAGGACCAGGTCCATATGGAGTAGGAGGTTGAGGAGGTGGTGGATGTAGCGGTGTAGGTGAAATTGGCGGTGGAGGAGGAGGTAGCCTACACTTCTTTTTGGTTTAGAATTTATTAATATTTTTTTTAATTAGGGTACACCCCAAAATATTGGGAAATATAACCCTCCAGTCGTGCTAAACACATCTTCAGACAATACACTGGCTGCAGGGCAGGCCAGCACCTCCAAGGCGTAAAGGGCAAGCTCAGGCCATGTGCCCAATTTGGAGACCCAGAAGTTGCAGGGGCTGACCCCTGTAGTTAGTTTGTGTAGGCGTGTACATACTTACTGCCCCACCATGTCGCACGTCCCTGTGATGTTCACGATCTAATTTGATATGTGCTCTATCAACTTTCGATGTTCTTTTATGCGCCTACCATGGTGATCATGGGTGGCGGGGAATCAGGGTTCCAGGCCGGAGAGGGAGCTTGAGAAAAAGAGACCAAATTTAAGGGAGATAAATTTATTTTAAAAAATTGGGATCGAGCAGAAATGTGGGAAAAGCTATTGAGGCTCAAATGTTGGCCAAAAGAGTATAGCGGAAATGTGGGACAAATTATTGAAATGCAAATGTGGTACAACTTGAGTGTTTGAGTTTAAGCATTGAATCAAAGGATGTGGCGCGCATCAATTAAAGAAGCATTTCAGAAATTTTATTCCCTGTCACCTATGCAGAGGAGGGGTTTATTCACATCTAAAATTGTATAATGTCAACCCAAGAATGTAACAGAAAAATTACAGAAATTTATTAACCTGTCTACTTGGTAGAGCTGGGGTCAATGACAGAAAACAATTGTTTATTGTCACCTGAAAATGCAAAAAAAAAAATATTGAAATTTATTAAGCTGTCAACTAGGTAGAGGAGGGGTATATTGCACCCAAAAATTGGTGAATTTGACCCTAAAATGTAACTGACAAATGTTATTATTATTTTTTTACGGTCTAATAGGTATAGCAGTGGTACTATACACCTAAAAATTGTTGAATTTCAACTGAAAATGTAACTGACAATTATTTTTTTTTTGTTAACCGGCCTTCTAGGTATAGCAGTGGTACATCACACCCAAAAATTGGTGAATTTCATCCGAAAATGTAACTGACAATTTGTTTATTTTTTAACCGGCCTACCAGGTATAGCACTGGTACTTTACACCCAAAAATAGGTGAATTTCACCAGAAAATGTAAATGCCAATTATTTTTTTTTATTGGCCTACTAGGTATAGCAGTGGTACATCACACCCAAAAATTGGTGAATTTCATCCGAAAATGTAACTGACAATTTTTTTTTTTTTTAACCGGCCTAGCAGGGTATAGCACTGGTACTTTACACCCAAAAATTGGTGAATTTCACCAGAAAATGTAACTGACAAAGTAGTGAAATGATATAAAATAAAATATGTATAAATAAAATAAAAAAATGTGATTTATGAAGTGGAGTTCCATATGGAGTAGGAGTTTGAGGAGACGGTGGACTTAGTGGTGTAGGTGGAAGCGGCGGTGGAGGAGGACGAGATAGCCAACACAGGTTTTTGGTTTTAATTTTATTTTTTTCAATTAGGGTACACTCCAAAAGAGTGTGAAATATCCAAAATACAAGAATGAGCAATTGCGCTGCAGTATAACAATGGCTGGTTAGTGCCGGTATACATGTCTATTTTGCACAAGTCACGGACAAGTCCTGAGGGATCCATGCCTGGCTCATTTTAATGAACGTGAGCTTGTCCACATTGGCTGTGGACAGGCGGCTGCGCTTGTCTGTGATGACGCCCCCTGCCGTGCTAAACACACGTTCAGATAATACACTGGCTGCAGGGCAGGCCAGCACCTACAAGGCGTAAAGGGCAAGCTCAAGCCATGTGCCCAATTTGGAGGGGGCAGAGCCCAGAAGTTGAAGGGGGCTGAGCCGTCATTCAATACGTGCAGGCGTGTGCACACATACTGCTCCACCATGTTGTTGAAATGCTGCCTCCTGCTAAGACGTTCCATATCAGCTGGTGGTGCTGGTTGTTGTGGCATGCTGACAAAGCTTTTCCACATTTCGGTCATGCTAACCCTGCCTTCTGAGGTGCTGGCGGTGCCCCAGCTTCGTTGGCGACCTCTTCCTCGTCCTCTGCCTAGTGCTTCCACTGTGCCCCTGCTGTCAGGTGGGAATGCCACCAGCAGCGCGTCTACAAGCGTGTGCTTGTACTCGCGCATCTAATGATCGCGCTCCAGTGACGGAATTAAGGACGGTACGTTGTCCTTGTAATGGGGATCCAGAAGCGTGGCCACCCAGTAATCAGCACAAGTTAGAATGTGGGCAACTCGGCGGTTGTTGCGGAGACACTGCAGCATGTAATCGCTTAAGTGTGCCAGAGGCAACGAAAAGCTGTCCTCTGTGGGAGGTGTATCGTCTGTGTCCTCCCTATCCCCCCAGCCACGCACCAGTGATGGCCATGAGCTGGTCTGGGTGCCACCCTGTTGTGAACATGGTTCCTCCTCCTCCATCTCCTCCTCCTCATCTTTCACCTCCTCATCCTCCATAACTGTGCCCTGCCTGGACAATTGTGTACCTGGCGTTTGTGGGTGCAGGAACCCACCCTCCGAGCCACTTGTGAATGACTGGCCGGAAACCCTACGAAATGATCCCTCTTCCTCCTCCTCCTCCTCCTGTGCTACATCCTCTTCCATCATCGCCAGGAGTGTTTTTTCAAGGAGGCATAGAAGTGGTATAGTAACGCTGAGAACTGCGTTATCGGCACTGGCCATGTTGGTGGAGTGCTCAAAACAGCGCAACAAGGAACACAGGTCTCACATGGAGGCCTAGTCATTGGTGAAGTGGTGCTGTTCCACCGAGCGACTCACCCGTGTGTGCTGCAGCTGAAACTCCACTATCGCTGCTGCTCGCACAGTCTGTCCAGCATGTGCAAGGTGGAGTTCCACCTTTTGGGCACGTCGCATATGAGGCGGTGAGCAGGAAGGCCGAAGTTACACTGCAGCGCTGACAGGCGCGCACAGACGGCCCGCACTTTATGCAGCAGCTCTGACATATCGGGGAAATTTTTAAGGAATCTCTGCACCACCAAATTCAGCACATGCGCCAGGCAAGGGATGTGCGTCAAACCGGCTAGTCCCAGAGCTGCTACGAGATTTTGCCCATTATCGCACACCACCAGGCCGGGCTTGAGGCTGACTGGCACAAACCACTCATCGGTCTGTTGTTCAAGGCCCGTCCACAGCTCCTGCGCGGTGTGGGGTTTGTCCGCCAAACAGATAAGTTTTAAAACTGCCTGCTGTCGTTTACCCCTGGCTGTGCTGAAGTTGGTGGTGAAGGTGTTACGCTGACCGGATGAGGAGCCGGTTGAGGATGAGGAAGCAGAGTAGGAGGAGGAAGCAACAGGAGGCAAACTGAAGCGCCCTGCAATCCTCGGTGGTGGAAGGACATGCGCCAAACTGCTATCCGCCTCAGGCCCAGCTGCCACTGCATTTACCCAGTGTGCTGTTATGGAGATATAACGGCCCTGACCGTGCTTACTGGTCCACGTATCCGTAGTGAGGTGCACCTTGCCACAGATGGCGTTGCACAGTGCACACCTGATTTTGTCCCCTACTTGGTTGTGCAGGGAAGGGATGGCTCTCCTCCACTGCCATAAGGCCTTTAAAACTATCCGTCTCCACGAGACGGAATGACAGCAATTCAAAGGCCAGTAATTTAGAAATGCTGGCATTCAGGGCTAGGTATCGCGGGTGGGTAGGGGGGTACTTCCTCTTCCTCTCCAGCGTTTGGGAGAAGGATAGCTGAACACTTCCGTGGGACATTGTGGAGATGCTTGGTGACCCAGGTGGTGGTGTTGATGGCAGATCCTCTGTTTGCAGGGTGGCAGGTGGCACTGTCACTCCAGAGGTGGATAAAGAGGCCGAGACTGCAGCACAAGAGGAAGCAGGAGGACCCAGAGAGCTTTCTTGGTTTTTGAGGTGTCTACTCCACTGCAGCTCATGCTTTGCACTTAAATGCCTAGTCATGCAGGTTGTGCTCAGGTTGAGAACGTTTATGCCTCGCTTCAGGCTCTGATTGCACAGCGTGCAAACCACTCGTGTCTTGTCGTCAGCACATTGTCTGAAGAACTGCCACGCCAGGGAACTCCTTGGAGCTGGCTTTGGTGTGCTCGGTCCCTTGCTGCGGTGGGCAGTATCAGGCGTACTGTCTAGAGGATGGCCGCTCCGCTTTTGCACCCTGCTCCCTCTTCTGCTGTGCTGGTGGCTCTGTGCGACCACCGCCTCTTCCTCCGAACTACTCAGGTCACTCGCATGACCTTGATTCCATGTGGGGTCGAGGACCTCATCGTCCTCCACATCATCTTCCACCCAGTCTTCACCCCTGCCTTCCTTGTCGGCCTGCACACTTTTGAAAGCCCCAGCAGTTGGCACCTGTGTTTCGTCATCATCCGAGACGTGCTGCGATGGTCCTCCCATGTACTCATCTTGAAAGATAAGTGGTTAGGCATCGGTGCACTCAATCTCTTCTACTTCTGGGGCAGGGCTAGGTGGATGTCCCTGGGAAACCCTGCTAATAGAGTCATCAAAAAGCAAAAGAGACTGCTGCATGACTTGGGGCTCAGACTGCTTAGCTGATTTGCAAGAAGGTGAGGTGAAAGACTGATGGACATCGGCTGCAGGTGCCAACTGTGGTCTTTCAGCAGGAGACTCTGTGGGAGACAATGTGAAGGAACTGTATCCACTGTCAGCAACCCAATCTACTATCGCCTGAACTTGCTCAGGCCTCACCATTCGTAGAGCAGCATTAGGCCCGACCAAATACCGCTACAGGTTATGTCACCTACTCGCACCTGAGGAAGGGTTTTCCGCGTGTAGCTGGCAAAGATCGACCACGTCCTCCACCAGCAGCACCACGACCTGGGCTACGTCCCTTATTTGACGCTCTCCTCATATTTCTCGAATTTAGGATCTTTCCCTAAATGGGTGTTTAATTAATAGTAGAATTAAACCCCTGTATGTAAAGGGTGTATCTCACACGGCCTGACGCACAGTAGGCCTCAATTAAAGATTTCTTTGCTCAAAATGGCTGTATTTCAAATGCCTGACTCAAACCCCTGTATATAAAGGGTGTATCTCACATGGCCTGACCCACAGTAGGCCTCAATTAAAGATTTCTTTGCCCAAAATGGCTGTATTTCAAATTCCTGACTCAAACCCCTGTATGTAAAGGATGTATCTCACACGGCCTGACCCATAGTAGGCCTCAATTAAAGATTTATTTGCCCAAAATGGCTGTATTTCAAATGCCTGAATCAAACCCCTGTATTTAAAGGGTGCATCTCACATGGCCTGACCCACTGTAGGCCTCAATTAAAGATTTTTTTTGCCCTAAATGGCTGTATTTCAAATGCCTGAATCAAACCCTTGTATTTAAAGGGTGCATCTCACACTGCCTGACCCACTGTAGGCCTCAATTAAAGATTTCTCTGCCCAAAATGGTTGTATTTCAAATGCCTGAATCAAACCCCAGTATGTAAAGGGTGTATCTCACACGGCCTGACCCACAGTAGGCCTGAATTAAAGATTTATTTGCCCAAAATGGCTGTATTTCAAATGCCTGAATCAAACCCCAGTATGTAAAGGGTGTATCTCACACGGCCTGACCCACTGTAGGCCTCAATTAAAGATTTGTTTGCCCAAAATGGCGGTATTTCGAATCTCTGAATCTAACCCAAATGTATTAAGGGTGTATTTCACAATGACATATGCAGCAAAGGCTGCCAAATAAACTTTTTTTGCCCAAACGGGTGTTTGTTTAATAACTCAATATGGCAGCAGTATATAACCCAGGAATTTCAAACATCAAGATGCTGCAAGGCCGCATGTTGATTGGCTGCTCTGCAGCCTTTCAAAAAGTGCCAAGAAAGCGCCGAACCCTAACTTTTACTGAAATGTTAGGGTTCGGGGCCGGGGTCCAAAAATCCTAAAGTTCGGTACGAACCCGAACTTTACAGTTCGGGTTCGCTCAACCCTATATATGATGTCTGATTTTCATTTTTTACATCAATTGTGGCTTAACCATTAAAGTCAAAAGAAACATAATCTTCATGAAAATATTTGGAAATGCAATCATAAAATAATACACAAGGAATAAACTAAACAAAAAACACTTTTTTATGCATTTTTTGCTTTGTTGTAATCAAAAGGAGGTGGTTTTTAAATTTCTTCAGTTATATAGAACACTTTGTTATATGCTATAATTAAGAGCTCCTTTGGCTTGAAATGTGTAAGTATATCCATGAATGTACATCAGTTTTGTAACCTGAATAAGTTTTGTTTTAAATTTTTGTACATGAAAGCTGGACAATTTTCTATTGATTTGGAATTTACTCACCTGCCTCTAGCACAGTATTCCTCTGTGTCGCAGGTTGATTAGTGACCAGCTGGTTTGGATTCTTCAGTAGTGTTGATCGCGAATATTCTAATCACAAATTTTTTTAGCGAATATTGCCACTTTGAGAATTCGCAAATATCTATCGTAATCGCGAATATTCTAGATTTTTTTTCATCAGTACCCATGATCCCTCACTGCTTTTTGCTTGTGGGCCAATGAGAAGGCTGCAATATATTTGAATTTAGGAGTAGTGTTGATTGCAAATTTTCGTATAGCAAATTTTTATTGTGAATTTTCCGATTGCCGATTTTTGCAATAAAGGAAATAATGACTAGAGATCACGAATTCACGAATTCACGAATTCTCGAATTCTCGAATTCTCGAATTCTCGAATTCTCGAATTCTCGAATATATGATGAATATTCGCCCAAATATTGCGAATTTGAATATTGCCCCTGTTCTTCAGTGAGTTGAACTTTGGAACCATTTGGATTGAATATGATTAACTGAAATAGATACCAAATTTTTGGTGGGATGTTTTTGTCTTAGTCTCCCAGATCTGTTCTAAGATGATTTACTCCCTTACTGGAGCTGGAGCTATTGAACTTTCTATGGGTAATATTGCCTTTATTATTCAAGACGGATGGTTTCCAGGATCCTCGCCACAGCGAGATCAGAGTTGTCTCACATATGGTAATCCATTAAAGGGAGTTGTCCCATTACAAATATTCTACATTTTTAAAAATCAGCAGCTGGATCTGAACTTTTTTGTTATTGCAGGTGATTAAAATTTAAGTATAGCCCTAAGTTATTTAATAAAATGTATCTGTATAGTGCCACATATCTTTGCTGAGGTGGCCGCACATGCTCAGTTACATTCTTCAACTGCACCAGTCCTATCTAATGTTAGGACTAATTGGTTCTGGCTTATGACTATTCCAAATTCTAAAAGTTTAATGGGGTTATCCCATGATTAATGTAATATATGAAAATCAGACATCATATAGTACATGTGCAACCACCTCAGCCAGGTGGACACAGAAATAAGGAAAAGAACAACAGCAGGTGGCTTTATATACACAGGTACATACAGTATGCCATAAATGTACTGATGAGACAACCCTTTTAAGGATATGAATGTATTTTTTCTTTCTTAGTTTGATGGACTATGTAAAATATAAATAAAGGATTGAAAAAAAATGTTTAACAGACATGTAGTAAGGATGAGCAAATCAATTCAACTGGTCTTAAATTTTTTGTGATTTGTTTCAGGCAAACAAGCGAGAAAGATCGAGAGAGAGAGAGAGAGAGAGAGAGAGTGCCTAGAATACTACAGTGGGTTTCTCAGCAATATATATGCATTGTCTGGGGGGGTACTCTTCCTCACTATAAAGAGTGCCTAGTATGCGTAGTAAGTGTGCGGAGTATCATAGGCCAGAAAATGTCCCTCAGGGTTTCTGGGAAAAATATTCAAATTAGCTTGCTTAAGCGCTTGCATCTCTACATTGTTTCATAGAAAAGAGACATGCAAAATAGATTCCTTACCCAAAGGAAAGCTGTCTCATATCAGGAATCCAGCTCGTTCTGGCTAACTCTACTTTAACAGAGCTGAGAAAAGAAATTTTGTTTGGCTGCCTGAGGGGCCTTGGTTGGGGTACTATTTCTTCTTATGGAGAGCACCGAGTATGTATGAGGAGAATTGTAACCCAGTCAACATTTCTCTGGGTTTCTGGGAAAATATATGAAAATTAGCATATCTTATATTTGCTGACATCATATAAGCTTAGGAAAACTAATTTGAATATCTTTTGAGAAACCCAGAGAGATTGTCTGGCCTACAATATTCTGCACACGTACTATGCATACTAGGCACCCTCCATAATGAGG
The DNA here is from genome assembly GCF_905171765.1 of Bufo bufo. NCBI lineage: Eukaryota > Metazoa > Chordata > Amphibia > Anura > Bufonidae > Bufo > Bufo bufo. The sequence continues at coordinate 36,890,963 of NC_053393.1, forward strand.
AAGAGTACCCCCCATACAACACATATTGCCAAGAAACCCACAGTAGGCGTTTTTTCCCTCTCTCTCCTTTTTTTCTCTTAGAATCGACTCATGTCTGAACCGTATTTTTTTTTAGCAAACCTAAGACGAACCGAATCTTAAAAGGTTCGCTCATCCCTAACATGTAGTTTTATTTTTTATAGGCAATGTATAATAAATGTGTAGGGGCAATGACCTGATGCTATTCTGGATTCCCTGGACACCATTGTGGTGTCACCATGTGTTAATGCTCTCTGGAAGGGATGGTAAGGCGTGGTGCACCCCAATCGGAAATAAGTCCAGAGAGTCAGGGTTTGCAGTAAACCAGTGTACTTCTTTTCTGGAGGGACTCAAGAGTAAAACTGGCTTTTCCAGTCTCCTCCCTGGCAGAAGGTTTTGTGCTGAGGAAAGTCCTGATTAAGCTATCCCTCTATCTCAGATGGCTGGCTCCCTGGCCAAAGGCTGTTGGCACAGGCTCTGTGGCTCAGTTGTCCAGCTGGCTCCCTGGTAACAGGTCTGGTGACTCAGGATCTGTGGCAGGTCTCAACATCTATTTTTGTTCCTTCATGCAGTCTGGCAGAGTCTCTTCTGCAAAATACTGGTCCCTATCCACAGACAACTAAGGGGCTATGACTGCTTTTCTTATATGTAGTTTGTAGCTGAACTGAAACCTAGTTGGAAGGGTGGAGCGGAGAAGCACAGCCTAAACAGAGACAATGTTAACATTTCTGTCTGTTATAGGATTGTAAAGAGCTTCAATGCAAGTCTATGTGAATGACTAAGCATTTTTTTTTAGACGTAGACAAGTCTTCAGACATAAATAACAGATCTAAAATAGACACTGAGAAGGTCAGTGTGTCTAGTTTTTTTCCCTCCAAAACATTGCCTAGTTAAAAAGTAATAAATTCTTTCAGTATTAGGGTACTTTCACACTAGCGTTTTTCTTTTCCGGCGCTGAGTTCCGTCCTAGGGGCTCAAATCCGGAAAAGAACTGATCAGTTTTATCCTAATGCATTCTGAATGGAGAGTCCGTCCTTCAGGATGCATCAGGATGTCTTCAGTTCAGTCTTTTTGACTGATCAGGCTTTTCAGAAAAACGTAGCATGCTGTATTTTTACCTCCGGCCAAAAATCCTGAACACTTTGACTGAACGTCCGATCCGGTTTTTTTCCCATTGACTTGCATTAACGCCGGATCTGGCGCTGTGTGTTCAGTCAAACCGGATCCGGCTTTTGTATGTTAAACCAGAAAAATGTGAAAAAAAAGTTAAAGTCCATAAATGGCGGATCCGTTTTTTCCAATGCATTTTTTCATTGTGATCAAAATCCTGATCAGGATTCAAATGTAATCAGTTTTCACACGTTTTTCCGGATCCAGCGGGCAGTTCCGGTGTCGGAATTGAACGCCGGATTAAAACAACGCTAGTGTGAAAGTAGCCTAAGCTGACAGTGCGTTAACCTTTTTCACAGAGCAGTGAAGCCATACTGTCATAACAGTTACTACAATAAACTTAGCACTTGATTTTTTATCTCATCATTTCTAAAATTTTGTTATTGGATTCTTTTTTTGGGTAATTTTTTACAACAACCATTTTTAGTTGGCTGTTTGCCTCTGCCGGCATCCTATAATTGGACAAAAAGAGAAGAAAATTTAGGATAGTTGAAACAGTTTAAAATACTAAAAGGGAATAAAATATAAAAATTAACACATTTGCCAGGAAATCAGTCGACATTTTCTAATTTCAGAAGCAATCTGCCAAAAGTTTATTTTTATTTTTTTTGCTTAACCTTTTCTCATTTACCACTTGAATGTGTCCATAAAATTTCTCTATGGTCAATATCACCTTTTTTAATTAGAATCCTGTCCTTCAGGGAGCCTTGACTATCTTGGAAATGTCACTAGAATACGCACTATCTTTCCACTCGCAGACGCTGGGGAAAATTGATCATTTAGATTGTACAACAAGAGCAAACATGTTTTTTTTCTAAACATCCCGTGGTAGGAGAGAGCGGTGACATTTCCAGGTGCACAGTGACATTGAGACAAGCTGGTTGTGTCTCGTGATTGCTTTACATTCATTAGACACAATTAGTATTGTATCAGTATTATGTATCAGTTGTCTCGCTGTTACCGTGAGTTGCTGCTAACGTTGGGGGATTACCAGAAATGGCAGAAGGCGACCAAACATACCGCCACAAAAAGAAAAATTGTATTGGATCTGACTCTGATTGTATACATACTCGCCTGGCTCAACAAACCCAATTTCCCAAAGACATTTTTTTTATATTTTCATTGGATCATCAACTTTTTTGGGGGGATTCATGAAGACTGACATTTCCTATGGTAGACTAGCTCTCCTGGTGCCTGGAATGATAGGTACCTAATTTATTGAGGTCCACCCCTAAGCACATCTCTGGTGCTCCATGCACCTGAAACTTAAATCTACACCAGCCAGGGACAGAAGTGGACTTCAGCTATAATATTTGCCTGTTTTCGACTTAAATGATAGACAATCTGGTTGGCCACAGGGGCTCCACCCTCCACTAAGCCCCACCCCTTTTGAAGAGTGTCGGGAAATGCAAAAAGTCACAGATTATAGAGCAAATATGGCGTGTGCCATAATTTGCAATGTTTTAATGCCACTTGTGTGGTGTGAAAGCCATGAAAAATCTCTCCCTCTACCTAACAAGTGTACTGCGACTTGGGGAAATACAGAAGGAAAGGGAAGTCACCGTAAAGTTATATCTGCTAAGGTGGGTATTCATAATTTCTCATAGATATTGATTCATTAGTAGCACACAATATCATTTTCTTTTTTTCCACAAATCAGTAGTATGCAAAGATAATGGACTTTGCAGTTGGTGTCCTCACCTCAGTTGGGCCATACCAACTGCACCCTAATATTCATCAGCCTCTGGCTGACAACCCTAAGGTATTTCAGTTACCTTCCTCAGTGGGAAGTTGCCTGAGTAAAATGTTCCTTAGCTTGCTGATCTGTTATCTATCTGTGTTCCAAACTCTGTCCATTTTCTGTTCTTTGACCCTCTGCTGCCTGACCTGACCTGTACCTGTTATAGTGATTCTACACTGCCTGCCCTGACCTTGGCTCCTTCCCATATTGCACATACTCTGCCAACCCTAACCTCAGCCTGTCCTTGATTATGATTCTGCTTGACCCCTCGGTGCCCTGCACTGGTCTTTCTGACCTCCTATGACTACATAGAGACTACTTCAAGAGGTAGAAGCCAGGTAATTCCCCTACAGCGAAGTCCAGATCCCTATATGGAGGATAAAGGGTGAATACCAGGGGACTGCCAAGATAATGCCCTTAGATTTAGCCCTAGGCCAAATCTGTTGGTTAGCACAGTGGTTCCACGCCCACTGCCATAACAGCAGTATATCTTATGAAAGAAAACTGCCTCTTTCTCCACTTATCAGAGGTCTCTTTCTCTCTACACTCGGCAATTGCACTTCCAACTGTTCAGGATCTCCGCACTCGCTGAAAAACAATGCAACTACAAGGTAGATGAGGAGACATAGGTGACACCTGGCTGGCAGATTTGTTGCAGATATTTCTCCAACTCTTCCTTAATTTCTCATCTGCAGGGGACATGCAGAAATCCATGTTTGGCACAAAAAAAAGCCCATTCAGGCTAATGGAACTCATTTTCAGTTTCAATAAATCTGCGGAAAACTGCTTAATATGCATCATGCAGCCAGATTGTGGGCATGAATACTGTAGCCAGGCATTTCTTTACCTAGTTGAAAAAAAAAATAATCACAGTTTTGCTCCCCTCCCACACACCTACAGTACTTATCCCTGAAGTGAGTTTTTGAGATTTCAGTACAATTCCATTCTGTTGATCTCAGTACCCTCAGTACCCTGAATAATGAGTAGCGAGGAGTTCAGAGCACAAGCCATGTCACCACATGTCGTTAACCGAGGCCAAACTTCTTCCTACTGTATCTAGATGCATCATCACAGCTTGTGTTATGAAGAGAGCCGCCATTTTCATCTGCACTTTGGAGAGGCAATGCTGCTCATGTCTTCCTAAAGTGGCTTTATCTGTCTTTGATACCTGGGAAAGTGGGCTCGGAGCAGCAGCGCTCATCTCATCTGTATGCTTACTGGTTTTCCTATGTAAAGGACAACTCATTGTGATATCACCAAATTACAAACTCTGCTCTGCTACAGCTTTAGAATGCCCGAGGTAAATTACTTTATCTGGCTAAATGCAACTTTGTATGCCATAGATCAACTGGAAAGACTTAATTGTGTGTGTAATTAATCTTTGGCACTAGTGCAGTGCTTCAGGGCATTGTTACGGGCATTTCAGCATTAATTATCAGTCGACTATAGTTTTTTCTTGCTAATTACTTGGGAAGTCATGTCAAGGTGACATCCCTCCACCCCAAATCTGTATAATTAGATATACACATTTCTCTATGGACACCACAATCTAAATCTGTATATATATCGATTACTTCCTCCTATCGTGATCATAAACTGTTCCAAACACATGCTGCCCCGATCCCATGCAAAAGGCGGAATAAAACAGAGGCGGCCCATGCAGCTGATATGGGCCCTAAGAGAAGTGGGGGACCAGACAAGGCTTGAGATATCCTACCAAATGTACACAAAATGAGGGTCACATAACTGTTCTTTCATTCAGTGGATGGGAAAAGCATGGGTGTAGGCAGCAGTGTGCACCGACAGTAGAGGGCCCTTGTGTAAGTACAATATATGGGCACGTTGCTCTGTAAACTGATGATATGGTCAGTCCTTCATTTGGTGCATACTTTCCAACAGTCCCATTATTACTGGGACAGTGCAATGAAGTAGGTCACTTTTGAAAGCCCTGCCCCCAAAACGGGCACTTTTTGGGCATTAGAGACCATTTTTGGGGGTTTTACTGTGTGACCCGAGGGGTAGGGCTTAAATTCCCTGACTTTTGCTTTTTAAATGTTTGTAAGTACATTGATGTGACAGTTCAACAGTAAGTATGAAATCTGGGATTCATTACTTGTGGGTTTCATTAGCACAGTTCCTTAATAGAAAGTGTGGTTCTCTTATTAAAGGGTTTTTCCAGTATTCAGAGGCAGGCTGGGAATTTAAAGTGGCCCTGGAAAAAATACTAAAAGTGACAGTATTTATGATGGGCTGTGGTATTTGGCTCTGTTGGGGTGGCATAATGTGCCACAATATGGTATTCCTGACCCTGCCTACTTCTGTTGGTCCTGCCATCCATCAATTTGGACCCAACTACAAAATGCCACAGCCCATCACAAAATTCTGTCATCAGCAGCACAAAATGCATTCCCAAAAAATTTTGCTGGCCGGCCATGAGTAGGGCTCATTCGCCCCCTGGGCATCCGCCCACCAGGAAATTTCACTGTAAGGTCTATAGCCAATCCGACCCTGCCATTATTTTAATATTGACAGCCTATCTTCAGGATACGTCATCAAAATGAAATCAGTGGAGGTCTGAATCTCAGCGATCCCGTTTGAGAGGCGTCGCCCCATTTGAGGAAGCTGCAGCACTCACCGGAGCTCCGATGAACACCGAGGTCTCCTCACAGCTTACCATACACAGCGCCGTCCATTGGAGAGTGGTTGTGCTTGGTATCACAGCTCACCTGAATGGCACTGAGCTGCGCCTAGGCCGTGTGACCAATGAGCGGTCACAGAGTGCAAAGGCCTCTTCAAACAGCTGAATGGAGGGAGTGCCGGGAGTCGGACCCCTGCCGATCTCATATTGATGGTCTGTACTCCTGCAAAAGCCCTTTAAGGTGGCAGTGAACCACTGTGTTTACAGAGCCCATAGGCTGATGTTCAGATTGCCCATATGGCAAGCTTGCCCATAAGTAGCAGTTGTTGGGGTTGGAGTTGTTGGGGTTTTCTCACATTTTAGCATATCTAGGACATCTAGCAAACTATGACACTACTGAAAAATCTCCCCAAAAGGGCATATGAAATCTTTAGAAGGTTTCTATGGGAAGTACAGAGGCAGTAATGGCATCGAGACCATAAGGACCCTCTGCCACATAAGAAGACACTGGTGTTATGAATGGCACATGGTAGGTGGAGGGCCAGTTACAAATTTTGCATTGAAGCTCATGGGTTTCACATTATCCCTCTTGTCTCTAAAAAATCCAATAGGATTAGGCCCCATGCACACGACCCTATCCGTTTTGCGGTCCGCGATCTGCAAAATATGCCCCATGTTGCATCCACATTGACTGCAATGGGTCATTGGTCCGCAATTTGAGGACGAGTATAGGACACGTTCTATTTTTTTGCAGAACGGACATATGGAGGTGGAAAGCAAATGGATCATCCATGTGCTTTCTACGTTCATATATCCGTTCAGTAAAAAGATAAGACTATGGGGGGTCATTTATTATTGGCAGTGCGCCACTTTTTGGCATAATTTTGTTGCAGATTTGGTCGCAAACACGTTTTGCGGTGAAATCTGCAACTTTTCCCTGCTCATGCCACTTTTCCGAGGTGGAGAAAAAAGGGGACATGGAGTTGGGGGGTCCGGCCCATCTCATTCATTATTTTTCTTGCCAGTTTATGCCATGGAAAATGGTCTTAAACTGCGCCAGCAAGGGAGCTGGCGTAGTTTAAATCATGTCGCATAGCCGGCTGCACCACACGTCAAAGTTATGGCTTAATTGGGCACCAGCGCAGCGTCTAAATCGCTGGTCTTAATAAATGACCCAATGAAAACAATGGGTCTGCAAATAAAATGCAGATGGCACACGGACTGCATCTGTATTTTGCGGATATGGATACGGTTGTGTGCATGAAGCCTTAAAGTGACACATTTCCATGGCCATTTTATTTGTAAAACATGATGTCTTGCATGCATCATATAAATCACGGATACATAGATGGACTCCTCTGTGGATTACAACCCTCACCAGGTTAATGGGTTTAATAGCTGTAGTGGCATCTACAGCTCTCGAGAATTTCGCCAGTCATGTAACAAGCAGAGAACTTTGATGGTCATCCCAGCAGATTGATGCTTAATGCACACATAGGATGGTAATTGCTCCTTAATGTGGAGTTAAATTTACCTCAAATTATATACATTATGGTAATGAATATGTTATTAGCTTTCCTATATATTTGCATAATTGGGCATAAGACCGCAGGTGTCTTGTGAACGCTGCACATTGTGAAGATGTGACAATATAGGGCACACGCTGAGTGAAGTTTGCATTTCATATTAAAGGGGTTGTCTCATCTCACCGTTACTAAGTTGAGATAAAACACGATACAAACCACCAGCCGTCCGGAAAAAAGCTGAGTGCTCCGGCTCTCGCTGTTTTAGCAGCAAACATTGCAGTGAATGAATAATAAAGTAGAGATGAGACAACCCCTTTAACTGTAATGACAATACCCTGATCCTTTTGTAAATGTTATAAAAAGAGAAGTGTAAAATAAGTAAGAGAGTAGATGTCACCATCATACCTCATCCTGGAGCCAAACACCATGGTGTGTTCTACAGTCTGCTGCTTACCATCTTCTTATCAAAGCTAGGCTATGATTTAAAAAGGTAAAGAATGCTCCCATATACAAGAATATAACTACTATAGTACTGCCTTCAATGTACAAGTATATAGCTACTATAATACTGCTCCTATGTACAGGAATATAACTACTATAATACTGCCTTCAATGTACAAGTATATAGCTACTATAATACTGCTCCTATGTACAAGAATATAACTACTATAATACTGCTCCTATATACAAGAATATAACTACTATAATACTGCTCCTATGTACAAGAATATAACTACTATAATACTGCTTCTATATAAAATAATACAACTACTATAATACTCCTCCTATGTACAAGAATATAACTACTATAATACTGCTCCTATGTACAATAATATAAGTACTATAATACTGCTCCTATGTACAAGAATATAACTACTATAATACTGCTCCTATGTACAAGAATATAACTACTATAATACTGCCTCCTATGTACAAGAATATAACTACTATAATACTGCCTCCTATGTACAAGAATATAACTACTATAATACTGCTCCTATGTACAAGAATATAACTACTATAATACTGCCTCCTATGTACAAGAATATAACTACTATAATACTGCTCCTATGTACAAGAATATAACTACTATAATACTGCTCCTATGTACAAGAATATAACTACTATAATACTGCTCCTATGTACAAGAATATAACTACTATTATACTGCTCCTATGTACAAGAATATAACTACTATAATACTGCTCCTATGTACAAGAATATAACTACTATAATACTGCCTCCTATGTTCAAGAATATAACTACTATAATACTGCTCCTATGTACAAGAATATAACTACTATAATACTGCACCTATGTACAAGAATATAACTACTATAATACTGCTCCTATGTACAAGAATATAACTACCATAATACTGCCTCCTATGTACAAGAATATAACTACTATAATACTGCTCCTATGTACAAGAATATAACTACTATAATACTGCTCCTATATACAATAATATAACTACTATAATACTGCTCCTATGTACAAGAATATAACTACCATAATACTGCCTCCTATGTACAAGAATATAACTACTATAATACTGCTCCTATGTACAAGAATATAACTACTATAGACTGGCGGAGCCTAGCCACGCTGCTGAATGGCCGCACGAGCTTGAGCTCCTCCAGCAAACCGGCTCATTTGCCCTAATTAAGCATATAAATTCGCCTTATTATGGGGAAACCTGGTAAAGACAAGGCTAGAGGAAGTGCAGAGACAACCCCGAGACATACCAAGCAGCCGGAGATGGAGAAATATCTCCGGAAAAGGCTGAGGCTTGTGACACAGAAAGGCCCTAATATGGCGGAATCCGCGGCTCATGACTCCGATATAGGGGACCTCTCCGATGCATGCAGCGGCTCTGATATATCAGACAGGAGACCCAGAGATCCCCCTATGTCGGAGAAAACCCTCCGACGTGTCCTGGAATCTGCTCTCTCACCTATTAAACAGGATTTATCAGATATAAAAGATGACCTGAGGCATCTGGGTCAGAGAGTGGTCGCGTTAGAGGCAGCACAAGAATCAATCATTGCCTATGAAGGCAAAGCATCTGAGGTTCTGGCGACCCATAAGACCTTGCTGAATGAGGCCTTCTTAAAGCTTGAAGAACAGGAGAATCGTAGCCGTAGGCACAACATCCGTATCCGCGGCTTACCTGAATCGATTGCGGCTGAGGCCTTACCGACAGTGGCGCGCGAAATTTTCTCCATGTTGCTGGATCCTGATAAAGCGGCAGGAATTGTGGTGGAACGGATACACAGGGCGCTGCTCCCCAGGCCTAAGCCACAGGAACCTCCACGCGACGTCATCTGCGGCCTGTTAAGTTACGTGGACACTGCGGCCCTCCTGAAGAAACAGAGAGAGATCGAGGTACTTGAATATGAAGGCACCCCATTCCAGATGTACCAAGATTTGGCGCCATCTACTTTGGCGAAGCGGTGCTTGCTGAAGCCCCTTTTGGATGTCCTGAGGAAAACATCTACGCCATTTCGGTGGCTATACCCCTTTGGGCTCGCTGTCTCCAGAAACGGTAAATTGCTTACCATAAGATCTCCTGCGGATCTCGCTTCGGTTTGGAACTCACTGGATGTCCCTCCTGTGGATATCCCTTCATGGTTGCCGGCCGACCAAGATGGCCCCCTACCTGTTCCACCACGTGTCTCGGCATGGCAGAAGGCCTCATCAGGCAGATCGGAGCGCCCGGGAAAAGGCAAGATGGAGAGGGCTCCCACCTGATTTATGGGACGTATGTTATTCTCAGCTAAGTTTGTAAGCTCCTGATAGTATTATCCAATATAGGTTGGAGTTTTCTGTTTTTCAACTTTCAGTATGCAGATTTGATAAAGGTTGACCTGGCCTCTATCCCTGCTCGTTTGGGGCTTGTCTGATTTTTACATGCTTATTCCTGAAATATGGAATCGAAACAGAAGTGTAACGTTTCTTAATCCTGTGCTGGACGTTGTCTCTGAACTGAGAACTTGGTTCCCCACCTGAAGGGTAATGACCGGTTAGATACTGGAGCTGGTCGTATTTTTTGTTGTTGGTCTTTTTCGTTATAGACCATAGGGTGCTTTACTTGCCCCCTCACCAATCCAACCTGTCTTGGATGGTGATAGGTGAAGCACCTACTCTTCTTTAGATGAATATTATGTCTGAACTGGGTTATTACCAGTCTTTTTCCTTACTTTTCCTACTCTGCTCATATATACTATATGCTCTGTAGCTCTCTCATGGGTATATTATGCTATTTCTTCCTTGAACATATACTGAAATGTCATCAATTGTAGTCGCCTCACTAAATGCACACGGGCTGAACGAGCCATGCAAAAGGTCTCAAATCATTTCTCTTCTCCTGAGGGATAAAGCCTCAGTGGCCTTCCTACAAGAGACTCATTTTAGAACGGGCAAAATCCCTAACCTCCCTCCTAAGAAATTTGTCCAGTGGTTTCATAGTACACATGATTCTACTAGTAGAGGGGTTAGTGTTGCGGTGCATAAAAATCTCCCTTTTAAGCACACCGCTATTTCTGCTGACCCTGAGGGCAGGTATATTTTTGTAAAGGGGGTATTAGGAGACTCAGCAGTCACATTTGCCAATCTCTATGCACCTAACAGAGGCCAAGTACCATGGCTTGTTCAGACCCTTGTTTTACTGTCATCTTTCTCTGATGGATTGCTAGTTTTAGGGGGCGACTTCAATGTGGCCCTGGAGCCGTCAGTGGACACCTCAGAGGGTAGACCGTCTGTTTCCTATAAGCTTTTGAAAAGGCTTAAAACTTCCCTGAGAAAATTGAGGGTCCTGGATGTCTGGCGATCTTTGAATCCCAATGGCTGAGATTATACATTTTATTCGCATGCCAAGATGTCCTTTCATAGATTAGATTATTTGTTCTTGTCTGATTCGCTTATACGTAATGTCTCTGGGGCCCGGATTGGTAGTATCACGCTATCCGACCATGCTCCTGTTATTATTAACTTCTCCCTATCCAGTCCACAGAAAAAAGAGCATTTATGGCGTCTAAACGACACCTTGATTTTGGATCCCACTCAAGCTTGCAAAATTGGGGCCTCGATTTCTGAATTTTTTGAGCTTAACGACACGCCAGACTCCCCCCCTTCCCCCGCCATATTATGGGAATCCCATAAGGTAGTAATAAGGGGAGAACTTATTGCATTAGGGGCCTATGTGAAGAAACAGAGGACGCAGGCCTTAGATGGCTTATTAGCAGAGATTGCTCGCCTTGAATCCTCTCATAAGGAGTCACAGGCCAAGCGCACCCTGAAGGAGCTTACTGAAGCTAGAGTACGCTTAAAAAACCTATTAAATGTAACTTCTGCTAAATTGGTTCTACGATCAAGATTTAAGGCCTATGCGCATGGGGATAGAGGAAACAGACTGATGTCGGCGATTGTCAAGAAACAGTTCTCTGACTCCTTTGTTTCCTCTATTAAAGACCCCAAAGGTAATATACACAAATCTACCCCAGACATTGCCAAGGCATTCTGCTCCTTTTATGAAGCATTATACAACTTACCTTCCCCTAAAGGGGCTACGGCTGGTGATCTTTCAGAGGCCACAGACAAGTTTTTGCAGACTCTAGATCTTCCTTCAGTATCCTCGGTCAAGGCATCCCAACTGACTAGACCCATAACTGATTCTGAGATTCATAAGGTGCTCATGTCCATCCCCTCAGGCAAAAGCCCGGGACCAGATGGTTTCTCTATCACGTATTACAAGTCCTTTAAAGACATTTTAATTCCCCGCTTCAGAAATTTGTGCAACTACCTTCTTACTGGAGGCTCCCTGGCCCCACACTCCTTATTAGCGCACATTACTGTCCTACATAAGGAGAATAAAGACCTGACTTGCTGCAGTAACTATAGGCCAATCTCTTTGCTTAATAATGATGTAAAGTGGTGGGCGAAAATCTTGGCTACTAGGTTGCAGGATGTTCTACCTGACATTGTGCATAAAGAACAAGTGGGCTTTGTCCATGGCAGACAGGGGGCGGAAAATACTGTACGGCTTCTACATATTGTAAATTGGGCTAAAAAATCATCCAAGCCCTTGCTATTGGTTAGTACTGATGCGGAAAAGGCTTTCGACAGGGTCAGCTGGCATTTTATGTCGCGGACCCTGTCGAGGTTTGGCCTCCCAGACCAATTCATTACAGCTATTCATACTTTATATTCGTCCCCCTCTGCCAGGGTCAAAGTTAACGGCACATTGTCACCACCATTTTGCATCACTAATGGGACGAGACAAGGGTGCCCCCTTTCTCCTGCACTATTCATTTTAGTGATGGAGACACTCCTATGTAGAATTAGAGCAGACCCGGATATTAAAGGCCTTCAGGTGGGTTCTGACACACATGTTACTGCAGCATTTGCGGATGATCTTTTAGTCATGACCTCCAACCCTAGAGAGGCTTTGCCCAAATTGCTGAACATATTTGAAGACTTTGGGTTTATATCCAACTTTAAAATTAACTACGGAAAATCCATGGCACTCAATATCTCCTGCCCACAAACTGTAATTAACGCTCTTAAACGTGCTACTCCATTCACTTGGGCCTCCAGAGACATTACGTATTTGGGGACTCATATATCGGCTAATGTTCAGGATTTGGCCTCCCTTAACTATATACCGCTCTTGAAAACTGTTCGTACACATCTACAAAATTTGAAGCTTCCGTTTGTCTCCTGGGTAGGGAGAAAAAACTACATTAAGACCTTTATTCTTCCCAAATTTCTGTACCTGCTGCAATCCCTCCCTATTTGGTTACCAAACTCGTACTTCACTGAAATCCGTAGGGTATTTACACGCTTCCTCTGGAATGGCAAATCACCCCGTATTGCTTATTCTGTTCTCACAAGAGACAGGAGGTTCGGAGGCTTTGGGATGCCAGATGTGAAGCTTTATTACACTGCTGTACAACTATGTAGATGTGTAACTATTATGTCTCGCCAATCTGATTCCCTTTGCGCCCGTCTTGAAAATGCACTTTGTACCAACCAAGAACTACTTACTAAATGGGGCATTAGAACTATTTCAGCTAATCACAATTTCTCTTCTCTGGTTTGGAAAGGAATGTTGGTGGAGTGGTCTAAGATGGTCCAGTCCCAAATTTTCAATTTCCCTAGTCCTTGTATGCCACTTAAACTACTACAAAGCCACATTCATCCTTCTATATTAAACCCCTCCGGAATTTGGTCTAAGCTCGCTGATATTCCTCTGCGAGATGTCCTTCTTCCGGATGGTAGTTTGAACTGGGATTCAGTATTAGGTCTCCCCGAGGTTAAAGCTGCACCTTTTTTCCATCTAGCAAATTTCCAAATGGATACTAGAAAGTGTACTGGAGCCTTTACAGGTAATAGCTCCCCCTCTTGGCTGGAAAAGAAGGTTTTAACTGCCAAACCCCCACTTAGACCATTATCTCAGATGTATAAAGAAATACTTTCCTCTGTACCCCCAGAGCTACATTATGTGATCTCCTGGGAACGGGAACTATCTCTGTCCCTTACGGAACCGGAGAGGGCGTTTATCCTGGCTCATTCACATGGCTTCAATCGTTGTGTGAGGATCCAGGAGAATTCCTTTAAGCTTCTCAGTAGGTGGTGCAAGACTCCTGAGTTCTTGCACAAACTGAACTCAGAAGTTCCTGAAATGTGTTGGAGATGCAACACGGATACTGGCTCTCTGTCACATATTTGGTGGCTTTGCCGGAAGATCCAACCATTTTGGAAATCAATCGAGACATTAGTCAACCAGATATGTAATACTAAGATATCTTTGGACGCTAAGCTTATCCTATTGTGGTGCCCCAATAGTTCTTTCACCCCCACCAAACATGATCTTCCAACGATGTTGCTTACAGCAGCAAAATTACTTATCCCCTTTCTATGGAAGAATGATTCCCCACCGACTCTTTCAATGTGGACTGATAAAGTAGACCAGATATATTGTTTTGAGGAGCTTGCGCATTGGAAAAATAACTCACGCTCTCGCTTCTTAAAAATGTGGTCCCCGTGGAAAGCTTATAGGAATTTTACATAAAAGAGCAGATACTTTCCATTCCCTTATTTCCTCTCCCCCCGATCCACCCTATATGTTGTTTTCTATTCTTTTCTTTTTCTTTCTCTTGAATGACAGCCTCTGATTAATGAGAATTATAACTTGTAACCCCCACCTGTGATATGCAGATTTGATAACTGCTTTGCATTCTAATGCCATCTTTGTATTGCCATATGTGGGCCTAGGCCTTGATTTTTCTTTCAATAAAAAGAAATATGGTTAAGAATATAACTACTATAATACTGCTCCTATGTACAAGAATATAACTACTATAATACTGCTCCCATGTACAAGAATATAACTACTATAATACTGCTTCTATATACAAGAATATAACTACTATAATACTGCCTCCTATGTACAAGAATATAACTACTATAATACTCCTCCTATGTACAAGAATATAACTACTATAATACTGCTCCTATGTACAAGAATATAACTACTATAATACTGCTTCTATATAAAAGAATATAACTACTATAATACTACCTCCTATGTACAAGAATACAACTACTATAATACTCCTCCTATGTACAAGAATATAACTACTATAATACTGCTCCTATGTACAATAATATAAGTACTATAATACTGCTCCTATGTACAAGAATATAACTACTATAATACTGCTCCTATGTACAAGAATATAACTACTATAATACTGCTCCTATGTACAAGAATATAACTACTATAATACTGCACCTATGTACAAGAATATAACTACTATAATACTGCACCTATGTACAAGAATATAACTACTATAATACTGCTCCTATGTACAAGAATATAACTACTATAATACTGCACCTATGTACAAGAATATAACTACTATAATACTGCTCCTATGTACAAGAATATAACTACTATAATACTGCTCCTATGTACAAGAATATAACTACTATAATACTGCTCCTATGTACAAGAATATAACTACTATAATACTGCTCCCATGTACAAGAATATAACTACTATAATACTGCTTCTATATACAAGAATATAACTACTATAATACTGCCTCCTATGTACAAGAATATAACTACTATAATACTCCTCCTATGTACAAGAATATAACTACTATAATACTGCTCCTATGTACAAGAATATAACTACTATAATACTGCTTCCTATGTACAATAATATAACTACTATAATACTGCTCCTATGTACAAGAATATAACTATTATAATACTGCCTCTTATGTACAAGAATATAACTAATATAATACTGCCTCCCATGTACAAGAATATAACTACTATAATACTGCTCCTATGTACAAGAATATAACTACTATAATACTGCTCCTATGTACAAGAATATAACTATTATAATACTGCCTCTTATGTACAAGAATATAACTAATATAATACTGCCTCCCATGTACAAGAATATAACTACTATAATACTGCTCCTATGTACAAGAATATAACTACTATAATACTGCTCCTATGTACAAGAATATAACTACTATAATACTGCTCCTATGTTCAAGAATATAACTACTATAATACTGCTTCTACATACAAGAATATAACTACTATAATACTGCTCCTATGTACAAGAATATAATTACTATAATATTGCCTCCTATGTACAAGTATATAGCTACTATAATTTTTCTGTCTTCATACACATTCACACAGTGTGCAGTCTGATATTCAGCATAAATTATTCTTGTCTTCCAAATAAGAGGACTGTTCTTTGTAGTCTAACTTGTTTATAGGTCAACAGGTCGTTTATATGTGACATTGAGAAACAGTTCTTATTGTTTGAACATTGTGTGTGGATTAAGTTAAATGATCAGGACTGATATTCTACTGTTTGGCCACTAGATGTTGCTGTTTCTTAAACACAGATTACAGACTGCAGATATCTGAATATTCAAAGGAGTGGGGTTTGAGAACCTGCTAGAATGGAGGCAGCAGCCATCTTAGAAGCTAGCTAAGACTGAGGAGCTGTGTGTGAGCAGAGAATCTTAAGGATCCAGGAGTGAGAGGACCCCTCAGTGATCACAGCTGCAGCTGTGTGAAGTTGATCGTTGTCCAAGACAAAGTTCCTGTCCAGGGAAAGGAGGATTGTTTCCAGGAAGGCTGATAACAGCTAAGGAACAAAGCTACATACACTGCGGGACCTCATGTTTGCTGGAGAGACTGGTTGTTTGGTTCAGAGTCATCAGCGGAAGAAGAGCAGACCCGGGTCGATAAGATCGTGCACGCACCTTATTGCAGTGTTGGCGCCTAGAAACTGAGACCAGGCCTGTAGTTAGCTAGTTAGGGTCTCTGCTTTGTGTCAGGCCTAAAGTGTTGCTACTGTTACTACAAGGACTTAATTACTAAAAGGGACAATGTACATTTAAGAGCTGATAAATACCCCCACAAACTCGATCTAGTTCAGCGTTTTTGCTCAGGATTAATACTCAGGCACGTGCTAACGGACTAGTTATGGGAGGGGGGGATACTATAGAGCACGGTAAGATTGTAAATTGTTGCGTCTCAGGCTAGCACGTACTAAGCACCCAAACAATTGTTCGTGTTTACGTCAGGGTAATAATAGGTACGGCGAGGCAGTTTTAGATGTGCCCGCCAGTAGGTAAATTACCGTACGATTTGCTCCGGCATCCACCAGAGGGCGCCATGCAGTGCAGCACAGGGCTCTCAGCCTTCGGGCTGGGTGGATGTAAATTTATTTTATGTTCTCAGCATTTGTGGTTGTGTTTATTATCACGTGTTAGTAAAATTCAGTTTTGGCAAAAACTGGTATCAGAGTTGCTTTCCTCGTTTGGGACTTCACTGTATCCTAGGGAGTCCACCATGGTACATGGATTACAACTTGGCGTAGTTGGCAGGATACAGCAACCGTTATGGACGGGAACACGGTGGGAGACCTTCCCCCAATGCCAGGACCCAGCTCAGGGTGCGCCAGTGCAAGGCCAACTTGCCCCAACACCGCTGATAAAGCTTGCCCCTGCCATGCCTGCACCAGTAGGGTACATCCCCATGGGGGCACTGTTGCATCATCTGCCATAATTTCATAACAAAAACATGACGTTGCAAAACTGGACTAAAAGGGTGCAAAGTGCGGTTAGAATGTGTAACCTGACCCCCGAGCTGCAAGCAGAGGTTGTATTGGGTGCTCTAGAGGGTGACGTCAGATGGACAGTGATGGTAAGGCCCAAATCCGAGAGAGACAGCCTATAGAAAATATTCTCCCTGCTTGAGAGAGCCCAGGGGGGGCATGCTAAAGTAGTGCAGTTGCCGAGCCACTTCTTCAACTGACCACAGCGAGAGGGCGAGACCCTGATGCAGTACTCCAATGCCCTACAGGAGACGCTAAATAAAATATACAGGGAGTGCAGAATTATTAGGCAAGTTGTATTTTTGAGGATTAATTTTATTATTGAACAACAACCATGTTCTCAATGAACCCAAAAAACTCATTAATATCAAAGCTGAATATTTTTGGAAGTAGTTTTTAGTTTGTTTTTAGTTTTAGCTATTTTAGGGGGATATCTGTGTGTGCAGGTGACTATTACTGTGCATAATTATTAGGCAACTTAACAAAAAACAAATATATGCCCATTTCAATTATTTATTTTTACCAGTGAAACCAATATAACATCTCAACATTCACAAATATACATTTCTGACATTCAAAAACAAAACAAAAACAAATCAGTGACCAATATAGCCACCTTTCTTTGCAAGGACACTCAAAAGCCTGCCATCCATGGATTCTGTCAGTGTTTTGATCTGTTCACCATCAACATTGCGTGCAGCAGCAACCACAGCCTCCCAGACACTGTTCAGAGAGGTGTACTGTTTTCCCTCCTTGTAAATCTCACATTTGATGATGGACCACAGGTTCTCAATGGGGTTCAGATCAGGTGAACAAGGAGGCCATGTCATTAGATTTTCTTCTTTTATACCCTTTCTTGCCAGCCACGCTGTGGAGTACTTGGACGCGTGTGATGGAGCATTGTCCTGCATGAAAATCATTTTTTTCTTGAAGGATGCAGACTTCTTCCTGTACCACTGCTTGAAGAAGGTGTCTTCCAGAAACTGGCAGTAGGACTGGGAGTTGAGCTTGACTCCATCCTCAACCCGAAAAGGCCCCACAAGCTCATCTTTGATGATACCAGCCCAAACCAGTACTCCACCTCCACCTTGCTGGCGTCTGAGTCGGACTGGAGCTCTCTGCCCTTTACCAATCCAGCCACGGGCCCATCCATTTGGCCCATCAAGACTCACTCTCATTTCATCAGTCCATAAAACCTTAGAAAAATCAGTCTTGAGATATTTCTTGGCCCAGTCTTGACGTTTCAGCTTGTGTGTCTTGTTCAGTGGTGGTCGTCTTTCAGCCTTTCTTACCTTGGCCATGTCTCTGAGTATTACACAGCTTGTGCTTTTGGGCACTCCAGTGATGTTGCAGCTCTGAAATATGGCCAAACTGGTGTCAAGTGGCATCTTGGCAGCTGCACGCTTGACTTTTTTCAATTCATGGGCAGTTATTTTGCGCCTTGGTTTTTCCACACGCTTCTTGCGACCCTGTTGACTATTTTGAATGAAACGCTTGATTGTTCGATGATCACGCTTCAGAAGCTTTGCAATTTTAAGAGTGCTGCATCCCTCTGCAAGATATCTCCCTATTTTTGACTTTTCTGAGCCTGTCAAGTCCTTCTTTTGACCCATTTTGCCAAATGAAAGGAAGTTGCCTAATAATTATGCACACCTAATATAGGGTGTTGATGTCATTAGACCACACCCCTTCTCATTACAGAGATGCACATCACCTAATATGCTTAATTGGTAGTAGGCTTTCGAGCCTATACAGCTTGGAGTAAGACAACATGCATAAAGAGGATGATGTGGTCAAAATACTCATTTGCCTAATAATTCTGCACGCAGTGTAGTGGCGAGACCCAGAGGCCATGGGAGCCTTCTGGGAGGTGGACCGGCTACTAAGAGACCAGTTCATAGTGGGACTCTCCAAAAAGTTCTTACAGGACAAATTGCAAGAGATGAAACGGCCGACATGACATTCTACAGCGTCTACCTAGCCGCTGTGGAAAGAGAGGAAGAGCACATGCCTGTGCCCGCGAGAGTAGTGAGTAGCACCCTGTAACGCTCCAATGGCTTTGGACCCGCTGTGCCACTTACCGGTTTGGCTTTGGGCCAAACTTGGAAGCGGAATCTAAGTGTTCCCATGGTCTTCACCCTTTATCCCACTCCAGGATACGGAAGCTGGTCTTTGCTGCAGGGGAGATGCCAGGTTGCTACCGCAAGAATGGTCCCGGCTAAATGGCAGCTGGCCGAGTAGGCCAGAACGCCCTGGTGCAAGCACTGGGGATACAGGCAGGTGGAGCGAGCTGTTGTTGGATGGAAGAATCGCAGCAGCAGAGTCAGATGAAGCAGAGCTGAGTTGGTGATTAAGCAGAGCTGGAGCTGTTAGAACAGCAGAGCTGAATAGCTCAGGTGCAGCAGGTGTAACAAGCTGAACAGCAGACAGAGGTGTGGCCGTCAGTCCAAATCATACAATTTAGAGCAGCAAGGTACAGGAGGATCAAGCAGAGACGAGGGCTGGATACAGGCTAAGGTCAGAAGCAGGATAACAACACAGGAACAACAAGCTGGAACCTTCGCTGTAGAAAACGACAATATTGCTCAGGCATCACAGAAAGGGGGAAGCACCCTTATAAAGGTGGTGCCTGGCTGGGATTAGAGAGAAGGCAGAATCAGGGGCGTGCACGCACGCTTAAAGAAACAGGACGCATGCGGCTCCTAAAAGGTGCAACTGAAGCTGTCGCCGCCTGCAGGAAAGCGGGTCCGGAGCCTGCAGCGGAGAGGAGGAGCCTTGTGTGCAGTTCGACTGAGGTACATAGCAGGATGCACTGCACGCTGGGGGCTGCCAACTGTCATTGTTACACACCCATGCTACAGGGGACCAGTCGGGGTCTGAAGACTCAGAGTCCTTAAAGGATGTGGTCCAGGCCTTGCGGACAGAATTGAGAGAACTTCGGCCGGAAGTGTCCCAGATGAACATAGAATCTCCCTGCCCTCTGCAAATGACCCCTGCACCCCGCGCCACTCCACCCAGGATAACTCAGGTGAGAGGGCACATCAAAAGAGGGCCCCTCTGTTGGGTTTTTCAACAGTACGGCAATATGGCCAGAGAGTGCCCCGAACAGATGAAGTCCAAGCCTACGTTAAACTTCCGACCACCGCAGTATCTGGGCGTCCTGCGGCGATACACCAAAAGCTAAGCCCTATGCGTGAGGAACACCTGTATGCCAGCAGCCCTGTTATGGAAGCTGAGTTGGAAGGCCAGAAGGTACGCTGTCTAGTTGATACAGGGTTGGAGTGCACCCTTATGCCTCTGGAGTTCTTCGAAAAACACTTTGGACATATGATGGAGCTGGAAGATGGGAGCGTCATCAGGCTGACGGCTGCCAATAACAGAGAGATGGACGTCCAAGGGATAGTCTAGATGCGGGTCCGACTGTTTGGGCAAGACATCGGCAAGAAGGGGGTCGTGCTGGTGAACCATTCGTCCTGGAGAGGAATAGACGTGACACTAGGTATGAATGTCCTGAGAGACCTAGACCATCAACTATATGCCAAAGAAGGACCGAAGTATTGGCAATGGGCCACCACACACTGGCCAACCCAGAAGGTTCTACAGCAGATGGTGAGGAGCTGTAGTCTGCAAAAGAGCAACATGTCCGTTGGACACGTGAAGGTGCCGCGGAGGACCCCCGTGAAGATCCCACCTCGACAAGAACAAATATTGATGCTACTGGTGGGGCTGGACGACAGCTGAATGGACTGGAGGTTCTGATCGAGCCTACTTACCAAGAGGAAACACAGACTCGCCCACTGGTAGCCCGGAGCCCTCCCTATTGTGGAGGATGGATGTGTGCCTGTACGTTGTCTCAACGTTGAAGACTGCGAGTTAACTGTTCCTGGAATACCTTGCTGGCCAAAATGTATATGTATGAAGGGGACATCCCTCGACAAAGGGGCCTAATGTTACAGCCAGATAGGAGATCATACTGGACCTATGCTGTAGAGGTCCATCAATGGGAGCCACCAGCAGCGGAGTGGAACGGTCAAGTGATCATGGCCCGGATGGGGGTGGACTGCAAGACCCTGACTCCAGGACAACAGAAGTTGCTGGAAGACACCCTTTGGGAATTTCAGGAGGCGTTCTCGAGACACGATGAGGACTTTGGGCGTGCTTTCACCATCGAGCATGAAATCCCCACCGGTGATGCTGCACCAATTAGGGAATGTTACCGGCAAATCCTGCCTAAAATGTACCAGGAGGTGAAGGACATGGTGGCCAGCATGTTGGAAAATCAGGTGATTCAGAAGAGTCAAAGTCCTTGGTCTTTTCCAGTAGTCTTGGTGCGGAAGAAAGATGGGGGTCTCCGGTTCTGCGTGGATTATCAGAAGCTGAATGCCCAGACCGTCCAGGATACCTACCCTCTTCTGCGGAGTGAGGAGTCATTGTCTGTCCTGGGTCATGCAAAGTTCTTCTCGACTCTTGACCTGGCCAGTGGGTATTGGCGGGTATCGGTGGCCAAGAAGGAAATATTTAGTGTCTTGCCGTGCTCTTAGCATACCACATCGCTTGCAGATACTGCCTTCATGACCATTGGTCCTATTTAGTAGCTCTCATCCGATCACTGCGCCAGACTCTGTCTTCACATGCTCGGGATAGAAAAATCCTTCTGTTACTGAAGGTCAATGACCCGACGGCTACTCTCAACCTGGTTTAGCCAGCCTGTCAAAGCTGTTGCCTGGGGTGTGGCCGCTACGCATGTTACAGCTGCTAGGAGCCACAGGTGAGAGCTGAGTGTCAGGTGGGGACCAAAGGTGTACTAGCTGCCCTAAATAGATCACGACATGCCCCCACCAGAGGTACTACTCCTCCCTAGACATGCCATACACCCTACACCCCATACACAAGTGGTACACCCTAACCCAAGACCAGTGCAGAGGGATGGGTAACGAGTGATGGTCAAAGCCAAGTGACCACCTGGGAAGTTGGATGGGTGGTGGGAGGCGGTCCCATACACAGTAAAGAGGAGGGTAGACCCTGCCATCCCAGTCTATGAGGTAGAGACAATAGGGACTGGGGGGCCCTCACGAAACTTGCACCATAGTATGTTGAGGCGTTGTAATTTTGATGAGCCTGTGTGCGTGAAGGAGATGCCTCCTCCTGCTCAGAGTACAGAGGAAATCCCACAGTAGAGGAGGAGGAAGAGCAATGGTGGGTTGTCCCAGCCCCTGTACCCACAGATGCTCCGGCCGTGGCAACTTTGCCACCCAGAGAAAATGCTGAGCAGTCAGCAGATCCTTCCCCGTCAGATTTTCTTGATGTCCCCAGTGCTTCTGAGCCTCTCACTCTGCAAAGGTCAACCAGGCCCAACGCTGGTTTGCCCCCACAGCGCTATGCCCAGGATTAGTTTGTATGGGGAGAGTTGCCGAGGACGACAACCTCTAGTGAGGTGGCATGTGAGATTGAGAAACAGCTCTCATTGTTTGAACACTGTTTGTGTGTGGATTAAGTTAAATGATCAGGACTGATATTCTACTGTTTAGCCACAAGATGCCGCTGTTTCTTAAACACAGATAACAGACTACAGATATCTGAATATTCAAAGGAAGTGGGGTTTGAGAACCTGCTAGAAAGGAGGCAGCAGCAATCTTAGAAGCTAGCCAAGACTGAGGAGCTGTGTGGGAGCAGTGAATCTGAAGGATGCAGGAGTCAGAGGACCCCTCAGTGATCACAGCTGCAGCTGAGTGAAGTTAATCGTTGTCCAAGACCCAGATCCTGTCCAGGAAAAGTAGGATTGTTTCCAGGAAGGCTGATAACAGCTGAGAAACAAATCTACATACCCTGCGGGACCTCATGTTTGCTGGAGAGACTGGTTGTTAGGTTCAGCGTCATCAGCGGAATAAGAGCAGACCAGGGTCAGTATGATCGTGCAGTGTTGGCGCCTAGAGACTGAGACCAGGCCTGTAGTTAGCTAGTTAGGGTCTCTGCTTTGTGTCAGGCCTAAAGTGTTGCTACTGTTACTACAAGGACTCCATTACTAAAAGGGACATTGCACATTTGAGAGCTGATAAACACCCGCACAAACTCGTTCCAGTTCAGCGTTTTTGCTCAGGATTAATACTTAGGCATGTGCTACCGGACTAGTTAGGGAGGGGGGGGATACTATAGAGCACGGTAAGATTGTAAACTGTTGTGTTGCGCCACAGGCTAGCCCGTACTAAGCACCCAAACAATTTTTCATGTTTGCTTCAGGGTAATACTACAAGAAAATTTAGACAAGAACATTTAGAATCACAGGTGCATATCTATCAAGCAAACATGATTGCTAAAAAAGAAAATGGCTGCACGCCATTATACATACAAACAATAGAGCTAAGAAATGGGGATCATTCTAAATAAAAGTTGTATCATACCTACAATAAATAAGTCAATGGAAGCTCTTAGCGCACATATTTGATCAAACGTGTGTCGGGCCCATCTACCAGGCGTCAAGGTGGCTTCCTCAGAACACTAATATACCGCCTCTCTTGGACTTACCTAAGCCTACAGTTTTCAGGGCAGTGTAGGAACCAGCTACTCTGCTCCGAAGTCCTAGGTAGATGGGCGTTGTTCAGTCTAAAAGAGGCGCAACCCTCAATTTATTAAAGGAATAGAAGTGGGGCACTCTCTAAAAGTAAAGGGATCTTTAATATACGAAAAATACAATAAATTGACAATATACAGTGAAATACAATAATATTTAAAATAGCGGAGGATAAATTATTAATGACAGTAGTGCGAATTCAGCAATGGATAAAACCTAAAATGATAAAATATAAGATAAAAAAATATATAGATCCCAATAAATATAAGACAATAAATTTGAATATATAAGAATCAAAAAAAATCAAATAAATAATCTTAAGAATATTATTTTCCACTGATGGTGAATAGATGCGTTTTCCACATATGCTGTATAAATGTTCGGATAATGTTATCCGACTATTCATATGCTGTATAAATGTTCGGAAATGTTATCCGACTATTCATTTATCCATTTATACAGCATATGTGGAAAACGTATCCATCCATTATCAGTGGAAAATATTATTCTTGAGATTATTTATCCGAACATTTATACAGCATATGTGGAAAACGCATCTATTCACCATCAGTGGAAAATAATATTCTTAAGATTATTTATTCTATTTTTTTTGATTCTTATATATTCTAATTTATTGTCTTATATTTATTGGGATCTATATTTTTTTTATCTTATATTTTATCATTTTAGGTTTTATCCATTGCTGAATTCGCACTAATGTCATTAATAATTTATCCTCCGCTATTTTAAATATTATTGTATTTCACTGTATATTGTCAATTTATTGTATTTTTCGTATAATAAAAATCCCTTTACTTTTAGAGAGTGCCCCACTTCTATTTCTTTATTATATTTACCTTTATCAGACTGGGTGTCATCTGTTAGTGGGAGCACCTCTGCTGGATCTCCACTTCATTCGAGTGCAACATTACTCTATATTTATTTAACCCTCAATTTATACTACAAGAAAATTTAGACTAGAACATTCAGAATCACAGGTGCATATCCCTCAAGCAAACATGACCCCCAGGAAGATGGGCGTTGTTCAGTCTAAAAGAGGTGCTACCCTCAATTAATACTACAAGAAAATTCAGACTAGAACATTCAGAATCACAGGTGCATATATACAAGAATATAACTACTATAATATTGCTCCTATGTACAAGAATATAACTACTATAATACTGCTCTTATGTACAAGAATATAACTACTATAATACTGCTCCTATGTGCAAGAATATAACTACTATAATACTGCTCCTATGTACAAGAATATAACTACTATAATACTGCTCCTATGTACAAGAATATAACTACTATAATACTGCTCCTATGTACAAGAATATAACTACTATAATACTGCTCCTATGTACAAGAATATAACTACTATAATACTGCCTTCTATGTACAAGAATATAACTACTATAATACTGCTCCTATGTACAAGAATATAACTACTATAATACTGCTCCTATGTACAAGAATATAACTACTATAAATACTGCTCCTATGTACAAGAATGTAACTACTATAATACTGCTCCTATCTGCAAGAATATAACTACTATAAATACTGCTCGTATGTACAAGAATATAACTACTATAATACTGCTGCCTATGTACAAGAATATAACTACTATAATACTGCTCCTATGTACAAGAATATAACTACTATAATACTGCTCCTATGTACAAGAATATAACTACTATAATACTGCCTCCTATGTACAAGAATAGAACTGCTATAATACTGCACCTATGTACAAGAATATAACTACTATAATACTGCTCCTATGTACAAGAATATAACTACTATAATACTGCTCCTATGTACAAGAATATAACTACTATAATACTGCTCCTATGTACAAGAATATAACTACTATAATACTGCTCCTATGTACAAGAATAGAACTACTATAATACTGCCTCCTATGTACAAGAATATAACTACTATAATACTGCCTCCTATGTACAAGAATATAACTACTATAATACTGCTCCTATGTACAAGAATATAACTACTATAATACTGCTCCTATGTACAAGAATATAACTACTATAATACTGCCTGCTATGTACAAGAATATAACTACTATAACACTGCTCCCTATGTACAAAATTTAAAGGAGTATTCTGGTTATGTGAAGTTTTCCTCTGTCCACAGGATAGCGTATAACTACTAGATCAGTATAGGTGGTATCTCTTTGACCCTCTCCAATCACGAGAATAGCTCAACTGGATCATCAGCGTTTCTGATAAAAATCGATGTGGTTCTGTATATTATTGCTCCGGCACTCCCATTGTAGACCACAACGCTATATTTTACATCATATTAGGAATGTCTTTACCAATTGGCTTAATGGGTGTTATGTATCGCTGGAAAAAATGCTCAAAACCATTATTTTTTATTTTTTTTGCAAGCTCTGATCTACTGAGACTCATATTTTTATGGAAAGTAAGAATGAATTGATCATTTTTCTCCATTTTGTTATGACGGCCCTTTGTCATTCTGATTGCTATGAGGTTTGGTCCAACTTTGAAATGTCACCGCGCCTTTTAAAAAATGATGATATATCGTCTCATTTTATAAGGCTTTCCAATGTTCAGCAAATCCTTTGATTGATGCCCTCTGAGAAACCTCTCTTTGTGGATATACATTGTATATAATGCCAGAGAGATAGCTGGTGATCCACATCTTACCCTTTCTGGGTAATTGCATGAAGCCAATCCGATTCACATTGTCATCATCCCGGAACAGTGAACTCTTCCCTTTATTGAAGTTTTATGGCTGACATATAGTCCCCGTCTGAAGAACACGCTCTTCTTGTAGCGTATCTGCTTGAAGACATTAAGCAACGAATACATTTCAGAAGAAAAGATAAAAAAAGAAACATATAAGATGAAAATACTCTGTTTGGTGCAAGCCAGAAAATAGCTGGTCATGAGGAAATCTAAATCAAAGACTCTGGTGAAGAAGCACGAAAGAGGTTTCACATGTCCATGTCCGTGATGACCTCTGTGACAAGATGGTCCCTGGGTCATCCCTAAAGATGCTTGTGAAGAATCAGTGTTTGGTCCATGTGTCCTTAAAGGGGTTGTCTCGCCTCCTTATTTCCAGGCTCCCTCCCAGCTCTCGGGGCCTCGGTTCCCTGCTTGCTTGGGGGCGGAGCTGAAGGCACAGTGAGCAGGGCAGGTAGGATGCAACCCTGCCCCTTGCTTGTGCTTGCACACACCTTGTAATTCCTATGAGCTTGTAATAAAGCTCAGACGAGGTGGCCGGGCTGGGAGTGACTGCACATGCACAATAATATATGTGTGCGCTCGCTCCCGTGAAACCTGGCTACCAGATCAGCCGGCCGATAGGGTTTCTCTGCGCCTGCTGGGCCACCGCTGATATCGTTACAGCGGTGGCCGTAAACCCTAGAAACGAGCATGGAATTTGGGGCACTAGAAAGAGGAATAAGAGGTGACAGAGGCAAATTCTGATCTATATTACAGAAACCATCCTAGAACTACAAGGAAGTAATTTAAATGGTGATTACTGAGGTGAAACAACCCCTTTAAGATAAAAATATTCTGTTTGGTGCAAGCCAATAAATAGTTGGTCATGAGGAACGCCAAATGAAAAATTCTAGCGAAGAGGCGTGAAAGAAGCTTCACACGTCCATGTCCGTGATGATCTCTGTGACAAGATGAAATAATTTTTATATATATAGAGCAGCACTTCAGTATCTTGATGACTCGTAATGGAAGATGTGCTACAGCCAGTGTTTGACCCCCGATCCAAGGTAGTCCACAGATAGAAAGTTCAAATAGTAGATGATGGCAGCATATTCTTCCCAAAAATTCTTTATTTGTAGTTACTCCATGAAAAAATGTACAAACAGGCCCATAAAAGTAGCAACGTTTCAACTACACAGTAGTCTTTGTCAAGCATAGTATATAGTGTTCTATCAAACATATTTATATGGCATATAGTGACACCCGAAGCTCTCCTAAACCAATCACAGTAAGCGATTAACATTCACAAATACCTGGCTTAAAAAGCCACCAATAGATACATACCACCATATAATTACAATACAAAACACCTGTATCAGACTATGTGCTTTTAAAATATCCACCAATGGACTCCTACCTCATGCCTCCTGCTGAAGCTTGGCGTCTCATACTCATCACTGTGCATGTCTTCATGTGGATCCCACCCCCAGTGTGACCTATTTCCCATGTGATCGATCATGTGATCTAAACATCGATCACATGGTCACTGTTCCCAGTTCGCATAGACTCCCATAGATCCGGCCACCTATCCAAGTCAGCTATACCTGTACAGGCGCACTAGTAGTCGCATCTACATTGCTCCGCTCGAGTCTGCAGGTCACGTGATCTATTTAGGATCACATGATCGCATCTTCCGCTAGCGGTTAGTGCAGCTGGCATCTGACAATAATGGCATCATGTTACCCCAGCAACCACAACATCGCTCCATCGTAGGATCCAGTCAAAGGGGCCATTATTATTACCAGGAGCTCGCACAATTTAAACCGAATTACACTAGGGGGGGGGGGTTTGGCTATCAGATCGCCCGCTGTGCAGAAATATGCATGGTAGAAGCACACGGTCATTCGCTCTACATCTCTGTGAACAAAAAAATGTTTTAAGTTAAAATTAGAGTTGAGCGGACACCTGGATGTTCGGGTTTGACAGGTTCGGCCGAACTTCAGAAAAAAGTTAGAGTTCGGGACCAGAACTTGACCCCGAACCCCAAGTCAATGGGGACCCGAACTTTTGAACACTAAAATGGCTGTAAAAATGTCATGGAAAGGGCTAGAGGGCTGCAAATGGCATAAAAATGTGGTTAAGAGCATGGCAAGTGCTCTGCAAACAAATGTGGATAGGGAAATGACTTAAAATAACATAAAATACGTAAAAATAAATAATAATCTTGATCTAGGAGGACGAGGTCCATATGAAGTAGGAGGTTGAGGAAGCGGTGGATGTGGCGGTGTAGGTGGAAGCGGTGGAGGAGGAGGAGGTAGCCTACACTGCTTTTTGGTTTTAAATTTATTTTTTAAAATTAGGGTACACCCCAAAACATTGGGAAATATAACCTGTGATAACCCCCTCCAGTCGTGCTAAACACACGTTCAGACAATACACTGGCTGCAGGGCAGGCCAGCACCTCCAAGGGGTAAAGGGCAAGCTCAGGCCATGTGCCCAATTTGGAGATCCAGAAGTTGCAGGGGCTGACCCCTGTCAGTCAGTTCGTGTAGGCGTGTGCACACTTACTGCCCCACCATGTCGCACGTCCCCGTGATGTTCACGATCCAATTTGATATCTGCTCTATCAACTTTCGATGTTCTAATAAAGAGTAAAGTGCTAATGCAAACAAATCATCTATGATCAAAAGGACATCGGACAGTTACCCATGCTGTGTCTCCTCCAGGATGGCGCCAACCCCAATGCGCGTTTCGGCGTACCTTCGTCTGGGGTACGCCGAAACGCGCGTTGGGGTTGGCGCC
The DNA here is from genome assembly GCF_905171765.1 of Bufo bufo. Classification (NCBI taxonomy): domain Eukaryota; kingdom Metazoa; phylum Chordata; class Amphibia; order Anura; family Bufonidae; genus Bufo; species Bufo bufo. The sequence continues at coordinate 36,920,317 of NC_053393.1, forward strand.
ATCCTGGAGGAGACACAGCATGGGTAACTGTCCGATGTCCTTTTTATCATAGATGATTTGTTTGCATTAGCACTTTACTCTTTCATGTATTACATAATGGACTGATATATGGACTTGTATCCACTGTATGTTTCCTCCAGTGATGTCGTTTTTATCTCTTGCACCATATTCCTTTTAATCATGTTTGTGAAATATATGTGATTTTGTAATAAAGTATTCATTCATTATAAGCGGTCTGGCATTTTTTGTAGGTTTATATTGCGGTAGTATGCCATAGGCTTATGCCAGCTAATTACTTTTCTAAGTAACCCCTTAAGGACACATGACGGACCGGTACGTCATGGCTTTAAAACGCGATTGCGGCGCCGTGGGGGTTAATCGGAACAGGATGACCGCTGAAATCCTTCAGCGGGCATCCTGTAACAACGCCGGGGGGGTAGGGTCATTTATCGCAGAAAACCTCAGGTCAATTCAGACCTGCGGTTTGCTGCGTTTCCGGTCCATTCGGGTCTCCAGTGACCCGATGAACCGGAAAAAGACTGCGATCGGTGGCGTGATTACACACCACCAATCGCAGTACGAAGATTTGGAGAGGCGGTGCTGGCCGTGGTACTGAATGCTGCTGTCCAGGGTGCTGATTGGTGCAGGGGAGAGAGGCGCGAGATTCAAACTTCCTGCACTCCTCTCTCCCCTCCTCTTCCTGTTCTGCACGAGCACCCTGCAGCACCGTCCAGCACCAGCTCCTGAGTCCCACTAATCGTAATCCATCACCCTCCTGCACCCATCGCCACCCAGGTAGGTTAGGGTCAGTGAGGGAGAGGCACCGTTAGGCAGGGATAGAAGGGAAAAGTTAGCTAGGAAAAAAAATAAAAAAGCACTTTTATCTAAACTTTTTTTGGTTTCAGCTTTCAGACCCTAGACCCCCCATGCCACTTAAATGCTAGGGATCCTGTGGCCCACCCTAGTACGAGCCGCCCTGGGGTTCTTACTGGTTTCCCAGCCCACCAAATAAGCCCACCGGAGCCCCCTGCCGATGAACTTAGCTGGTGTCCACCAGTGGACTTTGAGCCCGAGATTCCGGATTTTGCTGGCAATCCAGGAATCCAGATTCCCACAGTGGGGTTTACTGAAATTTACTTTTTTAGTTTTTTTTATCAGTAGCCCATTTGTGAATCTGATGGTGGAGCAGACGAACCTGTATGCCCAACAGTCCATTGCTCAGCACCCGGGCTCATTTTTGGCTAGACCCGGTGGCAGGACGCCGGTCAGTGCAGCCGAGATGAGGACATTTTGGGGCCTCGTGCTGCATATGGGTCTAGTGCAAAAACCCAGTGTCAGGCAATACTGGAGTGGGGACATCCTCTACCAGACCCCACTCTACAGTATAGCCATGACACGCTCCCGGTTTGAGGCCATCCGGAAATGTCTGCATTATTCAGATAATGCAATATGTGCCCCCCGAGGTGATCCTGCCTATGACCGTCTGTATAAGATGCGGCCGGTCATCGATCACTTTGGGGCCAAATTTGAGCAGGCCTACGTACCTGGAAGGGAGGTCGCGGTTGATGAGTCTCTCGTTGCGTTCAAGAGGAGACTCAGTTTCCGCCAATACATTCCCACTAAGCGGGCGAGGTATGGCGTGAAGCTATACAATATTTGTGAGAGTGCCTCAGGGTACACTTACAAATTTCGTGTGTACGAGGGGCGAGATTCCCGTATTCAACCCCCAGAATGTCCCCCCACTCTGGGTGTTAGCGGGAAACTCGTGTGAGACCTTATGTACCCACTGCTAGATAAGGGTTACCACTTGTACGTGGACAACTTTTAAACTTTTATACTAGCATTCCCTTGTTCAGGTCCCTTGCCGCCAGATCCACGTTCGCTTGTGGGATCGTGCGGAAAAAACAGCGCGGCCTCCCTGCCCACCCCCTCCAGGTACCTATCCCCAGGGGTGAGACCCGTGCACTTACCAGTGGAAACCTGTTGCTGGTCAGATATAAGGACAAGAGGGATGTCCTTGTACTGTCCACAATCTACGGTAATGACATCACCCATGTCCCTGTGCGAGGTACCGCGGCAACGGTCGTCAAGCCCGATTGTATCGTCGACTACAATGGGTATATGGGAGGAGTTGATCTATCTGATCAAGTCCTCAAGCCATATAATGCCATGCGCAAAACCCGGGCATGGTACAAAAAAGTTGCGGTCTACTTGGTACAGGTTGCCATGTACAACTCTTTTGTACTATCCCGAAGCGCTGGCAGCACAGGGACATTACTCCAATTCTATGAGGCAGTCCTCAAGGACCTGATCTTTTCGGACCGGGAAAGAGCAGGCCGGAGTACCTCAGGAACCGGAGGCGCCCGAATCGTCCCTGGCCAACATTTTCCAGGTGTGGTCCCCCATACTGGAAAGAAGGGACGAACCCAAAAAAGATGCAGAGTGTGTCACAAGAGGGGGATACGGAAGGACACCACCACTTAATGTGACACGTGCCCCGATCATCCGGGCCTCTGCGTTATCGATTGCTTCAGGGAGTATCACACTTCCATGGAGTACTAAATTTTAATAATCCCCAACAGTCCCCTAGAGAACATAAAAAACTATGGCTCTCAGACTTTGGAGACACGGAAACAATTTATTTTTTTCAAAAAATATTAGTTTTAGTGCAGGCATCCTCAAACTGCGGCCCTCCAGATGTTGTAAAACTATAACTCCCAGCATGCCCAGACAACCTACAGCCATCAGCAGGGCATGGTGGGAATTGTAGTTTTACAACATCTGGAGGGCCACAGTTTTAGGATGCCTGCTTATTGTATGCCTGCTTATTGTTTCCAAAGTCTGAGTGCCATACATATTGAGCATCGCCGCATCCATAAAAATCTTCTCTATAAAAATAATATTTAAACCAACCCCCCTCCCAAAAAAAAGCAATTTTTTGACACCTAACATCACAAAAAGTGTAATAGCGAGCGATCAAAATGTCATATGCACCCCCAATTAGTGCCAATAAAACCGCCATCTCATCCCGCAAAAAATTAGCCCCTACATTAGATAGTCGCCCAACAAAAATAAATAAAAATTTTGCTCCCAGGCTATGGAGATACTAAAATAATTTTTTTTGGTTCCTAAAATGATAATACAGTGTAAAATCTAAATAAATTTTAAAATGTAGACATATTAGGTATCGCCGCGTCTGTAAGAATCTGCCCTATAAAAATAATATTTGACCAAACCCCTCGGATGAACAGCGTTAAAAATATAAAATAAAAACGGTGCCAAAACACCTATTTTTGGGCAAAATTTCCATTTGAATCCTTTTTTTCCGGTAATAAAGCAAGGGTTAACAGCCAAACAAAACAAAATATTTAAAGCCCTGATTCTGTAGTTTGCAGGAACACTCCATATGTGGTCGTAAATGGCTATATAGCCACACGGCAGGGCGTAGAACGAAGGGAACGCCAGATGGTTTCTGGAAGGCAGATTTTGATGGACTGTTTTTTTTTAACACCATGTCCCATTAGAAGCCCCCCCTGATGTAGCCTAGACTAGAAACTCCAAAAAAGTGACCCCATCTAAGAAACTACACCCCTCAAGGTATTCAAAAGTTACTTTACAAACTTTGTTAACCCTTTAGGTGTTCCACAAAACTAAATAGCGAATGTAGAAACAATTTTAGAATTTACAATTTTTTTTACCTTGCCTCCAAAAAGTGTAATATAGAGCAATCAAAAATCATATTTACCCCTAAAATAGTCCCAAAACAACAACCACCTTATCCTGTAGTTTCCTAGATGGGGTCACTTTTATGGAGTTTCTACTCTAGGGGTGCATCAGGGGGCCATATGGCGTTCCCCTCTTTCTATGTCCTCCTGTTTGGCCAAACAGTAGTTTACGACCACATATGGGGTGTTTTTGCAAACTACAGAATCAGGGAAACCCATATTGAGTTTTGTTTGGCTGTTAACCCTTACTTTATTGCTGAAAAAAATGGGTTAAAATGGAAAATTTTCTAAATTGGTTCTCCATCTGCCATTAACTCTTGTGGAACACCTAAAGGGTTAACAAAGTTTGTAAACCCAGTTTTGAATACCTTGAGGGGTGTACTTTCTTAGATGGAGTCACTTTTTTGCAATTTCTATTCTAGGGGTGCAAGAGGGGGCTTGAAATGGGACATGGTAAAAACAAAACCAGTCCTGCAAAATCTGCCTTGCAAAACCCATATGGCATTCCCCTCTTTCTATGTCCTCTCGTTTGGCCAAACAGTAGTTTACAACCACATATGGGGTGTTTTTGCAAACTACAGAATCAGGGAAACCCATATTGAGTTTTGTTTGGCTGTTAACCCTTACTTTATTGCTGGAAAAAGTGCGTTAAATTGGAAAATTTTCCAAAAAATTTAAATTTCTATATTGGTTCTCCATCTGCCATTAACTCTTGTGGAACACCTAAAGGGTTAACAAAGTTTGTAAACCCAGTTTTGAATACCTTGAGGGGTGTACTTTCTTAGATGGAGTCACTTTTTTGGAATTCCTATTCTAGGGGTGCAAGCGGGGCTTGAAATGGGACATGGTATAAACAAAACCAGTCCTGCAAAATCTGCCTTGCAAAACCCATATGGCGTTCCCATCTTTCTATGTCCTCCCGTTTGGCCAAACAGTAGTTTACGACCACATATGGGGTGTTTCTGCAAACTACAGAATCAGGGCAACCCATATTGAGTTTTGTTTGGCAATTAACCCTTACTTTATTGCTGGAAAAAATGGGTTAAATTGGAAAATTTTCCAAAAAATTGAAATTTCTATATTGGTTCTCCATCTGCATTAACTCTTGTGGAACACCTAAAGGGTTAACAAAGTTTGTAAACCCAGTTTTGAATACCTTGAGGGGTGTACTTTCTTAGATGGAGTCACTTTTTTGGAATTCCTATTCTAGGGGTGCAAGGGGGGCTTGAAATGGGACATGGTATAAACAAAACCAGTCCTGCAAAATCTGCCTTGCAAAACCCATATGGCGTTCACCTCTTTCTATGTCCTCCCGTTTGGCCAAACAGTAGTTTACGACCACATATGGGGTGTTTCTGCAAACTACAGAATCAGGGCAACCCATATTGAGTTTTGTTTGGCAGTTAACCCTTACTTTATTGCTGGAAAAAATGGGTTAAAATGGAAAATTTTCCAAAAAATTGAAATTTCTATATTGGTTCTCCATCTGCCATTAACTCTTGTGGAACACCTAAAGGGTTAACAAAGTTTGTAAACTAAGTTTTGAATACCTTGAGGGGTGTACTTTCTTAGATGGAGTCACTTTTTTGGAATTTCTATTCTAGGGGTGCAAGGGGGGCTTGAAATGGGACATGGTATAAACAAAACCAGTCCTGCAAAATCTGCCTTGCAAAACCCATATGGCGTTCCCCTCTTTCTATGTCCTCCCGTTTGGCCAAACAGTAGTTTACGACCACATATGGGGTGTTTCTGCAAACTACAGAATCAGGGCAACCCATATTGAGTTTTGTTTGGCAGTTTGATTATATTGGAAAATTTTCCAAAAAATCTAAATTCTTAAATTTTATGTCCATTTGCCATGAAGTCTTGTGGAAGACCTAAAGGGTTAACAAAGTTTGTAAAAACAGTTTTGAATACCTTGAGGGGTTTAGTTTCTAGAATGGGGTCATTTTTGGATAATTTCTATTATGTAAGCCTCACAAAGTGACTTCAAACCTGAACTGGTCCATAAAAAGTGGGATTTGGAAAATTTCAAAATTTGCTTCTAAACTTCAAAGCTATGTAACATCCCCCCCAAAAAAAAAATAATTCCCAAAATGATACAAACATGAAGTAGACATATGGGGAATGTAAAGTCATCACAATTTTTGGGGGTATTACTATGTATTACAGAAGTAGAGAAACTATTACTTTGAAATTTTCTAATTTTTCAAAATTTTTGTTAAATTTTGTATTTTTTTATGCAAAAAAATTAACTTTTTTGACCAAATTTTAGCAGTGTCATGAAGTACAATATGTGATGAAAAAACTATCTCAGAACAGCCTGGGTAAGTCAAAGCATTTTAAAGTTATCAGCACTTAAAGTGACACTGGTCAGATCTGCAAAAAATAGCCTGGTCCTTAAGATGAAAAAGGGCTGTGTCCTTAAGGGGGTAATCATTCCCTGGTTGGGGTATATATTGGTTATTTTGGTAGAGCAGGGGTCTATGACAGAAAAAAAATTGTTTATTGTCACCCGAAAATATAAAAGAAAAATGATTGAAATTTATTAAGCTGTCAACTAGGTAGAGGAGGGGTATATTACACCCAAAAATTTGTGAATTTCACCTGAAAATGTAACAGACAAATTAGTTATATTTTATTTACCTGTCTACTAAGTTTAGCAGTGGTACATCACACCCTAAAATTGGTGAATTTCACCCGAAAATGTAACAGACAAATTATATTTTTTTTTAACCTGTCTACTAGTTATAGCAGTGGTACATCACACCCAAAAATTGCTGAATTTCACCCGAAAATGTAACCCACAAAGTAGTGAAATAACATCAAATAAAATAAATTACGTAAAAAAATAAAAAAATAAATTTGATCTATGAGGTGGAGGTCCATATGGAGTAGGAGTTTGAGGAGGCGGTGGACGTAGCGGTGTAGGTGGAAGCGGCGGTGGAGGAGGAGGTAGCCAACACTGGTTTTTGGTTTTAATTATTTTTATTTTTTTTAATTAGGGTACAATCTAAAAGAGTGTTAAATATCCTAAATACAAGAATGAGCAATTGCGCTGCAGTATAACAATGGCTGGTTAAGGCCGGTATACAGGTCTATTCTGCACAAGGTACGGACAAGTCCTGTGGGATCCATGCCTGGTTTATTTTAATAAACATGAGCTTGTCCACATTGGCTGTGGACAGGCGGCTGCGCTTGTCTGTGATGACGCCCCCTGCAGTGCTAAACACACGTTCAGATAATACACTGGCTGCAGGGCAAGCCAGCACCTCCAAGGCGTAAAGGGCAAGCTCAGGCCATGTGCCCAATTTGGAGACCCAGAAGTTGAAGGGGGCAGACCCGTCATTCAGTACGTGTAGGCGTGTGCACACATACTGCTCCACCATGTTGGTGAAATGCTGCCTCCTGCTAAGACGTTCCATATCAGCTGGTGGTGCTGGTTGTTGTGGCATGCTGACAAAGCTTTTCCACATTTCGGCCATGCTAACCCTGCCTTCTCAGGTGCTGGCGGTGCCCCAGCTGCGTTGGCGACCTCTTCCTCTTTGCCTTGTGCTTCCACTGTGCCCCCGCTGTCAGGTGGGAATGCCAACAGCAGCGCATCTACCAGCGTGCGCTTGTACTCGCGCATCTTACGATCACGCTCCAGTGACGGAATTGAGGACGGTACGTTGCCCTTGTAACGGGGATCCAGCAGCGTGGCCACCCAGTAATCAGCACAAGTTAGAATGTGGGCAACTCGGCGATCGTTGCGGAGATACTGCAGCATGTAATCGCTCATGTGTGCCAGGCTGCCCAGAGGCAACGAAAAGCTGTCCTCTGTGGGAGGTGTATCGTCTGTGTCCTCTGTATCCCCCTAGCAACGCACCAGTGATGGCCATGAGCTGGTCTGGGTGCCACCCTGCTGTGAACAAGGTTCCTCCTCCTCCACCATCTCCTCCTCCGCATCCTCCACCTCGTCATCCTCCAGAACTGTGCCCTGGCTGGAAAATTGTGTACCTGGCGTTTGTGGGTGCAAGAACCCTCCCTCGGAGCCACTTGTGAATGACTGGCCGGAAATCCTACGAAATGATCCCTCTTCCTCCTCCTCCTCCTCCTGTGCCACATCCTCTTCCATCATTGCCAGCAGCGTTTTTTCAAGGAGGTATAGAAGTGGGATAGTAACGCTGAGAACGGCGTTATCGTCACTGGCCATGTTGGTGGAGTACTCGAAACAGCGCAACAAGGAACTCAGGTCTCGCATGGAGGCCCAGTCATTGGTGGCGAAGTCGTGCTGTTCCGCCGAGGGACTCACCTGTGCGTGCTGCAGCTGAAACTCCACTATCGTCTGCTGCTGCTCACACAGTCTGGCCAGCATGTGCAAGGTGGAGTTCCACCTTGTGGGCACGTCGCATATGACAGGCAAGCAGCAGCAGGGTGAGAACGCCGAAAGCGGGCACAGACGGCCCGCACTTTATGCAGCAGCTCTGACAGGCGAGCACAGCTCCTGCGCGGTGTGAGGTTTGTCCCCCGAACAGATAAGTTTTAAAACTGCCTGCTGTTGTTTACCCCTGGCTGTGCTGAAGTTGGTGGTGAAGGTGTTACGCTGACCGGATGAGGAGCCGATGGAGGATGAGGAAGTGGAGTAGGAGGAGAAAACAACAGGAGGCAAACTGAAGCGCCCTGCAATCTTCGGTGGTGGAAGGACATGCACTAAACTGCTATACGCCTCAGGCCTAGCCACCACTGCATTTACCCAGTGTGCTGTTAGGGAGATATAACGTCCCTGACCATGCTTACTGGTCCACGTATCCGTAGTGAGGTGCACCTTGCAACAGATGGCGTTGCGCAGTGCACACCTGATTTTGTCCCCTACTTGGTTGTGCAGGGAAGGGATGGCTCGCCTGGAAAAGTAGTGGCAGCTGGGCACGACGTACTGTGGGACAGCCACCGCCATAAGGCCTTTAAAACTATCCGTCTCCACCAGACGGAATGACAGCCTTTCAAAGGCCAGTAATTTAAAAATGCTGGAATTCAGGGCTAGGGATCGCGGGTGGGTAGGGGGGTACTTCCTCTTCCTCTCCAGTGTTTGGGAGATGCTTGGTGACCCAGGTGTTGGTGTTGCTGGCAGATCCTCTGTTCGCGGGGTGGCAGGTGGCACTGTGACTCCAGAGGTGGATGAAGAGGCCACGACTGCAGCACAAGAGGAAGCAGGAGGAGCCAGAGACCTTTCTTGGTTTTTGAGGTGTCTACTCCACTGCAGCTCGTGCTTAGCACATAAAATGCCTGGTCATGCAGGTTGTGCTCAGGTTGAGAACGTTTATGCCTCGCTTCAGGCAATGATTGCACAGCGTGCAAACCACTCATGTCTTGTCGTCAGCACATGGTCTGAAGAACTGCCACGCCAGGGAACTCCTTGCAGCTGGCTTTGGAGTGCTCGGTCCCTTGCTGCGGTGGGCAGTAGGAGGTGTACTGTCTAGAGGACGGCCGCTCAGCTTTTGCACCCTGCTCCCTCTTCTGCTGTGCTGGTGGCTCTGTGCGACCACCGCCTCTTCCTCCAAACAACATAGGTCACTCGCATGACCTTGATTCCATGTGGGGTCGAGGACCTCATCGTCCTCCACATCATCTTCCACCCAGTCTTCACACCTGCCTTCCTTGTCGGTCTGCACACTTTCGAAAGCCCCAGCAGTTGGCACCTGTGTTTCGTCATCATCCGAGACGTGCTGCGATGGTCCTCCCATTTACTCATGTTGAAAGATAAGTGGTTGGGCATCGGTGCACTCAATCTCTTCCACTTCTGGGGCAGGGCTAGGTGGATGTCCCTGGGAAACCCTGCTAACAGAGTCATCAAAAAGCAGAAGAGACTGCTGCATGACTTGGGGCTCAGACTGCTTGGCTGATTTGCAAGGGGGTGAGGTGAAAGACTGATGGACATCGGTTGCAGGTGCCAACTGTGGTCTTTCAGCAGGAGACTGGGTGGGAGACAATGTGAAGGAACTGGATCCACTGTCAGCAACCCAATCTACTATCGCCTGTACTTGTTCATGCCTCACCATTTGTAGAACAGCATTAGGCCGGACCAAATACCGCTGTAGGTTTTGTCGCCTACTCGCACCTGAGGAAGGGGTTTCACTTGTGCGTGTAGCTGGCACAGATCGACCAAGTCCTCGTCCTGCAACAGGGCCACGTCCCTTATTTGACGCTCTCCTCATATTTTTTAAATTTAGGATCTTTAATTAATAGTAGAATAGAACGACAGTATGTAAAGGGTGTATGTCACACGGCCTGAACCAGACTAGGCCTAAATAAAAGATTTTTTTGCCCAAAATGGCTGTATTTCAAATGCCTAATTCAAACCCCTGAATGTAGAAGTAGTATCTCACAGGGCCTGAACAAGTGTAGGCCTGCAGTTAATATATCTTTGCACAAAAAGGCTGTATTTCAAATGGCTGTATTTCAAATGCCTAATTCAAACCCCTGTATGTAGAGGTAGGATCTCAGAGGGCCTGAACCTCTGTAGGCCTGCAGTAAATATATCTTTTCACAAAATGGCTGTATTTCAAATGGCTGTATTTCAAATGCCTAATTCAAACCCCTGTATGTAGAGGTAGTATCTCACAGGGCCTGAACCAATGTAGGCCTGCAGTAAATATATCTTTGCACAAAATGGCTGTATTTCCAATGGCTATATTTCAAATGCCTAATTCAATCCCCTGTATGTAGAGGTATTATCTCACAGGGCCTAAACCTCTGTAGGCCTGCAGTAAATATATCTTTGCACAAAAAGGCTGTATTTCAAATGGACGTATTTCAAATGCCTAATTCAAACCCCTGTGTGTAGAGGTAGTATCGCAGGGGGCCTGAACCTCTGTAGGCCTGAAGTAAATATATCTTTGCACAAAAAGGCTGTATTTCAAATGCCTAATTTAAACCCCTGTATGTAGAGTTAGTATCTCACAGGGCCTAAACCTCTGTAGGCCTGAAGTAAATATATCTTTGCACAAAATGGCTGTATTTCAAATGGCTGTATTTCAAATGCCTAATTCAAACCCCTGTATGTAGAGGTAGTATCGCAGAGGGCCTGAACCTCTGTAGGCCTGAAGTAAATATATCTTTGCACAAAAAGGCTGTATTTCAAATGCCTAATTTAAACCCCTGTATGTAGAGTTAGTATCTCACAGGGCCTAAACCTCTGTAGGCCTGAAGTAAATATATCTTTGCACAAAATGGCTGTATTTCAAATGCCTAATTCAAACCCCTGTATGTAGAGGTAGTATCTCAGAGGGCCTGAACCTCTGTAGGCCTGAAGTAAATATATCTTTGCACAAAAAGGCTGTATTTCAAATGGCTGTATTTCAAATGCCCAATTTAAACCCCTGTATGTAAAGGTAGTATCTCAGAGGGCCTTAACCTCTGTAGGCCTGAAGTAAATATATCTTTGCACAAAATGGCTGTATTTCAAATGGCTGTATTTCAAATGCCTAATTCAAACCCCCTGTATGTAGAGGTAGTATCTCAGAGGGCCTGAACCTCTGTAGGCCTGCAATAAATATATCTTTGCACAAAATGGCTGTATTTCAAATGGCTGTGTGAGATTGTGAAACAGCTATTTCTGCATAATGTCTGTACTTAAACTGTCATTTGGCATTCCGGGCACTAGAGGCCACTGTTTTGCAGCTACAGCCAGCACACTCTGAGATTTGAATATGCAAAACAGATGATGACTCATACTGCTGCCTGTGAGTGAACCAGGAAGTGTTGATCTGGCATGGTGGAAGGATTGTGCTATGAGGGACTGAATCTGATTCCATCCTGGCTTGCAGATGTCCGGCAGTTAATGAACACTCAGAAGAAGGAGAGTAGCTGTTATATCCTTTCTGTATACAGCTCTTTTGAAAGAGAGGTTGTCCCAGGAAGACCAGTTCAGTGTGTGGACAGAAGGCCTCATCATCAAGCAAGGCCGCATGGTTGCTGAAAAGTTGGTTGCCATCTCTGGTAGGCTGCATCCTCGGGCCCAGAACGGACGCAGGTCAGTACACCTGGTTACTGATTATAATATATTGTGTGGCGCCTGAAGTTACAGAGACTAGCCTAGGCCCTGCATTAGTTTAGTTAGTTAGGGTTATATCGTTTTGCTAGGCTGTACTGTACTGGACTGCAGCGCAGTTTTTGACTTGCAGGCTCTGCTGCGTTTGCCACCGGCTAGGGGTGTCCTCTGTAGCGGCACAGCACGACTTGCAGGCTCTGCTGTGTCTGTCATCGGCTAGGTCTGTCCAGTAGGCAGGGACATTGACTGTGGGTCCGGGATATAGCGTTTCTATGCATGTTTGTGTTGCTTTGGTGATGCTTATGTTATTACTTGTTGTCTAAGTAAAGTTTTCTGTTTTTGCATATTTAGCTGGTGTCAGTGTCGCTTTCCTTGTCTGTGACTTCGCTGTATTCTAGGGATCCCACCCCGGTACATGGCTTACACCTGTATTTCAAATGCCTAATTCAAACCCCTGTATGTAGAGGTAGTATCTCAGAGGGCCTGAACCTCTGTAGGCCTGAAGTAAATATATCTTTGCACAAAATGGCTGTATTTCAAATGGCTATATTTCAAATGCCTAATTCAAACCCCTGTATTTAGAGGTAGTATCTCACACGGTCTGAACCAGTGTAGGCCTGCAGTAAATATATCTTTGCACAAAATGGCTGTATTTGAAATGGCTGTATTTCAAATGCCTAATTCAAACCCCTGTATGTAGAGGTCGTATCTCAGAGGGCCTGGACTTCTGTAGGCCTGAAGTAAATATATCTTTGCACAAAATGGCTGTATTTTAAATGGCTGTATTTCAAATGCCTAATTCAAACCCCTGTATGTAGAGGTAGTATTTCAGAGGGCCTGAACCTCTGTAGGCCTGCAGTAAATATATCTTTACACATAATGGCTGTATTTCAAATGCTTAATTCAAACCCCTGTACGTAGAGGTAGTATCTCAGAGGGCCTGAACCGCTGTAGGTGTGCAGTAAATATATCTTTGCACAAAATGGCTGTATTTCAAATGCCTAATTCAAACCCCTGTATGTAGAGGTAGTATCTCAGAGGGCCTGAACCGCTGTAGGTGTGCAGTAAATATATCTTTGCACAAAATGGTTGTATTTCAAATGCCTAATTCAAACCACTGTATGTAGAGGTGGTATCTCAGAGGGCCTGAACCTCTGTAGGCCTGCAGTAAATATATCTTTGCACAAAATGGCTGTATTTCAAATGCCTGTATTTCAAATGCCCAATTTAAACCCCTGTATGTAGAGGTAGTATCTCAGAGGGCCTGATCCTCTGTAGGCCTGAAGTAAATATATCTTTGCACAAAATGGCTGTATTTCAAATGGCTGTATTTCAAATGCCTAATTCAAACCCCTGTATGTAGAGGTCGTATCTCAGAGGGCCTGAACCTCTGTAGGCCTGAAGTAAATATATCTTTGCACAAAATGGCTGTATTTCAAATGGCTGTATTTCAAATGCCTAATTCAAACCCCTGTATGTAGAGGTGGTATCTCAGAGGGCCTGAAACTCTGCAGGCCTGCAGTAAATATATCTTTGCACAAAATGGCTGTATTTCAAATGCCTGTATTTCAAATGCCTAATTCAAACCCCTGTATGTAGAGGTAGTATCTCAGAGGGCCTGATCCTCTGTAGGCCTGAAGTAAATATATCTTTGCACAAAATGGCTGTATTTCAAATGGCTGTATTTCAAATGCCTAATTCAAACCCTTGTATGTAGAGGTCGTATCTCAGAGGGCCTGAACCTCTGTAGGCCTGAAGTAAATATATCTTTGCACAAAATGGCTGTATTTCAAATGGCTGTATTTCAAATGCCTAATTCAATCCCCTGTATGTAGAGGTATTATCTCACAGGGCCTGAACCAGTTTAGGCCTGCAGTAAATATATCTTTGCACAAAATGGCTGTATTTCAAATGCCTAATTCAAACCCCTGTATGCAGAGGTGGTATCTCACAGGGCCTGAACCTCTGTAGGCCTGAATTCAATATTGGTGCACCAAATGGCGGTATTTAAATTCTCTGAATGTAACGGAAATGTATTAAGGGTGTATCTCACAATGACATCTGCAATGTCTACAATTTTTCAGCAGTATATAAGCCTGTAAATTTCACACGTGCTGATGCTGCAAGGCCTGAAAATAGTGCTTTTTGTCAAAAGAAAATAGATAAATAAATAGGACTGGCACTCTGTATGTGTGGTAATATGGAATAAATACAATAGGTGATGTAATAAAAGTGATCGCAATTTATTCAAAACAAAATACAATAAAATACACAATAAAATAGAAGCATATATAAACACTAAAAAGTGATAGCAGCACTGGCATATGATAATTTCTTTGTGGATTTATGATATAAAGTTCATGTAAACGACCAAACTCAATTGGGTAGAGTAGTTGTCTTGTTAATCACAAAGTTATATAAAGGGCAAAAGGACATGTGCAAGCGAAAAGTCTGATGGTTATGCAGCTTGTGCAAAAATTGTGCAAATATTCAGCACAAATATGTTGTCTCCTGAATAGCGATAGGTTGCAGTCACTATAATGAAGTACTCCAAGGTAAGAAGATATCGGATCTTACCTTAAGCTGACTGGAGTAAAAAGACAAAGTCACTCACATGTATAGTGCGAATGGTCCCGCACTTGGAAGTAGACGCCGGAGCAGTGCGGTCTGTGGCGTGCTGCTGGCTTGGCCGTCTGTATCGCAGAGTATGCTGCGTCTCACGTGATCCGTGACGTACCTCCAGTCTGGAACTCTGGCAAGGTATCGCGAGACCTAGTGTGCGGCAGTCAGATAGCAAGAGCTGTGCTCGGCAGATCCTGAAGGAGTTTTTCACTGGAGCGCTCCAGTTATTGCGACAAATTATTCACAGATTATTTTCTCATCTGTGCATATGGAGAAGGCCTTAGTAGTGATGGGAGAATATCAGCTGGTTACGCCAGACGCGTTTCGGGGACCTCTTCCCCTTCCTTTTCTGGCCTAGAGCACCTGGTCCTCATTTGCATAAGAGTGAGCTATTCCTTTTACACTTTTTGTCAAAAGAGTGTGTTTTTTAAACCCCAGAAAATAATGGGTGTATTTCTACCTTAAATTGCACACTGACTAATACAGATGTTGTAGTTTGCCAAAAAAGTCTTTTTTTGCTAACAGAATATGAAAACTGTATATATTAAACTTGAATTTAACACTTGCCGATCTGGAAAATACTGTTTTTTGAAAAAAATAGTGTGTTTTTAAAACCCCAGAAAATAATGGGTGTTTTTCTACCTTAAATTGCACACTGACTAATACAGATGTTGTAGTTTGCCCCAAAAAAATGATGATTTGCAATGTCCCAAAAGCTCAGATGCAGTGCTGGTGCACTGAGCATGCATTAAATGGCCTCCGCCGCCACCCACCTAACTAACAGAATTCTAAAAGTTAGTATTTTTTTGGTCAATGGGCTCAGGGCAGGGTAAAACGATAGTGCCCTGCACCCACACAACTGTTTGTCTGTAGATCGCTGAGTTAGATTCTCTCC
The DNA here is from genome assembly GCF_905171765.1 of Bufo bufo. NCBI lineage: Eukaryota > Metazoa > Chordata > Amphibia > Anura > Bufonidae > Bufo > Bufo bufo. Next base: position 36,935,588 of record NC_053393.1, read on the forward strand.
TATTCTCTCCCTGAAATCACAAGTCCAGCAGCATCCTCTCCCTACACTTGTATCAGCAGAGTGACGTGCAGCGCTACGTGACTCAAGCTTATATTGAGGCTGGGTCACATGCTGCTCTGGCCAATCACAGCCATGCCAATAGTAGGCATGGCTGTGATGGCTTCTAAGGTCAGACAGTTAACTGCTTGTTGATTGTCGGCTCTGCAGTCTTTCAAAAAGCGCCAAGAAAGCACCGAACCCGAACTTTTACGGAAATATTCGGGTTCGGGTCCGGGGTCCAAAAATCCTAAAGTTCGGTACGAACCCGAACTTTACAGTTGGGGTTCGCTCAACCCTACTTATAACCTGATTGGATGTCAATGTTGGTATTTAGCTGATATTATAGTTCAAAAATCTATAATTCAAGTGTATATTCCAAATGTGGTAGTATTGTTACTCTTTCTTTTCAAAATAATACACACTTGTCAGCAATATGTAGACAAAACATATGTTCCAGAAGATATTTTGTATTATTGTGCACATATATAATTCATCTATGTTCCCAATGCATTAGTTTTCCGGTTCACCTTTATATTAATAATGATATTTTTTAGCTATATATATCCCGCAGTGATAAGGAGTGTATACTCAGTGTTTGCAAATTTTTTGATGCTATCCACCGTGGGGTCCCACGTGGTAGCAGTAGCGCTCACCTCAGGCTCAGCGCCTCTGAGAAGTAACTATACTTAAAAAAACGCATATGTAGACAAAAAAACGCATTAAAGATGCATCAAAATCGCAATGCGTTTTATTTACATGTTTTGGAAGTGCAAGGGACTTCGGGAGCGTCTAGGGTATCCCTTGCCCCTTGGGAGGCTTTTACGATATATGTCCCTCCTACAGAGCAAGTAGTGACGCCAGTTGCGGTTAAGCAACGAGGACATGGAGTCCCCGTTATAGATGGTAGTGTTGGTACCCAGATGTAGGATTGCCAGAGTGGTGCAAGGGTTGCCTAAAGTGTCCCTTGGGGGTAGCTTTAGCACTTGTCACGGGGCTCCTACCTGGATATCCTTGGAGTCCTGGAGTCCAGACTTGTGGTAATGTTGAACACAGCTTTACTTGGCATAAACTTGCATCAAGTAACAATCTTCCAAACTTTATCTTGGTTATCAGAGGGTTTTGGCATGAAAATGGCAGACAAACACTCTCAGCTCTGCTATATCTGTACTCTCTCAGCACTGCTATGTTGGCTGGATTAAATAGGAACTTTTCCTCTTCTGCTGGAACTTAGCTTAGCTGTCTGTAGTCTGTCTCTGACTGTTACCCTAGGAACTTTTTCCTGGCTTCAAGCTTACTTAGCTTGGCTTTAGGCAATGCAAGCCCGGGAGGGGACATGCAACCATGTCCGGGAGGGACGAGGCCTGCTGCTTTCCCCAAGCAGGGGGAAAGCTAGACACACAACCTCTCCCCAGGAGGGGTAGGCTGGAACTGACCTTCTGCAGGCTCGTCCAGGAGGGACGAGGTCCTGCTGCTTCCCCATACAGGGGCTACTCTGAACAGACTCTTAACTAAAACTCCTCCCTCTCTAGAGAGGGCTGGAAGGAACCAGAAGGTTCCTCTCCAGGGAAACTAACTCTGCCAAGATTGCCGCCATCTGCTGGCGAACCAGGCACATTACATGTTAACGGTAGTTTATAAGGAAATGTAAATACACATTATGCAGGAAATGGATAAAAGTATAGGAGATGACACATGATGCACCAATAAATATAGTGGGGGGCCCAAAAGAGGTAATGCTGTTCTGGGGTATTACAGAAGGTATTAGATACCATATTACAAATTAATAAAGAAAGATCATGCTGGAGTAAAAGTCAATAGAATCTGTCTAAAATATATGGAGAAATATGTGCATAAAGAGTGATGTAAAAAATAAGAAATCCAGTGTGGGTTTCGGATGGGACTGGAAAGTGGGTATAAAAGTGGGAAGGACTCTAAATTATGGCCACTGAAGAAGGAGTCAGCATAACTCCGAAACGCGTCTGATTTTATTTTTTATTTATTTATTTTTTACCAGGACCCATTAAAATGACCCACTAACCTATTGAGGACAAATCCTGTGGTTGGAATAAGTACAGATGAAGTGTGGAGCGCTCCACAGATATCACGTGGGTTACCCTGTGAAGATCCTGGCAGCTAAGACATAGCTCGCTGCACAACGTGCGACGCCGGGATCCAGCAACTGCAATCGTGATACAAGTACTGCCGTCTGTACTGGAGACAGAGACACTGAGCTGGAGGTGAGCGCTATTGCTACCACGTGGGACGCCATGGTGGATAGTATCAAAATATTTGCAAACAATGAGTATGCACCCAAATTGAAGAAAATAAAACGAGCGGCACTCACCACTGTGGACTTCTTACTTCATGCTTTATTGAAGAATCATGTAGAACAATACATTTCGGCTAGGGGCAGTCAGCCGAAATCACGCACAGAACTGTGCATCACCGATCCTGTGTTGCGATTGAGGAGGTGCGGTGGATGGTTTTGGTGTGTGTTAAAAGTACTGTATGTGAAGTTGTGGCTGTGCCGCTCATATTTCTCCCCTGTGAAAAGTGAGTATACACTCCTAAAAAATATCATTATTAATATAAAGGTGAACCGGAAAACTAACGCATTGGGAACATAGATGAATTATCTATGTGCAGAATAATACAAAATATCTTCTGGAACAGATAATTTGTCTACATATTGCCGACAAGTGTGTATCATTTTGAAAAGAAAGAGTAACAATACTACCACATTTGGAATATACATTGGAATTATATATTTTTGAACTATAATATCTGCTAAATACCAACATTGACATCCAATCAGGTAATAAGAATGATATGCAGTAACATAGTAACATAGTAACATAGTACATAAGGCCGAAAAAAGACATCTGTCCATCCAGTTCGGCCTGTTATCCTGCAAGTTGATCCAGAGGAAGGCAAAAAAACCCTGTGAGGTAGAAGCCAATTTTCCTCACTTTAGGGGAATAAAAAATTCGTCCCAACTCCAATCAGGCAATCAGAATAACTCCCTGGATCAGCGACCCCTCTCTAGTAGCTATAGCCTGTAATATTATTACGCTCCAGAAATACATCCAGGCCCCTCTTGAATTCCTTTATTGTACTCACCATCACCACCTCCTCAGGCAGAGAGTTCCATAGTCTCACTGCTCTTACCGTAAAGAATCCTTTTCTATGTTTGTGTACAAACCTTCTTTCCTCCAGACGCAGAGGATGTCCCCTCGTCACAGTCACAGTCCTGGGATAAATAGCTGATGGGATAGATCTCTGTACTGACCCCTGATATATTTATACATAGTAATTAGATCTCCCCTCATTCATCTTTTTTCTAACGTGAATAACCCTAATTTTGATAATCTTTCAGGGTACTGTATTTGCCCCATTCCAGTTATTACTTTAGTTGCCCTCCTCTGGACCCTCTCCAGCTCTGCTATGTCTGCCTTGTTCACAGGAGCCCAGAACTGTACACAGTACTCCATGTGTGGTCTGACTAGTGATGTGTAAAGTAGTAGGAATATGTTCTTATCACGGGCATCTATGCTCCTTTTGATGCAACCCATTATCTTATTGGCCTTGGCAGCAGCTGCCTGACACTGGTTTCTACAGCTTAGTTTGCTGTTTATTAAAATTCCTAGGTCCTTTTCCATGTCAGTGTTACCCAGTGTTTTACCATTTAGTATGTACGGGTGACTTGCATTATTCCTTCCCATGTGCATAACTTTACATTTGTCAGTGTTAAACCTCATCTGTCACTTATCTGCCCAAGTCTCCAATCTATCCAGATCCCTCTGTAGCAGTATACTGTCCTCTGTAGTATATATACAGTATACTGTCCTCTGTAGTATATATATACAGTATACTGTCCTCTGTAGTATATATACAGTATACTGTCCTCTGTAGTATATATACAGTATACTGTCCTCTGTAGTATATATACAGTATACTGTCCTCTGTAGTATATATACAGTATACTGTCCTCTGTAGTATATATATACAGTATACTGTCCTCTTCAGTGTAAATTACTCTACACAGTTTAGTGTCATCTGCGAAAATTGATACTTTACTATGCAAGCCTTCTACAAGATCATTAATAAATATATTGAAGAGGATAGGGCCCAATACTGACCCCTGAGGTACCCCACTAGTGACAGTGACCCAATCTGAGTGTGTACCGTTAATAACCACCCTCTGTTTTCTATCATTGAGCCAGTTACTTACCCACTTACAGACGTTTTCTCCCAGTCCAAGCATTCTCCTTTTATATACTAACCTTTTATGTGGTACAGTGTCAAATGCTTTGGAGAAGTCCAGATATACGACATCCATTGATTCGCCGCTGTCAAGTCTAGAACTTACCTCCTCATAGAAACTGATTAAATTAGTCTGACATGACCGATCCCTCATGAAGCCACGCTGATATGGCGTTATTTGCTTATTTCCGTTAAGATGCTCTAAGATAGCAGATAAGGACTTTATATACAGTCCCCTATTGGATGCCTATGTGGAGACGAAGAGAGATCAAACAGATCTACCTCATATACAGCTAATAGAGGGGCATTGGTATTTCAAGTGTGTGTTTTTATTTTTATTTTGACTTTTATATTTTTATATTTTAGTAATTTTTTTTATATTAGATATAATAAATGAATATATGGATGACATAAATTTGATGTCTGGATTGTTCCAAATTGTTCCTGTCTACAGTGATAATACAAAGAAGTTATTTGGAAATCCAATATTCCAGATACACACAATGTTTTGTGCAAAATTATTAGAACAGCAAAACAATTGCTGTACGTAATTCTAGTATCGCTATCATTGTAACGGCCTACAGAATAAAGTTAGAATTTTATTTATGAGCACTGTGAAACCAAATCCGCAAGAACAATGGAGGAATTGCTATTTATATTCTAGCCTCACTAAAAAATAAAAAAATATTCAAGATATTTTATGTACAGATGTAGCAAACTTTACATGACAACACAAGGTATGTTAATGGTGCCATTAAATACGCCTCGTCTGGCAAAGTCAAGCTGTCATACAGCTACTTCAACGGGAATAAAAACCAAAAAAACAAAAACTTATGGCTTTGGAAAGGCAATGAGGGAAAAACAAAAAATGAACCTTGCTGTGACCCAAAAGGGAGTCTGTCAGCAGGAAAATCACTGTTAAATCAGGCACAATGCTTTGCAGGACCTGCTCAGCATAATACAGTATAATCATATCTTTTTTTTTTCAATTTCTATGAAAATGCTTTACTATGAAAAACGCTTTTATTCCATATGTCATTGAGCAGTTAAGTGCCCTGAGGGCGGGGCCAAATCATTCGGTGCACCTAGCTCTGCCACCATCCTCCTCCGATCCCTCCTTCTTGGTTCACAAGGCCAGACTTCTGCATCATTGTCCCTTCTGGCCCTGAGATCTCACACCTGCACCGTTCTTTAGAACATCAGTGCATGCGCGGTAGAGATCTTAGACACTGGACCGGAGAAAAGTCCGGAGCAAACTTTCCATGTGCCAATGTTCTGATGAACGGCACAGATGCAAGATTTCAGGGTCAGTTCGGACCACGCTGCATAAGCCTCGCCTGTCAATCACAAAGGAGAAGGAGGGTTGGCAGGGGAAGGCAGTGTAGCTAGGGTGCAACAAGAGGCTTGGGCCCACCCTCAGGGCACCTATCAGTTCATAGGCAGATTTTCTAAAAATAAAAGTTATGATTATATTATGCTGAGCTAGCCCTACCAGGTATTGCATCTGATTTCAAAGTGATTTTCCCACTGACAGGCTTCCTTTTAAAGGGTTTGTCCAAGATTTGAAAAACATGGATTTTTTTAAGGGGTTTAAAGGATCTGTCCAAGATTAGAAAAGCATGGCTGTTTTTCCCCCCAAAAAAACTGCACCCCCTTCCTTGTCTACAGGTTGTGTGCAATATTGCAGCTCTTGCAGCTCTGCCGTACTGACTCCAATGGGGCCGAGTTGTAATATCAGACACCACCCATGGACAGAGGTGGAGCTGTTTTTGGAAAACAAACCAGCCATGTTTTTTCTAATCATGGACAGCTCCTTTAAGTACTTAAACGGCTATTTTGGTAATAGCAAATCACCTTCCAACTTTATAGATGATAACTACTAGATCAGTAAAGGTAGGACTCCCACTGATCGCCACGTGTCCCCCATTTGACTGGAACAGTGGTCGAGCATTGCTTGACTGGAGGTCGATTAAAATAGGAAACACAAGACCCACATAATTGCAATTAATGGGGGTCCTAGCGGTCATATCCCCACTGATCTTGCGGTTTTCACCTATCCATGGTATAGGTGGGTGATAACTTGGTAATACCCCTTTGTAGGCTTAAATTATTTATTGCTGTGTAAGAAATATAAGATTTTTAGTTTTCTGGCAACAAAGCCTTATATGGGCTTGTTACTTGCTGGATGACCTGTAGGTTGACTCGTACTATTTTGGAGCGCCTTTTATTAAATTACTTTTTATATTACCTGTCTGTAAACTGATGATCTTACAACAAGAAGCCTCTCCCTCTGTCAAACATATAAGGGTTAATAGGCTGCAGAAACCCAACACCATACATTTACAGCGCTGTGTGGGAAGAGAAGGAGTTATAAGAAACCAAAAACTGAATTTTTAAAAACCAGATATAAGGAGCACACGAGTTATAACAACCGATGCTGTGTAAATCTTTATGTTTGTTCTAAAACCACTGCGCTTAATCAACGGTGGTTTAATTATTCTCTCATGGACGAGAGTAAAGAGATTAGAGCTGTCGACACATTTCCTTATTACGTAGGATTAGGAAAGTCACTAAATTTTTGAATTAAGATGTTAATCAACTAATGAGGTATTTGCAATAAGGACTGTAGTGTACATTCATATAAATGACAGGGTGAGTTAAATGTGATCTGTATAGCCTTACTCTATTAAAGGGGATCTCTGACTCCTTTCAAAATCTGCCCACTGCTCCCAAGTTATATCCTGTACTGATCCTGAGTGACATCCGGTATTATACTCTAGAGCTGTACTCACTATTCTGCTGGTGCAGTCACTATGTACATACATTACTTATCCTGTACTGATCCTGAGTTACATCCTGTATTATACTCCATAACTGCACTCCCTATTCTGTTGGTGGAATCACTGTGTACATACATTACATTACTTATCCTGTACTGTTCCTGAGTTACATCCTGTATTATACTCCAGAGCTGCACTCACTATTCTGCTGGTGCAGTCACTGTGTACATACATTACATTACTTATCCTGTACTGATCCTGAGTTACATCCTGTATTATACTCCAGAGCTGCACTCACTAATCTGCTGGTGCAGTCACTGTGTACATACATTACATTACTTATCCTGTACTGATCCTGAGTTACATCCTGTATTATACTCCAGAGCTGCACTCACTAATCTGCTGGTGCAGTCACTATGTACATACATTACTTATCCTGTACTGATCCTGAGTTACATCCTGTATTATACTCCAGAGCTGCACTCACTATTCTGTTGGTGCAGTCACTGTGTACATACATTACATTACTTATCCTGTACTGATCCTGAGTTTGATCCTGTATTATACTCCAGAGCTGCACTCACTATTCTGCTGGTGCAGTCACTGTGTACATACATTACATTACTTATCCTGTACTGATCCTGAGTTACATCCTGTATTATACTCCAGAGCTGCACTCACTAATCTGCTGGTGCAGTCACTATGTACAAACATTACTTATCCTGTACTGATCCTGAGTTACATCCTGTATTATACTCCAGAGCTGCACTCACTATTCTGTTGGTGCAGTCACTGTGTACATACATTACATTACTTATCCTGTACTGATCCTGAGTTACATCCTGTATTATACTCCAGAGCTGCACTCACTATTCTGCTGGTGCAGTCACTGTGTACATACATTACATTACTTATCCTGTACTGATCCTGAGTTACATCCTGTACTATACTCCAGAGCTGCACTCACTATTCTGCTGGTGCAGTCACTGTATACATACATTACATTACTTATCCTGTACTGATCCTGAGTTACATCCTGTATTATACTCCAGAGCTGCACTCACTATTCTGCTGGTGCAGTCACTGTGTATATTGTAAGGGATCGTCTTTTTATTCGAGGGTCATTCTCAGACTTCTTCCAGACAAAGGCTTTAGTGTCCAAACTTTGAATTTTTTTGGCAGTCTTCATGCACAAACAGCAACCAAAACATAAATCAAAACAAATCTTCAGCCGTCTGGCCACTGACTAAACAGTATAGTCCCTCTCATGCAGGATCCGGGTCTACCATCTAGCTCCACAAAACACTGCAGTGCTTACCCCACACAGGGTCAGAGGGAACCGGCTCCCACAGGCTTTAGCACAGCCTGCTCCTTCCTCAGACTGAGAGCCCCACCCAAGTCCAGCAACAGGATTAAATAGCATCCCTGGACATGGCATATTCTTAAATCCCACAGTGGAGCATGGGGAACAGGCACCCACCCAACACATTGCTTGTTCCCAGTAAAAGCCTGCCCTGGACTAGCTGGAGCCAGCTAAGCTAAGTAGCTTGGTGTCCACCAACTAGCTTAGTGGCCACCTATATCTAGGGCCTTTACTCCACCATGACCGGGCCCCTTGGTGACACACTCCTGGTGCAAACAACACCCCCTTTCCATGCTTTGCCGGGTCTTTTGTGTTCTCACCCAGGCTCCTCTGGGTGAGATACACCCTTTCAATGGCCGTCATGTGGCCCTCTGGCAGCTCCACTGCCATAATATACATTACATTACTTGTCCTATGCTGATCCTGAGTTACACCCTGTATTATACTCCAGAGCTGCACTCACTATTCTGCTGGTGAAGTCACTGTGTACATACATTACATTACTTATCCTGTAATGATCTTACATCATGAGTTACATCCTTTAATCTATTGGACATTTAACATAAGGATGGTCACTGATGAGAAGATGCCACACAGATATTTACCAACCGTACGATTCTCTGTATATCATGCCATTTATTTAAAATGTTATTCATATCAGACTTAAATTGTTCAAATTTATCAATAGACATCATCCCTCTAATTGTGTATTATTTGTGTGCTCACTATAACTATGGTCCCCAACCTTTTTTGCACCAAGGACCAGTTCCATGCAAGACAATTTTCCCAGGGACTGGGTGTGGGGGGGGGGGGGCTTAGGGTTTTTATTTTTTATCTGTTACGACACTCACCACATAGGAATTTTTTTTGATGTTTTAATAGTTTGGACTTTTCAGAAGTTAATATATGTAATATGTTTATTTATTTATTGTTTATATATTTTATATGTAAAATTGGGAAAGGGGGTGATTTATACTTTGTGTTTTTTTTTTTTTTTTACTTTTCATTTAATAACCATTTCCTCCCCTTAGGGGCTAGAACCTGGGGTCTCTTCATCCTTTGTCCTATTCACCCTAATAAATCTCCATTTGGGTAAATAGGACTTCACACTCTCCCTGCTGCCCTGTGCATAGTACACACAGCAGCAGGGAGATTACCATGGCAGCCAGGGCTTCAGTAGTGTCCTGTCTGCTATCGTAATGGATAGGAGCCCCATGATTACACTGCTCGGGCTCCAATCAGAAGCTGCCACTGCCACCAATGAGGAGGAGGGGAGAGGGGACCCTGTGGCCACTGCCACCAATGATTTTAATACTGGTGGGGGGGGTGCCACCAATGTTTTTAACCTCTTATGGACACAGGGCGTACCTGTATGCCCTGATGTCCTGGTACTTAAGGACACAGGGCGTACAGGTACGTCCTGTGTAGTTCCGATCACCACCGCACGGCGGGCGGTGATCGGAACTGGATGCCTGCTGAAATCAATCAGCAGGCACCCTGGGTCAATGTCCTGTGGCCCCCCCGTATTGGCGATCGCTGCAAACCGCAGGTCAATTCAGACCTGCAGTTTGCAGCACTTTCGGAGTTTCTGATCCCCACGGTCTATGACCGCGGGGATCAGAAACTTCAAAATGCCTTTTTTTATGTTTAACACCCCCCTGCAGCCCTCTTTGTGATGTGCCGGCGGGCGCAGCGGGGAGGAAGGGGTGAGCGATCTTCGGCCTGCCCTCCCTCTAATTTTCAGGATGGCCGAGCGGTTAGCAAGCAGAGTGTCAGCACATTGCTGACACTCTGCTTGAAACAGCTGACATCATCACACAGATGTCAGCCGTTTTAATCCCTTCCATGCCGCGGTCTGTAGGGACCGCTGTATGGAAGGGGTTAACAGGGAGGGAGCTCCCTCCCTCTCCCATCGGGGGCTGGTGTGCCTTTTCAGCCCCAGATTCTTGACGGGATCACAGAGGGAGGGGGCCCCCCTCCCCATCACCCGCTGCTCTGTTGTGGCAGCGAGTGATGGTTACCATGGCAACCGGATGACTTCACAGGCTTCCGGTTGTCCATGGTGCTGATCAGACTTGTATGATTCGACTAAGTAAAGTGAAAATACAGTACAGTACACTATATAGTGTACTGTATTATACAGACATCATACCCACTGGATCTTCAAGAACCAAGTGGGTCTGGGTCAAAAAAATGTAATAAAAAGTAAAAATAAAAAAAAAACATTTATCACTGATTAAAAATAAAATAAAAAATTCCCTACACATGTTTGATATCACCGCGTCCGTAACGACCTGATCCATAAAACGGTCATGTTACTTTCCCCGCACGGTAAATGCCATAAAAAATAAAAAAAAAACTATGATGAAATTTTAATTTTGCCCTCCTTACTTCCCAAAAAGGTAATAAAAGTGATCAAAAAAGTCGTACGCCAAAATAGTACCAATCAAACCGTCACCTCATCCCGCAAAAAATTAGCCCTGACATGAGACAATGGCACAAAAAATAAAAAAAGAAGGCTCTAAGACTAAAACATGATTTTAGTTTCAAAAATGCTTTGGTATTAGGTATCGCCGCATCCGTAAGAACCTGCTCTATAAAAATACCACATGACCTAACCCTTCAGATAAACACCCAAAAAAATTACATAAAAACGGTGTCAAAAAAATTATTTTATTTTTTGTTACCTTACATCACAAAAAGTGTAATAGCAAGCGATCAAAAAGTTATATGCACCCCAAAATAGTGCCAATCTAACCTTAATCTCATCCCGCAAAAATGATACCAACCTGAGACAATCGCCTAAAAACTGAAAAAACTATGGCTCTCAGACTATGGAGACACTAAAACATAATTTTTTTTTTTGGTTTCAAAAATTATATTATTGTGTAAAACCTAAATAAAATAAAAAAAAGTATACATATTAGGTATCTACGCGTCCGTAAGAACCTGCTCTATAAAAATAGCACATGATTTAACCTGTCAGATGAACGTTATAAATAATAAAAAATAAAAACTGTGCCAAAACAGCAATTTTTTGCCATATTTTCCAATTTAATCAATTTTTTCCAGTAACAAAGCAAGGGTTAATAGCCAAACAAAACTCAATATTTATTGCCCTGATTCTGTAGTTTACAGAAATGCCTGATATGTTGTCGTAAACTGCTGTATGGCCACACGGCAGGGCGCAGAAGGAAAGGAACGCCATATGGTTTTTGGAAGGCAGTTTTTGCTGGACTGGTTTTTTGACACCATGCCACATTTGAAGCCCCCTCAGATTCACCCCTAGAGTAGAAACTCCAAAAAGTTACCCCATTTAAGAAACTACACCCCTCAAGGTATTCAAAACTGATTTTACAAACTTTGTTAACCCTTTAAGTGTTCCACAAGAGTTAATGGCAAATGGAGATGAAATTTCAGAATTTCTATTTTTTGTTACTTTGCCTCACAAAAAGTGTAATATAGAGCAACCAAAAATCATATGTACCCTAAAATAGTACCAACAAAACTCCCACCTTGTCCCGTAGTTTCCAAAATGTGTTCATTTTTTTGGAGTTTCTACTCTAGGGGTGCATCAGGGGGCTTCAAATGGGACCAATCCAGCAAAATCTGCCTTCCAGAAACCATATGGTGTTCCTTTCCTTCTGCGCCCTGCCGTGTGCCCGTACAGTAGTTTACGACCACATATTGTCACGGATGGTGTACAGGAAACAAGACAATACCATATAAACAATGTCTCTCTGGATCCACAACTAAGGAACAAAGGGAGACCCCTGCAATAGACCTGCCGCTCTCCCTCACTGCTCAGCCTATGCGAACACCCCAAAGGTGGATGGGCGCATATCCACGTTCCTCAGCTATCTATTACCTGAAGACCATACAATAGTGAGGGGACACGACCACCGGCTCCCTACACTGACACGGAGGGAGTCAGGGTCACCTGGATCCAGAAAAGAGAAAATCATAAATACATAAACAGCACTTATCTTGCAGACGACTGACGACTGGGAACTGGGAACTGGGAACAGCATGCACACACACTCCAGGAAGTTGTATCAGCCGCACACTACTGCATTATGGGGAGGAACTTAAAGGGCAGCAATCAGTCCGACTGCATGACAGCTGAGATAGACTAACGAGATGAGAAACTAAACCAAAACAAAGAAATTCAAGGAGGAGGATCTGAAAAGCTCCTGTGAGCGCTTCTCAGCTGTCTGGCTGTGACAGTACCCCTCCCTCTAAGAGTGGACTCCGGACACTCAGAGCCCACCTTCTCAGGATGGGACCTATGGAAAGCCCTGATGAGACGAGAGGCCTTAATGTCCGTCACTGGGACCCACATCCTCTCCTCAGGACCATAACCCTCCCAATGAACGAGGTACTGGAGGGAACCGCGGACAAGACGAGAATCCACAATCCTAGAGACCTGAAATTCAAGATTTCCATCAACCATAATCGGAGGAGGAGGCAAAGGTGAGGGTACAATAGGTTGAACATAAGGTTTCAATAAGGACTTATGAAAAACATTATGGATCTTCCAAGTCTGAGGAAGATCAAGACGGTAGGCAACAGGATTGATGACAGACAGGATCTTGTAAGGCCCAATAAACCTAGGACCCAACTTCCAGGAGGGAACCTTTAATTTGATATTCTTGGTAGACAACCACACCAGATCACCAACATTTAGGTCCGGACCAGGCACACGTCTCTTATCCGCCACACGCTTATATCTCTCACTCATGCTCTTTAGATTATCCTGAATCTTTTGCCAAATAGATGACAAAGACGAGGAGAATCTGTCCTCATCAGGCAAACCAGAAGAGCCCTCTCCCGAGAAAGTCCCAAACTGCGGATGAAACCCATATGCACCAAAAAATGGTGACTTATCAGAGGACTCCTGACGACGGTTATTTAAAGCAAACTCAGCAAGGGACAAAAAAGAACACCAATCCTCCTGATTCTCCGCCACAAAACAGCGCAGATATGTCTCCAGATTCTGATTGACACGCTCTGTCTGGCCATTCGACTGCGGATGGAAAGCAGAAGAGAATGACAACCGAACCCCCAAGCGAGAACAGAAAGCCTTCCAGAATCTGGAAACAAACTGCGTGCCCCTATCAGAGACTATGTCTGAAGGAATCCCATGCAATTTGACAATGTGGTCAATAAATGCCTGCGCCAGCGTCTTAGCATTGGGCAAACCAGGAAAAGGGATAAAATGCACCATTTTGCTAAAACGGTCCACCACCACCAGAATCACAGACTTCCCCGAGGAACGAGGCAAGTCCGTTATGAAGTCCATGGACAGATGTGTCCAAGGACGGGAAGGAATGGGCAAAGGAAGGAGAGGACCTGATGGCCGTGAATGAGGGACCTTGGCACGAGCGCAAGTCTCGCAAGCTGCCACAAAACCCTCAACCGACTTACGAAGCGCAGGCCACCAGAATCTCCGAGCAATGAGATCCAGTGTGGCTCTTGCCCCCGGGTGCCCAGCAAGGACCGTATCGTGGTGTTCTTTAAAAATCTTGTGTCTCAAAGCGAGAGGCACAAACAACCTCCCAGGAGGACAAAGATCAGGAGCTTCTGACTGGGCTGCCTGCACCTCTGCCTCCAATTCAGGAAAAAGAGCAGAGACCACCACACCTTCAGCCAAAATGGGACCCGGGTCTTCAAAATTCCCACCTCCCGGAAAACAACGTGACAGGGCATCTGCCTTCACATTCTTAACCCCAGGGCGGAACGTAACAACAAAATTAAACCTTGAAAAGAACAAAGACCATCTGGCCTGTCTCGGGTTCAGACGCTTGGCTGACTCCAAGTAGGCCAGATTTTTATGGTCAGTAAACACGGTAATAGGGTGTCTGGCTCCCTCTAGCCAATGGCGCCATTCCTCAAAAGCCAACTTGATGGCCAACAATTCCCTATCTCCCACATCATAATTTCTCTCTGCGGAGGAGAGTTTCTTTGAGAAAAAGGCACACGGTTGCCATTTGGCAGGAGAGGAACCCTGAGACAAGACCGCACCCACCCCTACCTCAGAAGCATCAACCTCAACTATGAAGGGTAACGAAATATCAGGTTGTACTAGGATGGGAGCGGAAGCAAAACTCTCCTTGATATTAGAAAAGGCCTTACGCGCCTCTACCGACCAGGAAGAAAAATCTACCCCCTTTCTGGTCATATCAGTGAGTGGTTTAACAACAGAGGAATAATTCAAAATAAATTTCCTGTAATAATTAGCAAAGCCCAAAAAACGCATCAGCGCCTTCTGATTCTCAGGAAGCTCCCACTCAAGCACAGCGCGGACCTTCTCGGGGTCCATGCGAAAACCAGAAGCGGAGACAAGAAACCCCAGAAATTGGATCTCTGGAACCGCAAACACACATTTTTCCAGTTTCGCGTATAATTTATTCTCCCGCAGGATGAGCAAGACCTGACGTAAGTGTTCCTTATGAGTCTTGAAATCAGGAGAAAAAATCAAAATGTCATCCAAATACACTAATACAAATTTTCCCATTAAATGATAAAAAATGCTGTTGACGAAATGCTGAAAAACGGCTGGGGCATTCATCAGACCAAAAGGCATAACCAAATTCTCAAAATGGCCCTCAGGGGTATTGAAAGCCGTTCGATTCATTCGTCTCCTTCTCTGACCCTAACCAGGTTGTATGCCCCTCTTAGGTCTAATTTGGAAAAGACTTTAGCCCCAACAACCTGGTTAAACAGGTCCGGGATCAGAGGAAGCGGATAAGGATCACGAATAGTGATACTGTTCAGCTCCCTGAAATCCAGACAAGGTCTTAAAGAACCATCTTTTTTCTTAACAAAGAAAAAACCAGCGGCAACAGGTGACTTCGAGGGTCGTATGTGTCCTTTTCTCAGACTCTCAGAGATATAAGCCCTCTCAGGTTGGGAGAGATTGTATAAACGAGATTTAGGCAGCTTGGCGCCTGGGATGAGATTAATAGGGCAATCATACTCCCTGTGCGGAGGTAAACCCTGAACTCCACTCTCAGAGAAGACATCCAAAAATTCAGAGAGGAAAGGTGGTGCAGTCTTAGTAGAAACCTCAGAAACAGATGTTATGAGGCAATTCTCTCTGCAAAAGTTACTCCAACCATTTATTTGCCTCGCTTGCCAATCAATGGTGGGGTTATGTTTAGTGAGCCAGGGTAGCCCCAACACTAGAGGAGTAGGCAAACCGCTAAGGACGAAACATGACACATCCTCAACATGAGCATCACTCACAATTAAACGGATATTGTGAACTATGCCCTTTAATGATTTCTGAGAAAGTGGAGCTGAATCAATAGCAAAAACAGGAATATCCTTTCCCAAAGTGCATACCTGGAAACCATGAGTTATTGCAAATTGATTATCAATGAGGTTGACAGCTGCTCCACTATCCACAAAAATCTCACAAAAAATGCTCTTGCTCTCTAGCGCCACCCTAGCAGGCAGGACAAAACGGGAACTACAAGCAAACGGGAAACCTTCAATTTCCGCCTCAACCCTGCCAATAGTAACAGACGGAACATTTTTAAAAGATTTTTTCCTTTTTGTCTCTTTATTACTCCCAGAAAACTGCCTGAATCTCCTAGAGGGACAAACATTTGCCAGATGATTTATACCTCCACAACAAAAACAAACCCTCCCCTGCGGGCTGAATCTTCTATTGTCAGAGGCAATCAACCCCAGCTGCATGGGCTCCTGCTCAGAAGGGGCTGACAGCGACTGAGACCCCTGTGCACAGAATGAAACCGCTGCACTGTCCCGGGACTGAGTATGACAGGAAGGAGAGATCTCTCCTCTCTCTCTAAGACGCCTGTCAATACGAACAGCCTGAGACATAGCAGAATCCAAGGAGGTAGGTCTTTCATGAAAGGCAAATGAATCTCTCAATCCCTCTGAAAGACCGTAACAAAATTGACTTCGGAGTGCAGCATCATTCCAACCCGTATCTGCTGCCCATCTCCGAAATTCTGAGCAGTATATCTCTGCGGATTGTTTACCCTGGCATAACAGACGTAGTCTAGACTCAGCCAGAGCAATACGATCCGGATCATCATATATCTGACCCAGGGCTAAAAAGAATTCATCCACTGAACGGAGGGGCCGTGCCCCCTCCGGCAGCGAAAAGGCCCAGGACTGAGCGTTACCCCTGAGCAGCGATATAATGATCCCCACCCTCCGTTCTTCATCACAAGAAGAATGGGGAAGAAGGCGAAAATGGAGTTTGCAAGCCTCTCTAAAACGCACAAAATTCTCACTACCCCCGGAGAACGTATCCGGGAGCGAGATCTTAGGCTCAGCACAAACTCCATGGACGCAAGCTGAACCGGTCACTTGAAACTGAGAAAAAGTCTTACGGAGATCAGCTACCTCCAAAGCAAGACCCTGAAAGCGTTCAGCCAAAAGTGAAACCGGATCCATGCTTGAGACGGTTTTGGCGGCTGATAATGTCACGGATGGTGTACAGGAAACAAGACAATACCATATAAACAATGTCTCTCTGGATCCACAACTAAGGAACAAAGGGAGACCCCTGCAATAGACCTGCCGCTCTCCCTCACTGCTCAGCCTATGCGAACACCCCAAAGGTGGATGGGCGCATATCCACGTTCCTCGGCTATCTATTACCTGAAGACCATACAATAGTGAGGGGACACGACCACCGGCTCCCTACACTGACACGGAGGGAGTCAGGGTCACCTGGATCCAGAAAAGAGAAAATCATAAATACATAAACAGCACTTATCTTGCAGACGACTGACGACTGGGAACTGGGAACAGCATGCACACACACTCCAGGAAGTTGTATCAGCCGCACACTACTGCATTATGGGGAGGAACTTAAAGGGCAGCAATCAGTCCGACTGCATGACAGCTGAGATAAACTAACGAGATGAGAAACTAAACCAAAACAAAGAAATTCAAGGAGGAGGATCTGAGAAGCTCCTGTGAGCGCTTCTCAGCTGTCTGGCTGTGACACATATGCGTGTTTATATTGAAATTCAGAAATTTCATCTCCATTTGCCAATAACTCTTGTGGAACACCTAAAGGGTTAACAAAGTTTGTAAAATCAGTTTTGAATACCTTGAGGGGTGTAGTTTCCAAAATGGGGTCATTTTTGGGTTGTTTCTATTATGTAAGCCTCACAAAGTGACTTCAGACCTGAACTGGCCCTTAAAAAGTGGGTTTTGGAAAATTTCTGAAAAATTTCAAGATTTGCCTCTAAACTTCTAAGCCTTGTAACGTCCCCAAAAAATAAAATGTCATTCCCAAAATGAACCAAACATGAAGTAGACATATGGGAAATGTAAAGTAATCTCAGAATGGCCTGGATAAGTAACAGCGCTTTAAAGTTATTCACACATAAAATGACACTGGACAGATTTGCAAAAAATTGCCTGGTCCTTAAGGTGAAAATGAGCCCGGTGCATAAGGGGTTAATACTGGGGGGGGGGGGGGGTGCACTGTGCCACCAATGATAATTAACCTTTAATACAGATACAGGAGGCGGGTACGGCAGAATCACATAGCCGGCACCCGACCTCTGACAGGGAGCTGCGATCAGCGGCAGTTGACCCCTCAGGTGCCGCACCCGCCTCCTGTACCTGTAAGAGGACCTTTCATGGGTCCATACTTTATTAACTAAGTAGCAGGACATGTAGAGTGGCGCCCAGGGATCTCCCTGCACTTACTATTATATCTGGGCGCCGCTCCGTTCGCCCGCTGTGGCCCTCGTTACCGTCTCCCGCGCTGTTTGCTAAGTAACAGCATTGAAACACCAGGGAGGAGGCATCAGCTTCTCTCCTGGGCGTTCCTTCTCCCTGTCTGTAGCTCTGTCCAATCGCAGCGCAGAACGTCACAGCCAGGGAGAAGGTGAGTTTTTTTTCTCCCTGGCTGTGACGCTCTGCGCAGTGATTGGACAGCGCTACAGCCAGGAAGAAGGAACGTCCAGGGAGAGAAGCTGATGTCTCCTCCCCGATGTTCCCATAGTAGTAATTAGCAGGAGAATGTAACGGGGGCCACAGCGGGCGAATGGAGCGGCGCCCAGGAATAATAGTAAGTGCAGGCAGATCCCTAGGCACCGCTCTACATTTCCTGCTACTTAGTTAATAAAGTTCGGACCCATGAAAGGTCCTCTAGTTAATTATCATTGGTGGCACAGTGGCCACAGTCCCTCCCCTCTTCTGCCCACTCTCTTCTCATTGGTGGCAGTGGCTGGCTGGCATCACAGTTGGAAGGAAGGAACCCTGTCCTTCCTTCCCGCTGTCCGGCCGGCCCGCTGTGTGATGTGCACGTCGGACACGCATGCGCCTGGCATCTATGCTCCTCTGTATTGCCGCGGCCCGGCAAACAATCTTCCAGGGCCCGGTCCTGGGTTGGGGACTGCTGCACTATAGTGTAAAGTTATATTTTCAAGGTATGGTCAAATTATAGGTTTTCCCACTACATTGACTAGATAGATGTATGGGATATAGATAGATAGACTAAATAGCCTAAATTTGCTTACCGAAATGTATCTTTCCTTGAGTCCAAAGGAAGCACATCACAAAGGGTTAATGTCTTACTCCTCTTGTCTAGGACAGAAGATAAATCATTAGTAAATCAGACTAATTAACCCCCCTATAAAGGAGGGAACACCCACTAGGCAGACGTGTTTTTTCCAAGCAATGTCTTTTTCAGAGAAGGGATATTTGTGCTGCCTTTGGAAGATAAATTTCAGTAAGCAAATTTAGACCTTCCTTATCGTCCTTCAGGCAGCACAACACAAAGGGATCTGAAAAGCAGTATTAAACAAGAAAGGGGGGGGGGGGGATTGCAGCCTTAATAATCACTTGTCTGTTAAAGGCTGAATCGCCAGCACCAGATACATCCAACTTCTATTGTTTTGTAAAGATGCATGGAGAAGACCATTTAGCGGCCCTGCATATTTGATCCAATGCCTTTTTGTTCCCTGCCCAAGCATCTAAGTGGACAGAGTTGAGTGTGCTGTAACTCTGCCTTGTAACTGGAGTACTTGAAATCTAGAAGCAGACTTTAATAGTATTCTTAATCCAAGCAGTGTAGCTTGCTGGCTTTTAGGCCTCTTTCACACTACAGTATGTCCATTTCAGTGTTTTGCGTTCCGTTTTTAACGGATCCGTTGTTCCGTTTTTTTTTCCGTTGTGTTTCCGTTCCGTCGTTTCGTACCGTTTTTCCGTATGGCATATACAGTATACAGTAATTACATTGAAAAAATTGGGCTGGCCATAACATTTTCAATAGATGGTTCAGAAAAAACGGAACGGAAACGGAAGACATACGGATGCATTTCCGTATGTGTTCCGTTTTTTTTGCTGACCCATTGACTTGAATGGAGCCACGGACCGTGATTTGCGGGCAATAATAGGACATGTTCTATCTTTCAACGGAACGGAAAAACGGAAATACGGAAACGGAATGCATACGGAACACATTCCGTTTTTTTTGCGGAACCATTGAAATGAATGGTTCCGTATACGGACCATATACGGAACGTAAAAACCGGACCGCAAAACGGAAAAAAAAAACGGTAGTGTGAAAGAGGCCTTAAACTTCTTTATAAACAGCTGGTCAGCCGACCTGAAGGACCCTGGTTCTCCAGTGACCAGTAGATGAGCCTTGTCTTGTTCATCTGACTGGGGATTCTGACAGATGAATTTTTTAACTTACATTCATGTCAGATGAGAGCTTTGGTGGGATATAGGGCATCAACCTTAAGATCAAGTCTTCTTGATGTACTTTCAGATATGTATGACCCTTTACATGATAGAGCTTGCAAAGTCTGACACCTTCTTGGCTGATGCAATTGCGAATAAAAATAAAAGCTTCCAAAATACAAACTTTAGTGGTGCTTCTGTAAGAGGCTGAAATAGAGATTCAACCAGGGTCTTAATGAGAACAGCCTGATCCCAGGCTGGAATAGAAGGCTTAACCGATTAATTTAAATTGAATAAAGAACATAGAAAAATGCATGAATGCACGAAGGTTCCACCTATGCAGGGGCGTAGCTATAGGGGGTGCAGAGGTAGCAGTCGCTACCGGGCCCAGGAGCCTGAGGGGGCCCAAAAACCCTTGTGCCACATAAGACACTGACATTATAGAAAGTGCATGCTTTTCAATTTACACCTCTGGCTGGAGGGAAAGGGTTAGGTCAAGAATTTGGCATGAGGGGGTGCCCTTTCAATGTTTGCCTCTGGCAGCAGGAAGGCTATGTGCTCACCTGCCCCTTGCCAACAAGCACTAAAGGAATGGGGGCCCAAGCTGAACTCTTGCACCAGGGCCCGTGAGCCTTTAGCTACGCCCCTGCACCTATGCGAACAGTGGCAGCCGTGAAATGCACTGTTACAGTGTTGGATTTTAACCCAAACTGAAAACCTTCCTGTAAAAAAAATTTAAGACTTCAGACCGATCAGGATTCTGTAAAGTTTCCACCACATCTTACAAGTCCTTCTTCAGTCCTGAACCGTGAGATTCCAGGCTGTAAGCTGAAACATCTCCAGCTTGGGTGCTATAGGCCTGCTTGAACCAGAAGATTCGGCTGGACTGGATCTCCAATAATTTCCTCTGGAAAGTTGTAGCCAGTGAGGGATTATGCCCTCCTGGCCAGATGAGCACTATAGCTATGACTCAGACTCTCGTCTCATTTTCCTGAGCACTCAGGATAAGAGGGGAAATGGAGGAAAATTTGGATGAAAAATTCCTTCCCAACTGAAAGACAGGCCAACTATTCTTTCTGGTGGATCTGCTGGATTCAGGGAGCAGATCTTATTTAGCTTTGTATTGGAGATTGACTGTGGACCTGACTGTGTGTATATACACTTACCTAAAGAATTATTAGGAACACCATACTAATACGTGTTGGGCCCCCTTTTGCCTTCAGAACTGCCTTAATTCTACGTGGCATTGATTCCACAAGGTGCTGATAGCATTCTTTAGAAATGTTGGCCAAAATTTGATAGGATAGCATCTTGCAGTTGATGGAGATTTGAGGGATGCACATGCAGGGCACGAAGCTCCCGTTCCACCACATCCCAAAGATGCTCTATTGGGTTGAGATCTGGTGACTGTGGGGGCCATTTTAGTACAGTGAACTCATTGTCATGTTCAAGAAACCAATTTGAAATGATTCGAGCTTTGTGACATGGTGCATTATCCTGCTGGAAGTAGCCATCATGTTTCTTTCCCATTCTGACATTCAGTTTGGAGTTCAGGAGATTGTCTTGACCAGGACCACCCCCCTAAATGCATTGAAGCAACTGCCATGTGATTGGTTGACTAGAGAATTGCATTAATGAGAAATAGAACAGGTGTTCCTAATAATTCTTTAGGTGAGTGTATATGTTTTTAGCCATAATATATTTACATATATTATTATATATTTATAATATATAGTCAACCAATCACATGGCAGTTGCTTCAATGCATTTCGGGGGGTGGTCCTGGTCAAGACAATCTCCTGAACTCCAAACTGAATGTCAGAATGGGAAAGAAAGGTGATTTAAGAAATTTTGAGCGTGGCATGGTTGTTGGTGCCAGACGGGCCGGTCTGAGTATTTCACAATCTGCTCAGTTACTGCGATTTTCACGCACAACCATTTCTAGGGTTTACAAAGAATGGTGTGAAAAGGGAAAAACATCCAGTATGCGGCAGTCCTGTGGGCAAAAATGCCTTGTGGATGCTAGAGGTCAGAGGAGAATGGGCCGACTGATTCAAGCTGATAGAAGAGCAACGTTGACTGAAATAACCACTCGTTACAACCGAGGTATTCAGCAAAGCATTTGTGAAGCCACAACACGCACAACCTTGAGGCGGATGGGCTACAACAGCAGAAGACCCCACCGGGTACCACTCATCTCCACTACAAATAGGAAAAAGAGGCTACAATTTGCATGAGCTCACCAAAATTGGACTGTTGAAGACTGGAAAAATGTTGCCTGGTCTGATGAGAATCGATTTCTGTTGAGACATTCAAATGGTAGAGTCCGAATTTGGCGTAAACAGAATGAGAACATGTATCCATCCTCTGATGGCTACTTCCAGCAGGATAATGCACCATGTCACAAAGCTCAAATCATTTCACATTGGTTTCTTGAACATGACAATGAGTTCACTGTACTAAAATGGCCCCCACAGTCACCAGATCTCAACCCAATAGAGCATCTTTGGGATGTGGTGGAACGGGAGCTTCGTGCCCTGGATGTGCATCCCTCAAATCTCCATCAACTGCAAGATGCTATCCTATCAATATGGGCCAACATTTCTAAAGAATGCTATCAGCACCTTGTTGAATCAATGCCACGTAGAATTAAGGCAGTTCTGAAGGCAAAAGGGGGTCCAACACCGTATTAGTATGGTGTTCCTAATAATTCTTTAGGTGAGTGTATATATATATATCTGTAAAGCAGAGCAGCACTCCAAAATTACGGATGTTTTTTCACCCATAAGTGACGTGACGTTTCGGCTCCAACATGAAGCCTTTCTCAAGCCTTCTTGTTTACCGTAATTTTGGAGTGCTGCTCTGCTTTACAGTGACATATATATTGTGTAAGACTTTCAATTGGAGCTAGCACCCATTTTCAATACTGGTTGGTGCTGCCATATTTTCACTATATACACTCACCTAAAGAATTATTAGGAACACCATACTAATACGGTGTTGGACCCCCTTTTGCCTTCAGAACTGCCTTAATTCTACGTGGCATTGATTCAACAAGGTGCTGATAGCATTCTTTAGAAATGTTGGCCCATATTGATAGGATAGCATCTTGCAGTTGATGGAGATTTGAGGGATGCACATCCAGGGCACAAAGCTCCCGTTCCATCACATCCCAAAGATGCTCTATTGGGTTGAGATCTGGTGACTGTGGGGGCCATTTTAGTACAGTGAACTCATTGTCATGTTCAAGAAGGAAGGATACATGTTCTCATTCTGTTTACGCCAAATTCGGACTCTACCATTTGAATGTCTCAACAGAAATCGAGACTCATCAGACCAGGCAACATTTTTCCAGTCTTCAACAGTCCAATTTTGGTGAGCTTGTGCAAATTGTAGCCTCTTTTTCCTATTTGTAGTGGAGATGAGTGGTACCCAGTGGGGTCTTCTGCTGTTGTAGCCCATCCGCCTCAAGGTTGTGCGTGTTGTGGCTTCACAAATGCTTTGCTGCATACCTCGGTTGTAACGAGTGGTTATTTCAGTCAACGTTGCTCTTCTATCAGCTTGAATCAGTCGGCTCATTCTCCTCTGACCTCTAGCATCCACAAGGCATTTTTGCCCACAGGACTGCCGCATACTGGATGTTTTTCCCTTTTCACACCATTCTTTGTAAACCCTAGAAATGGTTGTGCGTGAAAATCCCAGTAACTGAGCAGATTGTGAAATACTCAGACCGGCCCGTCTGGCACCAACAACCATGCCACGCTCAAAATTGCTTAAATCACCTTTCTTTCCCATTCTGACATTCAGTTTGGAGTTCAGGAGATTGTCTTGACCAGGACCACACCCCTAAATGCATTGAAGCAACTGCCATGTGATTGGTTGACTAGATAATTGCATTAATGAGAAATAGAACAGGTGTTCCTAATAATTCTCTAGGTAAGTGTATATATATATATATATATATGTTAAATTTAGCCTCTATTTCTGAAAGGTTTCTGCCGGGATTTGAACTCACAACCTTCTACATTAGAGCCAAGAACCTTAACCACTACGCTATACAGCCACATGTTAACCTGCAGTGAAATATGAAATGATGCAGTTTATCATTCAGCTTTATAGCTGAGTGGTTAAAGTCCTTGCCTCTAATCCCGGAAGAAACTTTTCAGAGGCTAAATTGGATTTAAATACACTGACTCAAACATCGCGCTTGAGTACACAAGGTATTCGGCCGAACACTGCGATGTGCCGAACATCGCGATACTCGAACCGAACTGGTGTTCAGCGGAGCATGCTTGCTCAACACTAGGGGGTACCTCATCTGCACACAATCTGTTAAAATACAGTCGCTGAGACTACAACTGTGACCTACTTAACAGATCCGCCTGAACATTCAGAATACCTTGAATGTGGATGGCTGTCTACGGTTTGACATTCCACTGCCCAAGTCATAATTTGACTCTATTGACTGTTCCGTGAATCAGAGCGAGTCCTGTGCCAATTGATGATATAGCACATGGTGGAGATATTATCTGTTTGCTCAATCACTGACTGATTCTTGTGCCTGCCCTAAATGAAGAGCTAGATATATTGCTCCTAGGTCTCTGATATTGGATACATTTCTTGAGGAGACAATATCCCCTGAACTCAAAGAATGTGGAAGTGTTCTTCCTGACTAGTGATGAGTGGCATAGGCAATATTCGTTTTCGCATTATATTGGCAAATTCTAGAATTCGTGATCTCCAGTCATTATTTTCGCAATTGCGCAAATCGGCTCTAATGATGTGCATATTTTTTACACAATACATGCAACTTCACATTTTATCAGGTCTGAGTAGATATTACTGAATAGTGCACTAAGTATTGTTGTGACATCACAGCACTATGTCTGTAGCATGTATGTATGGACAGCAGAACCTACCAGACTACCTAACACCCTGCACTGGAACCTATCAGCTACACTATATCAGGATCTAACCTACACTGACTATCTCCCACTAACTATCTGTATTATATATATGAGCTAACTAACTATCTAATGTAATTGGATAAGGAATAGGATCCAGATGAAAGCACAGCAATGACACTGCGTCTCTCTCAAAACTGCAAAAAACAGCAGAAAATAGCTGCTGGGGAGGTTCTTATATAGTAACGGGTAGGCAACTTTCCTATTGGTTGCTAGGGATGTTGCTAAACTCTGACAAAGATATTGAAGTCTTCTCATTGGCCTACAAGCAAGAAGGGAGGTTACTGATGAAAAAGAAAATCTAGAATATTCGCGATTACGAATATATAGCACTATATTCTACATCTTTCGTGAATTCTCGAAGTGCCGATATTGACGATAGAAATTTGCAATTAGAATATTCGCGATCAACACTATTCCTGACCAGAGTTATTGGAATGGCCAGAAAAAAAACTACCTTGTTCAGTATTTCTTGGACGAAGCCATCAGGACAGGTCTTCCCGAGTTTCTGGCTTGATTACCACAAGACAAACCAGGCTTGATAAACATTTGTTTCTTCCTGAAACAATGCCCATGTTACGGCTTTGAAGATGTCAGATAAGTATATACACTGCTCAAAAAAATAAAGGGAACACAAAAATAACACATCCTAGATCTGAATTAATTAAATATTCTTCTGAAATACTTTGTTCTTTACATAGTGCTGACAACAAAATCACACAAAAAAAAAAAAAATGGAAATCTAATTTTTCAACCCATGGAGGTCTGGATTTGGAGTCACACTCAAAATTAAAGTGGAAAAACACACTACAGGCTGATCCAACTTTGATGTAATGTCCTTAAAACAAGTCAAAATGAGGCTCAGTAGTGTGTGTGCCTCCACGTGCCTGTATGACCTCCCTACAACGCCTGTGCATGCTCCTGATGAGGTAGCGGACGGTCTCCTGAGGGATCTCCTCCCAGACCTGGACTAAAGCATCTGCCAACTCCTGGACAGTCTGTGGTGCAACGTGATGTTGGTGGATAGAGCGAGACATGATGTCCCAGATGTGCTCAATTGGATTCAGGTCTGGGGAACGGGCGGGCCAGTCCATAGCATCAATGCCTTCGTCTTGCAGGAACTGCTGACACACTCCAGCCACATGAGGTCTAGCATTGTCTTGCATTAGGAGGAACCCAGAGCCAACCGCACCAGCATATGGTCTCTCAAGGGGTCTGAGGATCTCATCTCGGTACCTAATGGCAGTCAGGCTACCTCTGGCGAGCACATGGAGGGCTGTGTGGCCCTCCAAAGAAATGCCACCCCACACCATTACTGACCCAATGCTAAACCGGTCATGCTGGAGGATGTTGCAGGCAGCAGAAAGTTCTCCACGGCGTCTCAAGACTCTGTCACGTCTGTCACATGTGCTCAGTGTGAACCTGCTTTCATCTGTGAAGAGCACAGGGTGTCAATGGCGAATTTGCCAATCTTGGTGTTCTCTGGCAAATGGCAACTTGAAGAGAGAAATGAAAAATGAAGTTGCGGCACTCACCGAAGTGTATCAAAAGTGTCTTTTATTGTCGCTTCCTCAGCAGGTAGCAGTAAGGATCCAGGGCGGACACATAGTTGCGAGCAGCGACGGCCGTTTCGCGCGCTAAGACGCGCTTCCTCAGGCGTGTGGCCTGAGGAAGCGCGTCTTAGCGCGCGAAACGGCCGTCGCTGCTCGCAACTATGTGTCCGCCCTGGATCCTTACTGCTACCTGCTGAGGAAGCTACAATAAAAGACACTTTTGATACACTTCGGTGAGTGCCGCAACTTCATTTTTCATTTCTCTCTTCAAGTTGCCATCTGTATACTACATACCATTTTTGCTGAGCACCACGTTGAGAAGTGTTCCTGACTGCATCTGGCTCGGTTTTTGCACGGCGTATTCAGTATGTGCAGTGCCGCCTGTTTATTGTTCACGTCTCCCTCCGTTCTCTGGCAAATGCCAAACGTCCTGCACGGTGTTGGGCTGTAAGCACAACCCCCACCTGTGGACGTCGGGCCCTCATATCACCCTCATGGAGTCTGTTTCTGACCGTTTGAGCAGACACCTGCACATTTGTGGCCTGCTGGAGGTCATTTTGCAGGGCTCTGGCAGTGCTCCTCCTGTTCCTCCTTGCACAAAGGCGGAGGTAGCGGTCCTGCTGCTGGGTTGTTGCCTTCCTACGGCCTCCTCCGCGTCTCCTGATGTACTGGCCTGTCTCCTGGTAGCTCCTCCATGCTCTGGACACTACGCTGACAGACACAGCAAACCTTCTTGCCACAGCTCGCATTGATGTGCCATCCTGGATAAGCTGCACTACCTGAGCCACTTGTGTGGGTTGTAGACTCCGTCTCATGCTACCACTAGAGTGAAAGCACCGCCAGCATTCAAAAGTGACCAAAACATCAGCCAGGAAGCATAGGAACTGAGAAGTGGTCTGTGGTCACCACCTGCAGAACCACTCCTTTATTGGGGGTGTCTTGCTAATTGCCTATAATTTCCACCTGTTGTCTATCCCATTTGCACAACAGCATGTGAAATTGATTGTCACTCAGTGTTGCTTCCTAAGTGGACAGTTTGATTTCACAGAAGTCTGATCTACTTGGAGTTACATTGTGTTGTTTAAGTGTTCCCTTTATTTTTTTGAGCAGTGTATTTGAAGACAGAGCGGCTGCCTGGCCTGATCTGATAGCAATCTTGACTAGCTACAGGAGCTGCTAGGGGGAGCCCTGTTCAGATATTTGCTGTGGGGCCCAGTTACCTCTAGTTACTCCACTGGTCCTGACTGGCATTTGGTGATGGGACCTTAAATCTCACATCCACCTTGATTTCTTGATCCGATCCTGTGAGAGTTTGGCCTCTTTCACACGGGCGTTGCGGGAAAATGTGCGGATGTGTTGCGGGAACACCCGCAATTTTTCCGCGCGAGTGCAAAACATTGTAATGCGTTTTGCACTCGCGTGAGAAAAATCGCGCATGTTTGGTACCCAAACCCGAACTTCTTCACAGAAGTTCCGGCTTGGGTTCGGTGTTGTGTAGATGTTATTATTTTCCCTTATTTTCCCTTATAACATCTTTACTTCTATAATGATGAACTACCGGCTAGGACCTGTGGTGACGTCAGATCACATGCTCCAATCACATGGTCCATCACCACGGTGATGGACCATGTGATTGGAGCATGTGATCTGATGTCACCAAAGGTCCTTTAGCCCACAGTTCATCATTAAAGAAGTAAAGAAGAGACCGGGAACTACGCGAACAAGAGGAGAAGGTGAGTTAATTTTTTTATTTTTTTTTAACCCTCAATTGATCACCTACTAAGCATTCTGTATTCAGAATGCTATTATTTTCCCTTATAACCATGTTATAAGGGAAAATAATACAGTGAATAGACTGTCACCTAGCAACCATGCGTGAAAATCGCACCGCATCCGCACTTGCTTGCGGATGCTTGCGATTTTCTCGCAACCCCATTCACTTCTATGGGGCCTGCGTTGCGTGAAAAACGCAGAATATAGAGCATGCTGCGATTTTCACGCAACGCACAAGTGATGCGTGAAAATCACCGCTCATGTGAACAGCCCCATAGAAATTAATGGATCGGTATTCAGTGCGGGTGCAATGAGTTCACCTCACGCATCGCATCCGCGCGGAATACTCGCCCATGTGAAAGGGGCCTTTAAGCAACCAGTTTCTGGAGTCTAACTGGAAGCTAAGGGCTGAGTTAGCGCCACAACTAACTTAGTAAAAACACCAGATGATGTCGAGAAACCAAAGGCCAGTGAATTGAAGATGAGAAAACCTGGTGAGTGATAGCCATAAAATCATCCTGCTGGCGAATGTTGATAACAAAACAGAAATTCACATCATGAATTTCTTCTGAGAGGGTATTTGTTTAGACACGCAAGACCTAGCCTCCATCTTACCTGTGGCTTTGGCACTGCATCCACTCTTGAAAAGACCCCAGAAATTTCCTGGGAAAGAAGTCAAGATTTTGCTGTGAAGTCCTGAAGCAACCACCATAGGAGGCTTTGTGAAGGTCTGACTTATTTGCCTTGGGGGGCAATTTCTTTAACCTGAGGGAGTAACCTGGATTCTATCCAGGTGTCTGACGTAATCTTTGCACAATTTGAGAAACAGTTTTGTAATCTTGCTCCAACTGGAAGTCTGGCGTCATAAATTTGATGTTTCCCTGTTCCAAATTTCTACTTTCTAGTGCTTGGAGAGCCTGAACACTTAGAACTTACTTTTCACTATCTGTCCCTTCTGAGCCCCTCTTAGGTAATCTTTGGAATGAAAATTACAAGAATGATACTAGACCTAGAGGTATATGGTGAAAAGGAGACCCCTCTGTAACAACGATGGATGCTAAATAGAATAATTCTGGTGAGGAACAAAATGGCGCTAACAGAATGTCCCTCTGCGCAGAGTGTCTATGGGGATCACAAGAACTCAGCGGCCCATTCACACAAAAGTATTTTTTCTTTTTGACATGTCCCGCAATTTGCAGATCTCATGCGGACCCATTACTACAATGGACTGAGAGACACGGACAGCACACATTGTGTTATCCACATCCGCACATCCATTTCACACCCTAAAAAGAGATAGAAAATGTCTCACCCTTGTCTGTATTGCAGACAAGAATGGGCATTACCATCATAGGGCAGGATGTTCTGAACTGCAAATGCAGAATGCACCCGGAGGCATCCATGTCCTATGGATCCGCAACTTGTGGTCCACAAAATCAGACACTTCATGGGGAAGCAATCCCTATGTCACTAGGAAACCGAAGCCAACGACACTTTGCCCTCTGCCATAGATAAGGAATTACTATGTTTCAGCAGGGAAACAATCTTTCTGACTAGAAGTTCCCTGACAGGGAATAACCGACTGCCAGAAAAAAAAGTCTTCCCAGCCAGACTGGCCCCCGGGATATTACCTTAGGAAGGTTTCTCCGCTAACAGCCGGTTCAGACCTGAGCGTTTTACAGCGCGTTTCTACGCGCTGGCAAAAAATCATATTTTACATTGTTGGATCTTAACAAGGTTCCAAGTAGAGCTTCAACATGCAACAAGAAGAAATGAGAGTGAGACAAAACATTTTTTGAGCATTCAATTAATTGAAAATAAAGATTAAACTGAAACAGGCTGTTTTCAGCTGATCCAAATTTTAGGACCACATGCCTTTAAAAGGCCAAATCTGTGCAAAGATGTGGATTCATTGTCATTTTCTGTCAGGTAGTCACACTTTGTGATGGCAAAGGCAAAAAAACTCTCCCTTTTTGAACGGGTTGTTGAACTGCATAAGCAGGGTCTCTCACAGCGCGCCATCGCTGCTGAGGTGGGACGCAGTAAGACAGTCATTTGGAATTTCTTAAATGATCCTGAGGGTTATGGAACAAAAAAGTCAAGTGGAAGACCCAAAAATTTTTAATCAGCACTGAGCTCGAGGATCCAATTGGCTGTCCGTCAAGAAACTGGACGATCCTTAACCCAAATTAAGGCCCTTACTGGTGCTGACTGCAGCCCCATAACCATCAGACGGCATCTGAGACTGAAGGGCTTCAAAAACAAAAAACGTCTTCAAAGACCTCGTCTCCTTGAACGCCACAGAACTGCTCTTTTGGACTTTGCAAGAGAGCACCAAACATGGGACATTCAAAGGTGGAAGAAAGTTTTATTCTCTGATGAGAAAAAATTTAACCTTGATGGTCCTGATGGTTTCCAACGTTACTGGCATGACAAGCAGATCCCACCTGAGATGTTTTCTACGCGCCACAGTAGAGGGGGCGCCATAATGGTCTGGGGTGCTTTTTCCTTCAGTGGAACAATGGAGCTTCAGGAAGTGCAGGGGCGTCAAACGGCCGCTGGCTATGTCCAGATGTTGCAGAGAGCATTCCTCATGACTGAGGGCCCTCGTCTGGGTGGTAACGACTGGGTTTTTCAACAGGACAACGCTACAGTACACAATGCCCACAGGACAAGGGACTTCTTCCAGGAGAATAACATCACTCTTTTGGCCCATCCTGCGTGTTCCCCTGATCTAAATCCAATTGAGAACCTTTGGGGATGGATGGCAAGGGAAGTTTACAAAAATGGACAACAGTTCCAGACAGTAGATGACCTTCGTGCGGCCGTCTTCACCACTTGGAGAAATGATCCCACTCACCTCATGGAAACGCTTGCATCAAGCATGCCGAAATGAATTTTTGAAGTGATAAACAATAATGGCGGAGCAACTCATTACTGAGTTCATGTTTGGAAGTTGGATTTCTGTTTTGGGGGGGGGTTTAGTTTTTTTTTGGAGGTGTGGTCCTAAACTTTTGATCAGCCGTTGTTTTCATTAAATTGAATGCTCAAAAAATGTTTTGTCTCACTCCCATTTCTTCTTGTTGCATGTTGAAGCTCTACTTGGAACCTTGTTAAGATCCAGCCATGCTAAATATGATTTTTTGCCATTTTTCAAGTGGTCTTAAACTTTTGATCAGGACTGTATCTTTGTCCGTATGTTGGAGGAGCTTTTCGTCTATGTATTTCCCCCACTACCAACTAGGTTTCGCACGGTGGAAATACATAGATGATATATTCTTATTCTGGACAGGGACAATGGAATTGTGGGCCTTGTTCCATTTATATCTCAATACCATCAATGAACCTATCAAATTCACTTTAACTGCATCGCTGGACAGGGTCCAGTTTGTGGACACCCAGGTATACATCACTAATGGATTTCTCCATACTGATATACAAACCGGATTCCAAAAAAGTTGGGACACTATACAAATCGTGAATAAAAACTGAATGCAATGATGTGGAGGTGCCAACTTCTAATATTTTATTCAGAATAGAACATAAATCACGGAACAAAAGTTTAAACTGAGAAAATGTACAATTTTAAGGGAAAAATATGTTGAATCAGAATTTCATGGTGTCAACAAATCCCCAAAAAGTTGGGACAAGGCCATTTTCACCACTGTGTGGCATCTCCCCTTCTTCTTACAACACTCAACAGACGTCTGGGGACCGAGGAGACCAGTTTCTCAAGTTTAGAAATAGGAATGCTCTCCCATTCTTGTCTAATACAGGCCTCTAACTGTTCAATCGTCTTGGGCCTTCTTTGTTGCACCTTCCTCTTTATGATGCGCCAAATGTTCTCTATAGGTAAAAGATCTGGACTGCAGACTGGCCATTTCAGTACCCGGATCCTTCTCCTACACAGCCATGATGTTGTGATTGATGCAGAATGTGGTCTGGCATTATCTTGTTGAAAAATGCAGGGTCTTCCCTGAAAGAGATGACGTCTGGATGGGAGCATATGTTGTTCTAGAACCTGAATATATTTTTCTGCATTGATGGTGCCTTTCCAGACATGCAAGCTGCCCATGCCACACGTACTCATGCAACCCCATACCATCAGAGATGCAGGCTTATGAACTGAGCGTTGATAACAACTTGGGTTGTCCTTGTCCTCTTTGGTCCGGATGACATGGCGTCCCAGATTTCCAAAAAGAACTTCGAATCGTGACTCGTCTGACCACAGAACAGTCTTCCATTTTGCCACACTCCATTTTAAATGATCCCTGGCCCAGTGAAAACGCCTGAGCTTGTGGATCTTGCTTAGAAATGGCTTCTTCTTTGCACTGTAGAGTTTCAGCTGGCAACGGCGGATGGCACGGTGGATTGTGTTCACTGACAATGGTTTCTGGAAGTATTCCTGAGCCCATTCTGTGATTTCCTTTACAGTAGCATTCCTGTTTGTGGTGCAGTGTCGTTTAAGGGCCCGGAGATCACGGGCATCCAGTATGGTTTTACGGCCTTGACCCTTACGCACAGAGATTGTTCCAGATTCTCTGAATCTTCGGATGATGATATCCACAGTTGATGATGATAGATGCAAAGTCTTTGCAATCTTTCGCTGGGTAACACCTTTCTGATATTGCTCCACTATCTTTCTGCGCAACATTGTGGGAATTGGTGATCCTCTACCCATCTTGGCTTCTGAGAGACACTGCCACTCTGAGAAGCTCTTTTTATACCCAATCATGTTGCCAATTGACCTAATTAGTGTTATTTGGTCTTCCAGCTCTTCGTTATGCTCAAATTTACTTTTTCCAGCCTCTTATTGCTACTTGTCCCAACTTTTTGGGGATTTGTTGACACCGTGAAATTTTGAATCAACTTATTTTTCCTTTAAAATGATACATTTACTCGGATTAAACGTTTGATCTGTCATCTACGTTCTATTACAAATAAAATATTGAAATTTGCCATCTCCACATCATTGCATTCAGTTTTTATTCACAATTTGTTTAGTGTCCCAACTTTTTTGGAATCCAGTTTGTAAATGTAAAACAAACAGATAAAAACACCCTGTTACATCTTAAGAGTTGCCACCGAGGAAGATGGTCATCTCATTACCTTACAGTCAAATGTTGAGGAGGACTGTTGACCAGGAGGAGAACACTGATAAAGCATTAATCAGGGAGTATCCAAGAAATCTTGTCCATCTATTGAAAAGATCTTACGCACACATTGGGGGACATTGAAGAACAGCTATCCACAAATATCTGCATTCAAGCTCCATTAATGTCATATAAGACATCTAGATGTATATGAGGTAGAGTAGGAAAAACGGAGGTCCACAGAGTGGAACCATTAACATAGCTATATTTAACACCCAGACGCATGGGAAACTTCTCTTGCCTGGGTGTCACGGAAGGTGAGGGAAGGGAAGCAAACAATTGAAAATTCATTATCTACCCTGAAACACAAGAGAGATTTGTGATTAATTATTATCTAAGGTATGACTTGTCATGGGTGGTTGAAGGAATTGAAGGAACTGTCAAGTTCGATGGAGGAAGCCTGATGATATGGGGTTGTTTCACAGCCTAAGACATTGTATACTTGACCAGGATCAATGGTGGCCTCAATGCTGAGCAATATGTGAGTATCCTACAAGACGAGTTACTTCATACACTCAAGTACTATGGGTATGAAAAGGACGACATATTGTCCCAGCAGGACAACGACCCAAAGCATACGTCGAGATTGGTGAAGAAATGGTTCAATGACAGTGAAGTAGAGGTGCGGGATTAGCCCTCACAGTCCCCAGAACTCAACCCAATCGAACACTTGTGGGTAGAGTTGTAGAAAAAGCTGTATTCGCACCTAAGTGATTCGACCAGTATGCACCAACATTGAGGACGTGTAGAACAGATTTCGGTCTAGACATTCTTGAATCTGATCGAGAGCATGTCCAGTAGGATTCAGGCAGTGCTGAAAGCCAAAGATAGATTTACAAAATACTAACAAAATACTAAAAATAAAAATTTAGGATTTTAGGAGCAAAACAGTAACAATGCAGTTACATGAGAAGAATCTGCAGAACTAATCCTATGCTAAATAGCTGCAAGTCCAAGTTATGTATGAGATAGCCAAGATGCTCGTCTATAAAATGATGGGAGTCTCACGTGCGAAGCTGTAGTGATATGGAGCCGGAAAGTCAAAAGTGCAAAACATTGTTACCCTTTTGCTTGTCAGTGTAGATAGACAGATAGATAGATAGATAGATAGATAGATAGATAGATAGATAGATAGATGATAGATAGATAGATATGAGATAGATAGATAGATAGATAGATAATAGATAGATAGATAGATAGATAGATAGATAGATAGATAGATAATAGATACATGATAGATAGATAGATAGATAGATAGATAGATAATAGATACATGATAGATAGATAGATAGATCGATAGATAGATAGATAGATAGATAGATAGAGATAGATAGATATGAGAGAGACAGATAGATAGATAGATAGATAATAGATACATGATAGATAGATAGATAGATCGATAGATAGATAGATAGATAGATATGAGAGAGACAGATAGATAGATAGATAGATAATAGATACATGATAGATAGATAGATAGATAGATAGATAGATAATAGATACATGATAGACAGGTAGAGTGCAAATATATGGAGAAGAGCAATGACTAAATACTGAGTCAGTGTTTCTCTCTATTCATGTATTAATACTTTCCCATAGATCGGAGGCTGCGTTCAGTTTCCTTAGAAATATGAATAAATCAGTCAGCCTAGAGGAGTGCATGTGAATAATACATAGAGGGAAGAGGATTTGGCAGAGGGGGGTTTGGAAGGTGTGGGAGGATTTGGCAGAGGGTTATGTGAGTTTTCTGTAGGTCTGTCAGGGTCTGATGAATATTATGGAAATGACCGTGTACATTGGTGCTGGAGAGCAGCCTGACATCTCGTCCCACTGAGCCGCGCTGCATCACATAGAAGATTCCCACTCAGTACAGTCTAGTTCTGGTCATCGGACTGAAAAAGAAGATTACACTGATATACAGTAACATTCTGATAATCCACCATCCTTGGGATTATCAAAAACAGAATCTCTGATTCTAGATCCAATGTTTGACATTTCCTGGGGAAACTTCTGCCATCTGTCTTATTGTTGTCATTGTATGTTTTTGTTGCATTTTATTTAAGTGACTACTAGGGTCTATTCACACGTCCGTATGTGTTTTGCGGATCCGCAAATTGCGGATCTGAAAAACACAGACACCGGCAATGTTGTGGAACACACATCGCCGTCACTCTCATAGAAAATGCCTTTTCTTGTCCGCAATTACGGACAAGAATAGTATATGTTCTATCTTTTTGCGGAACGGAAGTGCGGATCCGCAAATGCGGACAGCACATTTAGGCCCCATTAAAAATGAATGGGCCCGCACATGTTCCGCAAAATTGCGGAATGGATGCAGAACCATTTTGCGGACGTGTGAATGGACCCTTAGGAAGTCATCTTGCCTGAGCTGATGTCACAGCGGTGTCGGCGGTTTATTTTACAACAGGCGCTTTGACATAAGAAAACTAAGTCAGAAAACCATCCTTTAAATAGTATTGGGGAACGCTCTGTGCTGTGCAGGGAGAGGGAGGAAGAGCTGAGCTGTTCTCACCTATTATCAATAGTCTTATCTGCTCATTAGTGATGGACGAACATCTGCCTGGAAAGTTCGCGAACGCGATCAAATGTTCGCGAACCGCAAGTTCGCGGTGGGTCCCATTCATTTTAATGGCAGGCGAACCTGAAAAACCTTCAGCTCATATTTGCAGCCAAGAAATAATTACTAGAAGTGCACAAATAGTCCCACAACATGGACAGTGACATACCAGATGTATTATTCGAATTTGTGATCTCCATTCATTATTTTTTTCAATGCAAAATATCGGCAATATAATTTTTCGCGTACGCGCATGCGCAAATGCACTATACAGTACCCAAATGCACTATAAAGAAAGTATATTAGTATATAACACCCCGCTTCAATCAGTTTTTTTGGGGGGCGACTGGTATATCACACCAGTAGAAATTATTTGTTCCAATAGCGCTTGTCCCTCTATCTACCTGCGGTATCGCAGCAGAACCGCACACAACTGCCGCACAATACAAATGCACTATAATATACCGTCTAACATAGAAAGTATATTATAACATTGTACAAGGAAGGCAATCCATTAGAATATACATAAAGATAAAACGTAACCTTTAATAATTTTACTATGAGGGTCCATTCACACGTCCGTAAGTGTTTTGTGGATCCGCAAAACACGGCCATCGGCAATGTGCATTCCGAAATTTGCGGACCGTACATCGCCGGCACTAAAGTAGAAAATGCCTAATCTTGTCTGCAATTGCGGACAAGAATAGGGCATGTTCTATTTTTTGGCCGAAACGGAAGCACGGATGCGGAAGTGTGGATCCGCAAATGCGGAAAATTAATGGGGCTGCACCCGTTCCGCAAAATTGCGCAACGGGTGCGGACCCATTTTGCGGACGTGTGAATGGAAAAGATATTCCTTTAAAATGAAAATAAATTAAATTATTAAAGTTAAAGGGGTATTCTCAAACACGTTGTTTCATACTTACCTGCTCCCGGCGCGCTGTCCACTTCCTGGTTTCGGCACTCGGCAGGGGGCGGGCTCCATCTTGATTGAAGTCTTCTCCCGGCCGGGCCGCGCGCTGTACTGAACGCGCACACCGAGGCCGCGCATGCGCCCTGGTGACTTCTTCCTGGCAAGTATACTATACCGGCCAGGAAGAAATCACCATAGCGCATGCGCGGCCTCGGCGTGCTCGTTCAGTACAGCGCGCGGCCGGCTAAGAGAAGAGAAGAAGTCGTCTGCGCACGCGCGGCCACAGCGATTCCTGAGAAGTGCAGTGGCCGTAACCAGGGGAGACGGAAGACAACAGTCAGGCAAGTATATGTTTATTTACTTCTAAGGGGTGGGAATTTGTTAATTAAATATATTTAGAAAAATGATCACTGTTAAATCATTGACAGATTTAACAGTGATCATTAAGATGAGAATACCCCTTTAAGCAAAAAGCATAGATGTGGTCGGCAATAACAAGTGCTTGGCGTCACCAAATCAGAAACCATATGTCCTACCACAATCCGGGGGGTTTCAGTGCACATCCATGAATCCCGGAGGAAAAGCAAAAAACATCTATCCCTGGACTAGATGATGTGGTATTTATTGAAGGACAGGGTGGACAAAGAACTGTCCCTGATATTGCCCTACAGGGGGTGCTATTCTGGCCCTGATAGCCTAACCACAGAGAACCTGTCCTAATAAGAGCGACCCCGTCCGGAACCTTGCCCTGTATAAAAATGTCCCTAGTAAGCCCCTAGGCCCCTGACTTCCAAGTGATCACTATATAGATCTATGTGTTTTTGACTCATTATAAAAGTATAAGTATATCACACCCCTCAGTAAGTCACACTGTAGTATACGGGAGTTGTAATACCCGTTACTACCAAAGGTCACTTGGTGTGCTGTTGTCCCTTCTTAATTATGGAAAGTTGTTGTATGTCAGTTTTGTAAAATGCAATGTAATGTGTGTATTTCCCTGTCACTGAAACTTGCATGCACAGGCCTGCTAGGGGTGTTATTACAGGTTCTAGTCCATAGAGGGAGCTAGGGAGCCCTAGTTTATATAAGGCCAGACAGGGAAGTGCAAGGCAGACGGAGTCTAGTGTCTGTAATCTACAGATGGAGATTAGATAATGTCTGAGACCAGTCCAGGCCTGAAGCCTGCTGTTCAGGAGAAGATTCCCTCCTGAATTCCTACATGCAGAAGCAGGAATACCTTAGCCTGAGGAACCATTCAGAAGCTAGGAGAGACTGAGGCAAATATCAGAGGAGCCAGAGGTATTGAGGAAACAGAGGAGGTACTTATGAAAGCCATAATCAAGGATATAAAGCCAGACTTGGGTTAATGGGCCTTGGTGAAGAATTGCTACATTCCAGGATCAGACAGAGTTAGAGTGCAATCTCCTTTGCTGCAAATCCTGTGTTTAACACTCTGTAATTACCCTGCTGTACTGAATTGCCTGCATCGACCGAATTGCAAAATCGACTGTATGCTGAGGAACTGCGTTTCCAATATTGTCTCTGCCTGCAACCTACTAAAGTTGAAGTTCTGTTTAACACCGCGTTTCCTCAAATTATTTCCTGCATCCGCAAACGGCGTGCCACCGTTTACTTGGCACTGGCGTCACGAACTATTCCTACCTATACCTGCCCTTGCAGAGAGTCAGCTGTACCAGGTTAGTGTATATTGCACTACTACACTCAGAAACACCTACTACGCACAACTTGAGTACACTGCACCTTCTCTTTTGGCGTTCCACGAACAGGATACGCACGCTTTCTAGTGCAAGAAGCGTGAACTTTGTGCCTTATACCGTTGCCCTGTGACCAAAGTGACATTTTCCTGTTTTATTCAAGTGGACTTTGTGGATTAAAAATCATACCCAAAGTGTGTCAAAAACTTCTAAAAAGCGCTGTACAGTATTGCGCTGCACAGAGGAAGAAAATCGCCGCATTGGATTGTGGTTTTGTGGACTTTAAACATTCCTGCTTGCTGTCAGTGAACAGACAGCGTTTGTACCTAAAGATGGCCGCTGAGCTGGCTGAATTTACTGCTGCGTCACCTTCATCCCGAAAAGGCGGGAAAAATTGGCGCCTTTCTGAGGAAAAGGCGGGAAGAAGGTCAAGGACAGGCGCCACGGCTTATCTGGACGTTTGCATGTCTGCCAGCATGGACACCGCCTTCCCTATATTGAGATACCTGGGGGGCGGCCTCCCAGTGCAATGGGAGGAGCTGACTACTTTAATTGACGCGTCCCTATCGCTCTCCTCAGTAGGATCGAGCATGTTGGATTGTGAGCAGAGTGTTGCTGCAGCGTCCGCACCTATGATTGGAAAAATGACCGACACCGGTGTAGAGCCAGAGGAGGCTCCACCGGCCTACGCTCCGGGACCGGAGCAACCCGCCTGCCGCACCAGGGAGAAGGAACCCGAGCCCTACTATGGCTCATGGAGGGACTTTTTTCAGCCATCGTTTAAATGGTCTTCCCTGATGGCGGAGATCCGAGAGGCCGCTATCAAGCGGAATACTAAGACTAAGATCGTGTATGAGGAGCTAACCAAGACCATACATGAAAGACATACGCACACCCAACCCCGCCTGGAAAGGAGAAAGGGAGTGGTGCTGTCGTTTGACAAATCCCGTGGCTACGGGTTTATTCAGGACTATCTTACTGGCAGAGACCTCTATGTGAATCGCAGGTCTGTCAAGAGAGACTACCTCCCTTCGTACCAGCACAGCCTCCGCGAGGGAGAGGAAGTGGAGTACACCCCTGCCGAGAGCCTGCGAGGCCCCTATGCGACTGCTGTGACCCGTCCGAAGCGAGGACCTGAGGATTGGGAGGCAGACGAAGGAGAAGACTACTCTGGCTGCGAGCGAGAACCGGAACGCTCTCCAGAGCCGGCCCATCACGCCTTCCAGGAGCGGAGCTCCTTCATTGGGCCGAACGTCTTCTGGCAGCCAACCGTGTTGGAGAAATGGGTGAGCCCCTACCCTTCCCCCGAGCTGCCACGTCGGGAGAAGACACTATCTGAGCTGGAGCAGCAAAGAGGATTGAGTGCTACCTTCCAGAACATCCGGATGGGACGGAGACCTGAGGCAAGTCCAGAACCTGAAGAGGCCGAGTCTGCATCAGCGGTGACTGTACCTGCGCCGGCGGCGCCAGCAGAGAACAGCGACTCCGACACCGAGAGTATTGGTGAGCAGATCGTCCGGCTGGAGGAGAAGTTGCGGGAGTTGCGTAAGACCTACACCGCCAGGATCCAGACGCCGCCGAGGAAGGATGAGGTAAGGGTGCCTGTCACCACCCGCCGACCGCCTTCTGTTGTCACCGCTCCGTCAGTGCCCCAGACCGGACCCGCGATTGCTGTGAATTGCTGCACCCAGAGCACCGGACCGCTTGCTGCGGCGGTACCAAGTATGTCACACCCTGCAGTGATCATGCCAGGGCCGGCACGGCCCACCAGAGGGTTCACCCCTAGGCCTATGGGGCCAATACCTATTAGGGGCCCCTTTACCCTGCAGCTACCCCCTGATACAGTCATGTGGGCCCATCCTCCTGTGGAAGAATACTACAGAAGATACCTCCCTGCAGAGCCAAGTAGCTACAATATGCCACTGTGATCAGCCTGCTAGGCCCTTGATTTATTTCTTCAGAAGGTGATGTTAACCCTTCCAGGACAGGAGTCCTATGTTGCTGGTCCTTTGTTGCGGCTGCCAGTTTGTCCACGGCTCAGTGGTAGGTGTTGACCACTGAAATTACAAAGTCAGCAAGGCCAGGCTTGTTTCCAGGATCTCCTGCCTGCCTTTTGTTACCCCACACCAAGTTGTGCCTGTTCCTTTGTTGCACCTTTTACCCTTCACCCCCTTTTCAGGTTGATCAGGGGTATTACAGCGCTTGTCTTTGCTGTCCATTTCATTGTGCAACCTGTTACTAAGGAACCGTGCCCGGAGACAGACTCAAAAGATACCTGAGCCTCTGAGATTCTTACTCTTTTAAAAGTATTGTGCCCAGAGATGGACTCCACCGCATGAGAGCCTCTGTGATTTAATATGAAAATAACCTGGGTACGGACTCATGTTTGTTATTTGAGCCTCCAAGAACTTTTATACCGTTTTCTACTGTTTTATCATGGACTTATTCATTGTCATGGACTATCCTGGTTATAATGTTACGCTGTGCCAGGTCAGCGCCCCCGTTCCATTCATTATCCTGAGAGAAGAGAACGACGCCCCTTGTCACTACCCTGCACCTTTGCCAATTGGACCTGATGTAAATGCAGACGAATTGCATATATGTATGCCTGCATGTCTCTTTTTCTATTTCAGGTAGAGATTCCAGTTGGGCGACCCATGATGGAGTACGAGGGCGTACTCAGCTTAAAGCAGTGGGGTATGTAGTATACGGGAGTTGTAATACCCGTTACTACCAAAGGTCACTTGGTGTGCTGTTGTCCCTTCTTAATTATGGAAAGTTGTTGTATGTCAGTTTTGTAAAATGCAATGTAATGTGTGTATTTCCCTGTCACTGAAACTTGCATGCACAGGCCTGCTAGGGGTGTTATTACAGGTTCTAGTCCATAGAGGGAGCTAGGGAGCCCTAGTTTATATAAGGCCAGACAGGGAAGTGCAAGGCAGACGGAGTCTAGTGTCTGTAATCTACAGATGGAGATTAGATAATGTCTGAGACCAGTCCAGGCCTGAAGCCTGCTGTTCAGGAGAAGATTCCCTCCTGAATTCCTACATGCAGAAGCAGGAATACCTTAGCCTGAGGAACCATTCAGAAGCTAGGAGAGACTGAGGCAAATATCAGAGGAGCCAGAGGTATTGAGGAAACAGAGGAGGTACTTATGAAAGCCATAATCAAGGATATAAAGCCAGACTTGGGTTAATGGGCCTTGGTGAAGAATTGCTACATTCCAGGATCAGACAGAGTTAGAGTGCAATCTCCTTTGCTGCAAATCCTGTGTTTAACACTCTGTAATTACCCTGCTGTACTGAATTGCCTGCATCGACCGAATTGCAAAATCGACTGTATGCTGAGGAACTGCGTTTCCAATATTGTCTCTGCCTGCAACCTACTAAAGTTGAAGTTCTGTTTAACACCGCGTTTCCTCAAATTATTTCCTGCATCCGCAAACGGCGTGCCACCGTTTACTTGGCACTGGCGTCACGAACTATTCCTACCTATACCTGCCCTTGCAGAGAGTCAGCTGTACCAGGTTAGTGTATATTGCACTACTACACTCAGAAACACCTACTACGCACAACTTGAGTACACTGCACCTCATATCGATAGCACACCTATACCAGTCCTTGAAAGGACTTTTGTGGCCCTCTTAGCTAGCGGTTGGTGTCCCTATCAGCCTGTCTCTGCTCCACACAGCAACCTCTCCCTACACTGACAAAAGACTGAATGTAAAATGGCGGCCAGATCAGGTTTATTTATAAGGTAGGGGGTGTGTCCATGTGCTGAAATGTCTCAATTGGCTGTCCTGTACCACCTGATGGATGTGTCATGGGTCAAAGTTCTTCACAATGTAAAAGAATATGGGGGGCGCGAATATCTCCATATGTTCGCATGTTCGGCGAATCGC
This sequence comes from Bufo bufo, assembly GCF_905171765.1. NCBI lineage: Eukaryota > Metazoa > Chordata > Amphibia > Anura > Bufonidae > Bufo > Bufo bufo. The sequence continues at coordinate 36,978,271 of NC_053393.1, forward strand.
GAACACGCAAAGTTCGCCGCGAAACAACCGCCGGGCGAACAGCAAGGCCATCTCTACTGCTCATAGCTTTATAACAGATGTGTTACCTTCCTTTGTAATCCTGCCCATGATGACAACTGCTGATTCTGCCCACTGTACACAGTAGAAACCTAAAGGTAATTCCGATCATTCAGTGACTAGAGTGAAAACTACAATGTATATATTTTGGGATTAAATATTAAAATATAGATAAAATAGGTTAAAGGGATTCTGTCACCAGGTTTCACCCCCTCCAGATAAAAATATGGTTATGTTCATGGAGCTTTCACGATTCCTAATGTGGTCTTATAAATGTAATCTGGAGGCTCATTTTGCTAAAAAAACACTATTACTAACCTGTCATTCAACAAAATAAGGTGCCCAAGGGGATGTAAATGGATCCAAGCTGCCGCCCGCACCCGCCGCCGTTCGTGCCCAGCTCTGCCTTTCCCGACCTCAGCGCCGCCTCATAATCCTGTGTGACGCCTCCGGCTCTCCCTCCCTCCCCCCTCCTTCTGCTCTAACATCTCGCGCGTGCGCACAGGGCTCTGCCAGTGTGCAGGTCATCGAGAGGTTGAGCGAAGTGCCGGCGCATGCGCACTTCGCTCTATGAAGTCGAACGGAGAAGTCCGCACGGGCGCATCAGGCAGAGCCCTGTGCGCACGCGCGAGATGTTAGAGCAGAAGGAGGGGGGAGGGAGGGAGGGAGAGCCGGAGGCGTCACACAGGATTATGAGGCGGCGCTGAGGTCGGGAAAGGCGGAGCTGGGCACGAACGGCAGCGGGTGCGGGCGGCAGCTTCGATCCATTTACATCCCCTTGGGCACCTTATTTTGTTGAATGACAGGTTAGTAATAGCGTTTTTTTTAGCAAAATGAGCCTCCAGATGACATTTATAAGACCACATTAGGAATCGTGAAAGCTCCATGAACATAACCATATTTTTATCTGGAGGGGGTGAAACCTGGTGACAGAATCCCTTTAAGTGAAAAAAATATCACAATAGAAGGATGACATAAAGGACATGGAGGGACTTAATTAACCCACTTACACCAGTTTTCAAAAGTTGCACAAAAATTTGAAGTTTTTAGCAAATCTCCATTGCTCCTCCCCTTTTCAAAATGGACGGGGGCACCTGACGACTTTACTATAATGCATGCCAGATACTGGCATAAATTATTGTGCAAACCGGAGAACTCCAAGGTCACCTGCTGAGGTACCAAGTGTTAAGGCCTTACCTACAGGAGGGAGAAGCCCAGGCCTTGGTCCTTGTGGCAGGTGGTGGCTGCATCAGGACAGGACCCAATGTAATCTGTTTCAAGAAGATACTGTGGTTTTCAAGATTGGGAAAATGTAAATATTTTGAAAAATTGCAGTTGCAGTAGCCAGACAGCCCCCAGAGATTCTCAGGCACAGGAAGAGCCAAATAAGAGGAAAATTTAGGCTTGTACCTCTTAATGAATTTGTACTCCAACACATTTTTGTTTAACACTGGTGTATGAAATGCCAGCCTTAATAAATCTGCGCATGTTATTTTTTAACTATATCCTTTATCAATTGTTACTTGCAGTACCAAGCTTAACTACATGGTGTGCTGTTGCATGTGTATAGAGGTTTTCGGGTGTGGGCAACTTTGTATCTATTTGTCAGTATGTGTATCAGTGTCAGTGTATGTATCTGTGTGTGTACAGAATGTATCCCGGTGTATCTGCAATGAGCACACTATCAGGGCGTCTGGGAGATCCATTGCCCCTTAGAAGGTTTCTATGAAATATGTCCCTCTAAGGATACTTTCACACTAGCGGCACGGACCTCCGGCAGGCTGTTCCGGCGGGTGAACAGCCTGTCGGATCCGTCCTGCTGCTAGTGAACGCGTGCCCCCGGACTACATGTCTTACTTGTCCGGGGGCACGCGTTCACTAGCGGCAGGACGGATCCGACAGGCTGTTCACCCGCCAGAACAGCCTGCCGGAGGTCTGTGCCACTAGTGTGAAACTAGCCTTATAGAGCAAGTAAACGTGATGCCAGTTGCGGTTAAGCAACGAGGACATGGAGTCCTTGGTAATGTTGGTACCCAGGATAGGATTGCCAGAGTGGTGTAGAGTGGCCTACAATGTCTCTGTAGATGTTGTATACACGTGTCACGGTGTTCCTACCTGGATATCCTTGAATCCCAGACGTAGTGTGGTCTGAAGCAGTGCTAAAGGGCGTGAATAACTAGGATGGTGTAGAACAAAGTGGAGTCCAGACTTAGTAAAAGATTGAACAGTTGCTTTACTTGTAATAAACGGTAATCCATACAGTTTCCAGACTCAGACTTTATCTTGGTCTCCAATAGGTTTCAGCAGGCAAATGGCAGGCAAATACTCTCTCTGCAAACAAACTCCTCTCTGCTGTTCCTCTAGGGCAGTGGTCGGCAAAGTGCGGCTCGCGAGCCACAAGCGGCTCTTTAGACTCTTCAATGCGGCTCTTTCCCACGGCGACCCATCCTGCACTACAGAGGAATCGAATCTTGCCTGTGGGACGCATTTGCGTTCCACAAAGCAAGCGCACGCGCATCACAGTAGGGCCGGCAGTACGCACCTCCTAATAGACGTCGGAACGAGGAGGAAGTGACGAGGGGTATTGAAAACTTCCCGGGCAGTGAAATCTGCCAGAGACAGAACACCGCTGCAGGCTACAAGTCAGAGTCAGTGTACCTCCTACTACCTCCTTTCAGAGTCAGTGTACCTCCTTCTACCTCCTTCTACAGGTGACTCAATTATTTGGCATCAGCATTTACTTGGCATAGTTTAAACAGAAAAAGTAATGTCTGCAGACAAGTTTAATAAAAGTAAAAAATGATAAAGATAAAATGAAATAATAATAAAGACTTAAATAAAAGAAAGTACATATAAAAGTATGTAAAAACACACTCTGGGCTCATGCCCACGAATGTAAGGGCGCCGTGCCTGTGCTGCGGACCGCAAATAGCGGTCCGCAATGCACGGACACAGACCATGGGGCAGCTGCATGAGGATCGCGGACCTATTAACTTGAATAGGGTTAGCGATCCGCATCCGACTGCCCGCACCGCAAAAAAGTAGCGCATGCTGAAGTGAATGGGTCCAGGATTCAGGATATGAGTGCTACAGAGTGCTTCCATGGTGCTTCTGGCTGTGCCTCCGCACCGCAAAAAAGTAGCGCATGCACTACTTTTTTGCGGTGCGGAGGCACAGCCAGAAGCACCATGGAAGCACTCTGTAGCACTCATATCCCGGATCCTGGACCCATTAAAGTGAATGGGTCTATGATGCGGGCTGCACACGGCCGTGTGCAGCCCGCATCATGGACCCATTCACTTCAGGATGCGCTTCCTTCCTATATATTTCAGGTTTTAAAAATGTGGCTCTCAAAATAAATTTCAATCGTGGTTTGGCAATATTTGGCTCAGTTGACAAAAAAGTTTGCCCACCACTGCTCTAGGGAGTAGCTCTCTCAGCTCAGCTATGTTAGCAATAGTAGTCTCTTATTGTAGGCAATCCTAGGAACTTCTTGTCCTGGCTTTAAGTACCTAAAGCTCTGGCTTTAGCTTGGAAGAAGGCAATGCAAGTCCAGGAGGGGGCAAGCAACCATATAAACTTCAGAGGCAGGGTCTCTGGGCCTAGCAGAACAGGCAGTGCTCTGCTAGCCGACACACAACCTCTCCCTAAGGAGGGTGGACTAGACTGTCTGCAGGCTCGTCCAGGAGGGACGAGAGCCTGCTGCTTCCCGACACAGGGGCTAAGCTAGACTGACTCACACTAACTAACTCGTCCCTCTCCTCTTCCCTCTAGAGGAAGAGAGAGAATAGACAATCCAGTCCATTCCCTGCAACTAGCACTGCTAAGTGTTGCTGCCACCTACTGGTAGACCAGGCAAATTACATAAACATAACACTTACAATGGGATAATTATGCACATTATTAGGAGATGACATAAATTACATCAGATGACATGTATTAGCCCATAGGAAGTGGTAGCGAGGTGCCAAGGAGTGGTAATGGCACTCCGGGACATTACATATTTAGGTTCATAAAAGGTTAACACTGGGTATGTGGCAGTATACAGTCGTGGCCAAAAGTTTTGAGAATTACATAAATATTGGAAATTGGAAAAGTTGCTGCTTAAGTTTTTATAATAGCAATTTGCATATACTCCAGAATGTTATGAAGAGTGATCAGATGAATTGCATAGTCCTTCTTTGCCATGAAAATTAACTTAATCCCAAAAAAAACCTTTCCACTGCATTTCATTGCTGTCATTAAAGGACCTGCTGAGATCATTTCAGTAATCGTCTTGTTAACTCAGGTGAGAATGTTGACGAGCACAAGGCTGGAGATCATTATGTCAGGCTGATTGGGTTAAAATGGCAGACTTGACATGTTAAAAGGAGGGTGATGCTTGAAATCATTGTTCTTCCACTGTTAACCATGGTGACCTGCAAAGAAACGCGTGCAGCCATCATTGCGCTGCATAAAAATGGCTTCACAGGCAAGGATATTGTGGCTACTAAGATTGCACCTCAATCAACAATTTATAGGATCATCAAAAACTTCAAGGAAAGAGGTTCAATTCTTCTTAAGAAGGCTTCAGGGCATCCAAGATAGTCCAGCAAGTGCCAGGATCGTCTCCTAAAGAGGATTCAGCTGCGGGATCGGAGTGCCACCAGTGCAGAGCTTGCTCAGGAATGGCAGCAGGCAGGTGTGAGCGCATCTGCACACACAGTGAGGTGAAGACTTTTGGAAGATGGCCTGGTGTCAAGAAGGGCAGCAAAGAAGCCACTTCTCTCCAAAAAAAAAACATCAGGGACAGATTGATCTTCTGCAGAAAGTATGGTGAATGGACTGCTGAGGACTGGGGCAAAGTCATATTCTCCGATGAAGCCTCTTTCCGATTGTTTGGGGCATTTGGAAAAAGGCTTGTCCGGAGAAGAAAAGGTGAGCGCTACCATCAGTCCTGTGTCATGCCAACAGTAAAGCATCCTGAGACTATTCATGTGTGGGGTTGCTTCTCATCCAAGGGAGTGGGCTCACTCACAATTTTGCCCAAAAACACAGCCATGAATAAAGAATGGTACCAAAACACCCTCCAACAGCAACTTCTTCCAACAATCCAACAACAGTTTGGTGAAGAACAATGCATTTTCCAGCACGATGGAGCACCGTGGCATAAGGCAAAAGTGATAACTAAGTGGCTCGGGGACCAAAACGTTGACATTTTGGGTCCATGGCCTGGAAACTCCCCAGATCTTAATCCCATTGAGAACTTGTGGTCAATCCTCAAGAGGCGGGTGGACAAACAAAAACCCACTAATTCTGACAAACTCCAAGAAGTGATTATGAAAGAATGGGCTGCTATCAGTCAGGAATTGGCCCAGAAGTTGATTGAAAGCATGCCCAGTCGAATTGCAGAGGTCCTGAAAAAGAAGGGCCAACACTGCAAATACTGACTCTTTGCATAAATGTCATGTAATTGTCGATAAAAGCCTTTGAAACGTATGAAGTGCGTGTAATTATATTTCACTACATCACAGAAACAACTGAAACAAAGATCTAAAAGCAGTTTAGCAGCAAACTTTGTGAGAACTAATATTTGTGTCATTCTCAAAACTTTTGGCCACGACTGTACATGCAGTATTATATTATATGCAGTATGTCATGTGTCACAGTTAGAGATAAGTAAATTGAAGTTGACAAAGTGGATATCGATCCGAATTTCAGGAAAAATTTGATTTGCACAGAATCCGAATTTCCTCACGCTTTGTGGTAACGAATCACATTTTTCTTAAAATGGCTGCTGCCCGTGTGAGGACATGGAGCAAGGAACTCTGGGAAAGCGGGATCACCCATAATGCCATGCATGCAGCCAATCAGCAGCCAGCCAGCGCTGTGATGTCACAGCCCTATAAATAGCCTCAGCCATCTTGTATTCTGCCATTTTCCAGTGTACTTAGTGCAGGGAGAGATGTCAGCAGGCGCTAGGGACAGTGCTAGGAAAAACTTCATTGTGCTAATAAAACGATTTACAAGTGCAGGGAAAGATTATTTAAGGTGTAGGGAAAGGATAGGAAGGAATCATTCCACAGCATTTATGTAGAACAGGGTTCAGTAGGGGAGGTTACAGCCTGGGTGATAGGAACAATCCTATTACACCTTGCTGCACTGACTGCGGATCCAAATTGACATTATACAGCTCTGTAATTCCAGCAAACTGTTCTTGTTATTGGGGTGCAAGTGCTGTGTGATACAGCCATTAACAGGGTTTATTACAAGGAAATATTTATACGTCTTTTTTGCCCTCGTGCGGTGCAGTTATATGTTGTAAAGCATTTTTTGGCTTGTATTAGAGGTGCAGTTATATGTTCTAAATACTTCTGTAGCATGTATAAGTGGAAAAAATTAGAGCCTATTTGCCGTTCAGTGGTGCAGTTATGTGTTCTAAAGCCCTTTTTGTCGTGTAATTGTATTAGTGGCAAAAGTAAAATATATTTGCCGTTCAGCGGTGCAGTTATGTTCTAAAGCTCTTTTTGGTGTTTATTAGTGGCAAAATATATTTGCCGTTCTAAAGCCTTCTGTGGCGTGTATAAGTGGAAAAAAGAAGGGCCTATTTGCTGTTCAGCGGTGCAGTTATATGTTCTAAAGCCCTTTTTGTCGTGTATTAGTGGAAAATTAAAAATATATTTGCAGTTCAGAAGTGCAGTTATATGTTCTAAAGCCCTTTTTTGCATGTATTAGTGGCACAAAAAAGTATTAGCCGTTGTGTGGTGAAGTGAGAAAATTACAGACTTTTTTGGGGTGTTTTGATTTTGTTTTTATTTATTTATTTGATCTAACAGAATGTCAGACAGAGAAGTGCCAGGCCCTGCACAGGGGAGTGGCAGAGGCCTAAATGTTTTTGGCGCAGGCAGAGGTAGCAGCAGAGTAAGGGGGCGTGGCAGCAAGAGTCGCAGCGACGAGAGGCCTGAGCTCCCGGTGTCATCTAGCGGTCGTGTCTTAAGCAGCAACCCAGCGGTTCTTGAATGGTTGACTCGGTCATCCACTTCGTCCCAAAGTGACATCAGACACCCCCAGCCAACAGTCGGTGGGTTCGTCAGACACAGCCCCTAGTTGGCATGGCCCGGGAGCAGTGGCGTAGCGTGGGGGCGGGGGGCCTTTGCCATGGGCGCAAAATTTTAAGGGGCGCCAGCAGGGCCGCACCACCAATTAGGCAAAATGAGGCATCTAATGGGGCACTATATATGAGGCATTTTATACTGGTACATTATGGGTGCACTATGGGGACATTAGCTCAATTGGGGGCATTAAAAGGGGGTATTTTTTGCACTGTCACATTATAAGGAGAAATAATACTACTGGCGGGCATTATGGTGGGCTTTATTACTACTGGGGTCTAGGGGGAACATGATTACTAGTATGGGCACTATGGGAGCATTATTACTTCTGGAGCACAGTGGGGACATGTTGGGGGCACTGTAGGAGCACTATTACTACCATGTGTGCTCTAGCAGAGAATTATTCCTATTGGTGGGACTTTTGGGAGCACTATTACCATGGGGGCACCTTGGCACAGTATCAGCTTACCACAATTATTTTTGGGGGATGTTATGTTCACACTATTAGTGTCAGGGGCACTATTTGCTGGGCACAGTTATTTTAGAGGATTGTGTGCCAATAGTTATTGAAGGGCACTATCTACATGGTACTAGTATTATCAGGGGGTTTATTTGTTTCTGCAGTATAATATTGGGAGCACGGCAGGCAGAGTATTGGAGGTGGTAGGATGATTTGTCCAGAAGATGGGAGGATGATGGAAAAGTAGTAAACTAAGATTTTTTTTGTCAAACTGCAGAGACGAGAAATGGCTGAAAAATGGTGGTCTGGTCTGAAGGTCTGAAAGGAGAAGATGAGGAAACTGGAAAGGAACATCTACATCAAAGGAGACATCACTGGATGTAGGAGGTATGGTGCGCTGTATTACCCTGTATGTTCTGTAGCGATGGGAGGGTGGATATAGAATTTGGCCCACACTGTAGATGCCTGGCCCCAGACTTCAGGTCACACTGTGCGTGTTCTGAAATCTGGGGCCTCACACCCATCTACTACATTATCTGAGAGTTATCACTGTGTTATCTGTGGTGTTACATAGGGATACAGGTGGTATCTACTACATTATCTAAAAAGGGGCGTGGCCACAGTTTGGGGGGATGCACAATACTTGGCTTGCTCCGGGTGCTGGCATCCGATGCTACGCCACTGCCCAGGAGCAGGCCCTGTGCTCTCACCTGTCCTCAACCTGCCTCTGTCCTTTTCTGTTCCCTCAGCCAGAGAAGTATTATTTGCTGTGGGCTCAGCTCCACTATACAGCGAGGAAGAGCTACTAGAGGACAGTCAGCAACTACTGGCCAGCCAAGATGTGGAGGAGACATCCGCCGCTTCCTCCGGTAGGCGGGCAAGTAGTGATGAGGAGAGGGCGTGGGAGCTGGTGTTGCGAGCGGTCATTATCATCGGGAGGAGAGGGTGGCAGCTTGCCCTTGAGGCAACGTTGGAGCCAGCAAGTCGCTAGCGTGGCTGGGAGTCAGCAGGGTGGCAGCAGTGGGAGGTCGGGAGCCAAAAGTGCCTGGTGTAGACCACCCGCTTCGCAGGAGCCTACCTGCCCGGAAAGTAGTGGTGCAGGGGTTCACGGAAGCAGCGGCAGTAGCAGTCAGTCAGTGAGGGGTGTTGGGGGTAAAATCACCTACTCGGTAGTGTGGCAGTTTTTTGTTAAGCTGCCGGAGGAGGTGAACATGGCCATTTGTAGAATCTGTGGGCAGAAGGTGAAGCGTGGCCAGGGTGCCAATGTTGGCACCACGGCCCTGCATCAACATATGCAGCGTCACCATAAAGTGGCCTGGGAGAACCGTGGCTCCAATGTGGTGGTCCAGCCTGCTGTAGCAACCACTGCATTACCTATTGGCATGCACCCAATTTCAGGCACTCAAGGCTCCACCACCTCAGCTGAAGGAGCTGTCTGTCCTCCCCATCATCTGCTGGTCCTGGTGCTCCTGTTCGTCCTCCTACTCATTGTCAGTCATTCTGTCAGCATTCGATCACCGAAGTGATTGCCTAGAGACAACAGTATGCGTGCACTCATCCAACGGTGCAGAAGCTGAATGTGCTCCTGGCCAAGTTGCTGGTGCTGCAGTCCCTCCCTTTCCAAGTGGTGGACTCTGCACCTTTCAGAGAACTGATGGCTTGTGCCGAGCCGAGGTGGAGAGTCCCAAGCCGTCATTTCCTTGCCAAAAAGGCAGTACCAGCCCTGCACACGTATGTAAAACGTAGGTGAGCCAGTCCTTGAGCCTGTCGGTGTCTGCCAAAGTGCACGGCAGCGCTGACGTGTGGAGCTGTAACTATGGTCAGGGACAATACATGTCCTTTACGGCCCATTGGGGGAATGTGGTTCCTGCACAGCCACACCAGCAACTTGGCCAGGTGATGGCGCTTCCACCTCCACGTTTTTACGCTGTTGGTCCTGTGACAATATCCGCCTCTGCCTCCTCATCCTCCACCGTGTCCTCAGCCTCCACTGCAGGGACAATTCACAGTGCCCCGCCAGCATACCACATGTGCAGGGCACGGCGGTGTCAAGCTGTTCTGCACCTCGTTTGTCTGGGCAAACGGAGTCACACAGGGGAGGAACTGCTCAGTGTCCTTCATCAAAAATCGAATCCTGGCTTTCTCTGCGACAACTCAAAATCGGAACCATGGTGACCGACAATGGGAAGAACATGGTGTCGGTGCTGCGTCAAGAAGGGCTGAGCCATGCGCCCTGATGGCACACGTGTTTAATCTGGTTGTCAAGCGGTTCCTGAAGTCTTCCACCCATCTGCAAGACATCCTAAAAATGGCCAGGAAACTTTGCATGCACTTCAGCCACTCGTACACCGCAAACACACCCTCCTTGAGCTGCAGCGGCAGAACAGCATCCCCCAACATAGGCTGATATGCGACGTTTACACCCGTTGGAATTCCACCCTCCATACTGTATGTTGGACTGACTATACGAACAGAGAAAGGCCATAAACAATTTCTTGATGATCCAAGCGGACAGGAGTACTCCCCTGTGTAACTTCGATGTCAGCCAGTGGCAGCTCGCGCGTGACACCTGCCATTTGCTCAGGCCCTTTGAAGAGGCCACGTTATTTGTCAGTCGCCAGGACTACGGGATGAACAACACCATTCCACTGCTTCATGTCCTGGAACAGATGCTGGTAAATCTGGCTGGTCAGGGGACTGGAGACGTGGCGTCTAGATCTCATGGCCACATGAGCCCTGTGGGGGATGAACTAGAGGAGGAGGAGGAGGACATTGGAGCACAAGCAATGTGTAGCGAAATGGGTGTTTTTTCTGCACAGGTGACAGGAGAGGAGGAGCAGCTGGAGGAGCAAGAGGGACATGAGGAAGACGAGGCAGATGACCCAGGCACACTGTGGCAGTATGCAGTGCAGATGGAGGCAGGGAGTCCCTCCGAGTCACTTGTGCAAATGGCCCGCTGCATGCTCACTTGCTTGGGAAGTGACAGCTGAATTGTCACCATTCGGCAGAGGGATGACTTCTGGCTCTCCACCCTGTTGGACCCTCGCTACCGGTCCAAAATGGGGGCCTTTTTACACCAGCTAAGAGGAAGGATAAACTGAACTACTATAGAGAAATCCTATGTAGTCAGTTGCCCGCTGCCTATGTGCACCATTGCCCATCCTCTCACAGGTCTGACCGGGGGGTCCCTCTGCACTCACGTTCCACTGCCATGGCTGCTGGGGTGGGGGGGGGGGGGTAGGAGCAGTGCCAGCTCCATCAGCATCAACTTGAGTCTAGAGTTGCTGATGAGCAGCTTTCTTCCCTTGTGGCGGTGTAGGTTGACGTGGCGGTGTAGGTGGAAGCAGCGGTGAAGGAGGAATAGGTAGAGCCAACACTGATTTGTGTTATTTTTTATTTTTAAATTGGTATATCCCCCAAAAGGTGGTGTACTAGTTGCATTTACCTGCCATTGCCAAAAGCTGTTTATGTTCCCCTTTCTTTGCAGCTTGGAGGAACAGGTCGTCTTACCCTGCTCCTAGTTCAGTGCCACCCTGAGGGCTAGTAGGGACCCCAAGGTTCCGGAGTATGAGCCCTCCTACCATCAGGGTCGGCTAATACAGCTAGGAGTCAGGGTCAGAATTAGGGACGTAATAGGAGGTGACCTGCTCCCTGATTCCTGCCCTGGCCTAGTAGCGACCAACATCTTCAGTCATCGCACGGCTGAGGGTTTTCCCCATCCTCAGCCGTGACAAAACCTTATACCATTTTTTATTTTAAACAGGTCTTAATATCAAACTCCACATTTAATCTAATCGGTTGTAGTGTGCCCAAAAGGTAGATCCATTCAACTTCTTTTTTATTTATCTTTACAATAGGATCCTCCCCTCTCCACTTTGTCCGCACTTTCTCCAACCCCACAAATTTCAAACCCACTGGATTCTTATTATGTTCTTTCTTATAGTGGGCTGATACACTGTGTGTTTCCACACCTTTTTTAATGTTACGAATGAGTTCTTGCACACGTGTTTTTAATTGAGTCCTTCCTACATACTGGAGGCCACATGGGGACTCCAGCATGTAGATCACCCCTATACATTCACATGTCAGTTCTTCTATTTTAAAACATGTTCCTCTACTTCTAGAAGTAACCTCCTCAGTTCGACTTTGTTTATTTACCCTTGTGCGGTTTTTACAAGGTGCACAGAAACTGCACCATGTGAATTGGTGTTTTTTATTTTTTTGTTGATTAATGGATAAACTGTGCACCAATTTATCGTTAATATTTGGGGCTTTTCTGAAGGTAATAGTGTTTTTCTTTTGCGATTACTCCCCCAAAAACCGGATCATTTTTCAAAACTGACCAGTTTTTGCATATAGCATTTTTTATCAGACCTGCAATACTACTGTATTGTGTAATAGACGCTAATCTTCGTTCCTCCTTCTTATCCTTTACAAAAATAAATAAAAAATTTCACTACTATTTGTATTTTTTTGTTCCCTTTTTTTCATCTTCTTTCACCACCTCCTCCTTACATTTCTCTAGGAATCCTTTTTTATATCCCTTTTCCAGGAGCCTCTGTTCAATTAATGTACTTTGTTTATCATAATCTTGTGAATCAGTACAATTACGGTGGATCCTTTTTAATTAGTCTTTTGGGATGTTTTTCAGCCAAGGTCTGTGATGGCAACTTGTGGTTTCTATGTACGCATTCACATCGGTCGGTTTAAAGTAGGTTTTGGTCTTAAACTCTCCTCCTTCTATAAAAATATTCAAATCTAAAAAATTCACAGAGGTCGAACTAATAGTTTCAGTAAAATGGAGGTTCCAATTATTTCCATTCATATAGGCTATAAATCTCTCCAAACCCAACATGTCTCCTTTCTATATAAGTAAATAGTCGTCTATGTATCTTTTCCAGAATACCAGGCCCCCTCCATCTTTGTCAGTACATAGCTTTGGGTTTATATATTCCTCCTCCCATGCAGCCATGAATAAATTAGCGAAACTGGAGGCGAATTTCGCCCCCATCGGCTTCCAAGTACATTGTAAATAAAAACTCCCATCGAATCAGAAGTAATAGTGACATAAGCAAAATTCTAAACATTCAAGTCAAAAGGCCCTCTGTTCAGATGACATCCCAATATCTTTCTTTAAAAAATGGTCCACCGCATTTACCCCTTCATCCTTAGGAATTACTGTATAAAGAGATGTACCATCTACAGTTGCCAAAAGTAGGTCTTCAGTGTAAGGACCAAAATTTGCTAAATACCTTATTGTATCCCCTGTATCCTTTAGGTATGAGGGGATGTTAACTACATAATTTTGCAAATAAAAATCAACATATTCAGAGAGACGGCTTGTAAGGGAATTAATACCGGACACTATTGGTCTCCCTGGGGTGTTTGTGATGCTCTTGTGTATCTTAGGGAGATAATAAATGACAGGAATCTATTGTCGGGTCTTTTTTCAACCTCTTATATGTTTTTTCTTCTTGTAATAATCCTCGCGTCACTTTTTCATATTTTTCTTTATCTAAAATTACAATCCCCTCCCCTCCTTCCCTTATCTGCTGGCTTTATAACTATGCGCTTGTTTTTTTTTCTAATGACTTCAAACCTTGTCTCTCTCCATATGTGAGATTCAAATATTTTGGTTTAGTGTCTATCTCTTCCAGGTCTTTTAATAGACCTCTCTTAAAGGCATCTATGCACTCATTGTTTTTCGGTTGCGGAAAAAAACTAGATTTTTCTCGTAAGCTGGTATGTATAATGTCACAATTTTCCCCTTCTGTTGCGATTTGTTTTGGGTTTGATATCATATACTTGGTGATATTCAATTTTCTAATAAACCGGTGGATGTCTAAAAATGTTTCAAACTCATTCATCTGTTTAGTGGGCGCATATTTTAATCCCTTTAATAAAACCGCACTCTCATTTTCATTTAATGTGTGGGATCTGAGGTTATAAATCCTTTTTATTTCTCCTTTATTTTCTTGATTTGTGGGCTGTTTATCTCTCTTTCCCCTAGAGCCTCTGTTAGATTTCTTTTTTGGGGGGACCTGTTTTTTTCTAAAGGTTTTATCTTGCGTACTATCCTTTCCTCCTCTTCCCTCTGAATTCCTTTTCTATTTTGATGGGGAAACTTTTATTAGATATCTTCTTTAGTGGGTCCCTCATATTCCTCTCCTATTACATTTTTTTCATATCGCTGGTAGTGGTAATTATTTACATGAAATCTTTTCATGGGAAAATCTGTGCCTATTTCTCGACTGATATGGCGGTTGTCTCCTATTTGGATATGGCCTATAGTTCGTTGATGTATATGGGTATCTATGATATTGCTGATTACCATTCCTATAATAATTTCCATACCCATGTGGTCTCACTTGATTCGGGTAATATTTATGTTCATAATTACCATTTTTTTTATTTGCGTGTATCCTTCATTATAGTGTCTCCTCTCATGACCAGTGAATTCCTCTTTGTGAGATACGATCGCATCCCTCTCTATCTTACCCTTTTGGACTAACAGCTATCCTGATTCTTTCAATCTCCACTTATACACCTTTTTTTGGCGATAATCTTCCATTACTTTAATATATTTTCTATGTTTTTTAGCCTTTACTTCTGCCTCTATCTTTATAAAATTTTCGGACATTTCTGGGACAACTCCCCATAATCATTTAATTCTTTACATGGTTCTAACTTCCTATGGATATCTTCCATGTCTTGCGCTCCAAGCAAGACTGCAGTTTGAGAGCTATATTTAGATAGATAGGAACCTTCCATTCCATTCTAACCCCTCTCTGGAGAGAGGTGGGCGAGTCCTACTTCCTGCAGGAAGGGTGGGGCGGAATTTCTAGTCAGTCTAGTTTACGCCTTGCTAGGGGAAGGGTGTGCAGGGGCATGTCTCTGCTGGACATGCCCACTCCAGCCAGAGAACTTTAAGCTTTGCTGGCCATGGAGGCCAAAGCTTGAAGCCTCAGGAGCCAGGAGGAAAGTTCCCTGGCATAACCTAGAGTCAGATTACAAGGTGAAGTGCAGCATACAGAAGAAGCTGAGTTATACAGCCAGCCTGTCAGTACAGCAGATTCAGAGAGAAACAAATATAGCAGAGTGGAGTTTGCCTGCCAATTTCATGCTAAAGCCTGCTGGAACCAAGACAAAGCCTGTAAACCGTTTTGGAAAACGTTTGTGCAAAGTAAAGCTGCCATTGAACTTCATCTCAAGGTCTGGACTCAAGTTATTCTTTTATCCCTCAATTATTTCATTTATTTTATTTATTGCTTCAGAACCAAAGCCTGTGGTCCATCGGTATCCAGGTAGGAGCACCGTGACACACATATAGAGATATTTTAGACAACGAACCACTCAGCATTTACTACACCTGGGATGCGCGATATATAGAGGGCCCTAGGGGGAGGCACCCGTTGCACTTCCACCTCCACACTCTGTCATTGTGCCACAATGTAGCCTCCTGATGCTGCTGCCACATCCACACCGTCATTGTGCCACCCTGTGACCTCCTCCTAATGCTGCTGCTGCTGCCACCTCCACACTATGTCATTGTGCCACTCTGTGGCCTCCTGATGCTACTGCCACCTCCACACTGTCATTGTACCACCCTGTGGACTCCTCCTGATGCTGCTGCTGCCGCCACCTCCACACTATGTCATTGTGCCAATCTGTGGCCTCCTGATGCTGCCACCTCCACACTGTCATTGTGCTACTCTGTGGCCTCATCCTGATGCTGCTGCCACCTCCAGACTCTGTCATTGGGCCACTTTGTGGACTTCTCATGCTGCTTCCACCTCACCACTATGTCATGGGGCCACTCTGTGGGCTTCTCATGCTGCTGCCACCTCCAGACTCTGTCATAGGCCCCCTCTGTGGACTTCTCATGCTGTTCCCACCCTCCCCACTTCATGACTGGGCCACTATTTTGCCTTTCGACCTGGCTGACATCATCATTTATTTGACCCTTCTTCTGATCTGTCAGAAGAAAGGAAAAATGAGACGCACAATGGATCCTGTCTGTGTAGCAGCTGTAAGGCCTGTATGGCCCCATCAGAATTGGCTTATGATTTGGTAGCCAAAAGCAGGAGTGGGTACAAAACACAGAAGACATGCCAATATTCCATTCACGTCTCTGTTTTGCATCCACTCCTGTTTTTTTTGGCATTAGCAATACTTATGGATTACTGACCAAATGCTGACTCATCAGGATCCATTTTTTTGGGGTTATTGCTCTGACAGATCCGAGGAAGGGAAAAATAATCAGTGACGTCAACACAAACTTACTGCTGACACCCTCTCCACTCTGTCGGGGGGGCTCTACTTGTATAAGCGTTTAATAGAACAGGTTCTGTAGACATCTATGTGGAATCAGCTGACGATGGTGTAAAAGGAATGTGCTTCTTCTTGACGCTAACATTGACCTATAAGGCTGAGTTCACACTTGAGTTATTTGGTCAGTTTTGGCCCGTGACTGCCCAAATAAGTGAAGTGTGCAGTGATTCTAAGAGCGACGCCTGTCATCTGCATGTCATACTGACTCACAGTATTATTTCACTACCACAGCAGACTCCCTATGCGTGTTGCTGCAAGGCACAGTGTTCTACACCACTATACAGGCTCTGTGCAGCCAGGAAATAGCAGTTTTTTAACATGATTCGCCACAAATAATTTGGCGATCCTGCCGAATCGAATTTTGGAGAAATTCACTCATCTCTACACTCAATGTCAGTCTGCTGCAGCAAAGGCTAACAAGATATTGTCTTTTTTTAGATAGGGATTGCCTTCTAGACAAGACGGTTGTATTTGGCTCCCAAGTAAATTAGAATTTAGAAGTGGTGTTTGGATATCTTTAATATGCTGTCCAGTTTAGGTCAACACACACACATAGCAAAGAGATCTCATGACAGTCACAAAATCATTATTATTATTTTTTAATTTTTTATTTAATGATCTTCTGCCACTCATTTCAGGATATGTGGAGCCAAAAGCAAAGGTAAGGAAGGACTTCTCTGTATTTTGACATGATCATTTTATGGGCACTATAGCTGGTCCTTTTCTGATCCTATATTTCATGAGCCAATAAAAATATTGTATTAAAATAAAAAAAACTGACTTGTTAGCTACTAGGATTGTAATTATAATTTTCCATAGTTATTTGTCTCGAAATTGCTTCCTTAGAGGGGGTTTGTCCATGAAAATATTATGGCGCCGCCTGCTGTTTGTTTATTTCTTTTGTGCTCACTGGTTTACAGAGAGAGGGGCTTCCCAATCTCACCCCATTATCTCCCCGCAATGTGATCATGGGATGCCAATAGTTGCTATTGGAAGCCTATGAGGCCCAGGCCCAGGCCCAGACGGGGTATCGTATGCATACTCAGTGTGAAACTGACAGTTACAATGCAGTGCAATACAGCATTTATTGTAATGCATTGTAAATGTGATCAGACCCCAAAACGTTGAAGTCCTCTAATGGGATTAAAATAAAATTTTAAAAAAATAAACAAAAAGTGTATTATAAAAATTTCAAGGGTAAAACAAGAACCCCTCCATAATGACCTGCTCTATAAAAATATCACATGATCTCTCCCGTCCGATCAAGCCAAATAAATAAATTAAAAACTATTCTAGATGTTTTTGGTCACCTCCCCCCAAGAAAACATAATATTCAAAAATCTTATGTACCAATAAAAACATCATCGCATCCTGCAAAAAAAATAAATTCCACAAGACTATTGCCAGAAAAAATATATGGCTCTTAGAAAATGCTGACACGAAAACATCCATTTTTTTTTAAATGCATTGATTTGGTAAAGTGGTAAAACATAACTATATAAAATTGGTATCCATGTAATTGTACTGACCAGCACAATAAAGATAACCTTTCATTACTTTCTCCACAGTGCACACTGCAATAACAAATCCCTAAAAGCAATGGCAGAATTGCTTCCTATTCTTTATCCTGCCTCCCAAAAAGTGAAAATAAAAAATATGAGGCAAAGCCACATTTGATTCTAAGAAATGAAACTTTTTATTTTCACAGCCAATTGTTTCTAAATTCTATGAAGAAAGGCATACAAATGAGCTCTTAACAAGCTCTGCCTCTAATGCCACCAGATGTAAGGCAGCTGTCCTAGAAGTCAATGTACGACCCTTTAAACAGGCATTAAGACATGACTTGGATATTAAATAAGCCAGCACCTCATCTGCAGACAGCTGTTTTAGGATGATTTCCCCTCATCATTGCAGAGCAGAGAGTACTGGCTTAACAGGGTGAGAGGCATGAGTCTGGATTTGGGGGGTACTATCTCTCCTT
This sequence comes from Bufo bufo, assembly GCF_905171765.1. NCBI lineage: Eukaryota > Metazoa > Chordata > Amphibia > Anura > Bufonidae > Bufo > Bufo bufo. The sequence goes on from NC_053393.1 coordinate 36,996,191, forward strand.
GGGGAAAGAGCACCTTAATCGGCATGAGAAGACTTAAAGGCCATACATGCTTCTGTAGAATTCTGGAAAGAAAGGCTGTCTGCAGATGAGATGCTGGCTTTTTTAATATCATGTCTCAAGGCCTACTTAAAGTGTCAAACATTGACTTATAGGATAGCTGCCTTACATCTGGTGGCATTAGAGGCGGAGCTTGTTAAGAGCTCATTTGCATCCCTTTCTTCACAGAATTCCAGATGAGCATGAATGGCCTATAAGTCTCCTCACACCGATTAAGGCGCTCTCTCCACAAGGATAGATAGTACCCCCCAAATCTAAATTCTATGAAACTGTAGGATCAAAGTACTCACTACACCCCTTGTTAAATTTCTTGAGGGGTGTAATTTCCAAAACGGGATCACTTCTGGGATTTCCACTGTAGGAGTACCTCAGAGTCTCTTCATATGTAATATGGTGCCCAAAAATCCTTCCAGTAAAATCTGCCCTCCAAAAAACACATGGTGCTCCTTCCCTTCTTAGCCCAGCAATGTGCCCATACAGCAGTTTACAACCACATATGGGGTTATTATGTAAAGTGCAGAATCAGGGTAATTAATATTGAGGTTAGTTTTGCTGTTAACCATTGCTGTTTATCATGTAAAAATTGAGTTAAAAATGGGAAATCCGTAAACAAAATATGACATTTTAAATTTTAAATTTCCCCTCATTCTTGCTTTAATTCCTGTGAAACACATAAAGTTTCTGAAATCAGTTTTGAATAATTTGTAGGGTGCAGTTTCTAAAATGGGGTCATATATGGGCAGTTTATATTATGTAAGCCCCTCAAAGTCACTTCAGATCTGAATTGGTCCTTACAAAAGTTGGTTTGGGAAATTTTCTTAAAAAATTAAATTTGGCTCAGGAGTTTGCACTGGTACCTTGCAGCACTGGTGTCCTGAGTCCGAATCCGACCAGGGACAACATCGGCATAGAGTTGGTATGTTCTCCCCGTGTTTTATTGGGTTTCCTCCCACACTCCAAAAAATATACAAATAGGCAAATTAGCTTCCTATGAAGTTGGGATTGAGTGCGTATATAGGACCCACTAAGAGTCGCCCCAGCCACATAACTGCGCTTTGAGTCCCTGAGTATTTGTAATTATCATCTTGTGAGGTATGGTTATTTGCCTTAAAAGCAGAGAAATTCAAATTTAGAAAATTGCAAATGTGTCCACATTTTCTGTAAATTTTTGATTTTTTTTCTTAAATCAATGTAAAACATTGACCCAAATTTACCATATACCTGAGGTACAATGTGTCTCAGAATTGGTGGGATAAGTAAAATCGTTACAAAGTTACCACATTTACCACAAGAAGTAAGATTTTTTAAATTAGGTTCTGTCAGGAAGATGAAAACTGGCTGTGTCTGGAAGGGGTTAAAATTATAAGATTCTATGATTTCTATTAAAAGACGTTCTCCAGCAGAACCTTGTGCAGACAGGTGGGAATCAGGGGAGCTCCATTTCAGCACCTGGACAGCACCACAGATCTTCACTCCGCTGTTTTCAGGTGCAATGTCATCATGCATGGTATTTATGACAACTTACTGATTTTGATGGATTCTCACCCGTAATTAAAGCTTGTTTAAGTAAAATCCAGGGTTTTGGTTTTTAACCTCGCTGAGTCGTAACTCAAAATTTTAGACAAACAGAAATAGGAATTCACTGGCCTATTTTTCCCCGTAATCCTCTTGCTTATAGCGAAGCCTGTAGAAAGAAGGATCAAGATTAAAAGAAAGAAAACAAGATAAATGTGCTCGGATAAGCCCTGAAAATATAACTTTTCTTTGTATCTAAACTTTTTTCCAGCCACAGTGGGGTTAAATTAGTACAGGATTAAGAGTTGGGGCAATCTGTGCGAAAGCTTGGGCCAATTAACAGAACAGATTCGTATCGTCAGTTACATTTATAGAGAGTTCCGATGGCAGTTCAATAACGCGCGCTAATCTATCTTATACCAGTCAATTGAATTAAAATGCCTTTCACACAAGACCATGCAAAGTGACAGGGGAACAAACAATCGTTATTACGATTGTTCATCTCTCATTTGCATTGCACATCCCCTATTCATATGGGGCGTTGTGCTGCCGAGAAACGATAGTCTTAGGTGCCTCTTGCAAGATGTTATTATGTGACATTTTGCTCGTTTGTTGGGTGATCAGTGGCACCTTCACATTGAAAATTTTTGGGGAATGATCGCTCCTTTGCTGTTGTAAATGGGTCTTTGGGCTCAGGTTACACTTAGAGTTTAGAGTAATTTCTGACCAATGAGATTAAGACTAGGGATGACTGAACCCATGGAAGTTCGGGTTTGCCGGGTTCTATCTTCACTGAACAGGACCTGCCAAAGGACCTGCGATATGCGTGATGATGTCACCACGTGGGAGAGTTTAGTGACGTCACCACGCACATCGCCGGTCCTTTGGCAGGTCCTGATTAGTGAAGATAAAAGCTGCTGCAGCGCGATCAAGTGAATGAGGCGAGTTGTTTTTTGCTTTTTTTTAACCCCTAAATGGGTTAAGAATGCTATTTTCCGATATAACCATGTTATAACGGAAAATAATAAAATTACCCGAACACCGAACCTGGACTTCAGTGAAAAAGTCTGGGTTCGGGTCCGGGTTTTGCATTCTGTCTTAAGAATGCTATTTTCCAATATAACCATGTTATAACGGAAAATAATAAAATTACCCGAACACCGAACCTGGACTTCAGTGAAAAAGTCTGGGTTCGGGTCCGGGTACCCGAACTCACAAAGTTCGGTACGAACCCGAACTTTGTAGGTCGGGTTCGCTCATCCCTAATTAAGATGAATCCAAGTGGATGTGCACATGGTCAATTGATCATAGCGTCCAAACACAATGTAAAAGCTCCATTTTTGCTAAGATGATGATTACCCATTCCCTAGACAGATGTTACTCGCATGGAGGTGGTGTTGGTGGGGTAAAAATATTCAATACCCATAGACATCAATAGGAATAGCATATGGGCCTCTAATTGATGTCTATGGAGACTAAAAATGGAGGATGAATTCAGGCACTTTGGAATAAATACTTCTCAAATATTCATGCAAATCAGCAGCATATTTCAAAATAAATCTGCAACTACTACACCATGTCTTGGCATGGCCTTAAAGGGGTTGTCCCAAATAGTCTACCTTTTTTAAAAAGAGCTCCTAGATCTGAATACTTTTGTAATTGCATATAATTAAAAATTTTGTATAGCCACTGAGCTATTCAATAAAAATTTATCTGTACAGCGCTACCTGCTGTTTATTCTTTTCATTATTTCTCTGTCCACCTCACTGAGGTGGTTGCACAAGCTCATGTGGCACCGGCCATATCTTCTCTTAGAAGCTGTGGCAATTACAGGGAAAGAGCTGCAGCAGAAAGAACATGCTCTCTGAGCTGCCAGCCTGGAATAAGTCTATCTAACAATATGAGCAATGAATGTGGAGATCTCTGGAGCCATGTGAGGTACAGCACTGGTTCTAGCTTTGTTAGAAATAGATTTTCATGTACAATATGATCTCATTTCTTGCACCGGAGGCATAACCCCTTTAAGGAAAGATCTCTATATATAAGAAAATCACATAAGTTACATGCATGAGCATATATCAATACTAGCTTCCAGGACGAAGAGGCTGTGGAGCTCTCTAGACTGGACAGAACCCTTAGGAACTGCTCTAAGATTCCTGTTAATAGAAATGGCTGACACAACATTGGGGGAAATGCTTCATCATCTATTGATGTGTTGAAAGCAGGGGAAAAAATAAGCAAAAGTAAGGATATGAATGACTCTGACAATTTAGAGAACTGGGTCAGAGGATTTCCAAAATGGCAGGTCTTCTTCAGCTGCTTGACAAATCTCAAGATGATCTCAGGAGTTCACTGGTGTCTTTTGGGATCAAACTGGCTAGAAGTGACCGACTGGACTGGAAGCTGCTCCTTCACCAGCCTTGGTTCAACAGATACTCCTAGACTATGACTCAAAAACTGACTGAACCAAAGACTGTCCAAGCTTACAGGGGTTGTCCGAGATTCTGATATTAATGACCTAGTCTTAGGATGGGTCATCAATATCAGACTGGCAGAGGTCTGACTCCTGGCACCTCCACCGATCAGTTGTTCGAAGAGGCCATGATTATCCAGTGAGGGTTCAAACTGCTGATGATAGATGAATCCTTAGAGTTTTCTCCTCTAGTGGCCCAAGGAAACCCACTCTAACCCTGTAAACTGATGCATTACTGAAAAAAAAAATTAGAACACTTTTTCACAGCTCTCAAAATGGTGGAACTGTCTTGCCGGGTTTGAGATTCACGATGATTCAGGGTGATTTGCATTTGGAGGATCTTTGGAAGGTTAAGATTTGTGCAACTCTGCTGGAGATACAAGACAAGCTTGGGTGTAATTTTTATGAGATAAAATTGAACTAAAGCCAAGCTTCCAGCTCAGGCTTCATGATACAGTTACTTCCCTTTAATATTTTATCCTTTACAGGTTTTACAGAGGGTTTTGTGATCAAGTTAGAAGTGTAGGAAACTGAATAAAACATTCACTGATGGACACTGATGAAAATCACTTCTTGTTCAGTCCAATCCGTAGTTTTCTCTTTTTTTTTTTCTTCTGAAGCTGTAGGAAACCTCCAGGACTCCATTAGAAATAAACTGTCATCTCCACTCAATCAGCTGTGAACTGACAATTATTACAGATGGATGTTCTCCAGATGTCCTAAGTTGTCACTTATACTGTATGTTTTCCCATATAAAAGGTAAAATAAGGAAAGGAATAGCCTGAAGAGAAATATTCATGGCAAATACGGCTAAAATATACTGTAGTCTCAATGTAAGGTATGCTACAATCAAATAAAACTTCTCTAAAAAGACTTATAACAAATATATCAATATAATATTATAAATGCAAAGAGAACTGGGCACTCTCAAATACTGGAACCAACTTTACATTTATTAATAAACCAATAAATGAATAAAATCACAGTATGCAGAAAATGCTAAAATCGATAATAAAATCGATGCGCAAAAAAATGGCAAAATCGATGTGTAGAAACAGGTAAACGCGATAATACAAATACTCTAAATTCCTGCTAGACATAAATAAAAATAAAAAGTGGGTATGGTACCACAAGTAGCACAATTGAGGATCCCAACAAATGGTAAGGTGCACCTAGTGAGTGATAGCCTATTGCGGCTTAGTGATCGATAGAAATAATGTCTAATGCTCCGATGAATAGGTTATTGTTCTGATAGTTGTGTATAGTGCCTTGTATTATGGAAATTCGAATAGGAGTAACAAGGTCCATTTGTTCCGAACAAAAGTACTTCCGAAAGATAATGTCTCTCACTTCTTCACCATATAACAAAGGCAGCGGCGTCCCGCTGTGTTAAGGTGTCATCGGCGTCCCGCTGAAGTAAAGTGAACTATGTGCTTCGACAATAAATATTTCTTGCCGGCATGCAATAAAGTACGTTCTTACCATATGTGGTGTCTGTGCTCGAATATTGCTCTAGACGTTGGTCGTGTGCTTGAAAGGCCGGTGTCTTACGAGCGATTCCCATCTGATCTCCCACGCTGGCGGCTTGTATACATGTGGACCTTCGTTTTAAATAGCGGTCTTTGTTTGTAGCTTCATTTAAGCCTCCTTTCGCGCGGCAGATGGTATTCGAATATACACTTCAACACGAACTTATGACCCTCAATGACAACCGACAAATGATGATGGAGCCATAAGTCCATGTTGAAGTGTATATTCGAATACCGTCTGCCGAGCGAAAGGAGGCTTAAATGAAGCTACAAACAAAGACCGCTATTTAAAACGAAGGTCCACGTGTATACAAGCCACCAGCGTGAGAGATCAGACGGGAATCGCTCATAAGACACCGGCCTTTCCAGCACACGACCAACATCTAGAGCAATATTCGAGCACAGACACCACATATGGTAAGAACGTTCTTTATTGCATGCCGGCAAGAAATATTTATTGTCGAAGCACATAGTTCACTTTACTTCAGCGGGACGCCGATGACACCTTAACACAGCGGGACGCCGCTGCCTTTGTTATTTGGTGAAGAAGTGAGAGACATTATCTTTCAGAAGTACTTTTGTTCGGAACGAATGGACCTTGTTACTCCTATTCGAATTTCCATAATACAAGGCACTATACACAACTATCAGAACAATAACCTATTCATTGGAGCATTAGACATTATTTCTATCGATCACTAAGCCGCAATAGGCTATCACTCACTAGGTGCACCTTACCATTTGTTGGGATCCTCAATTGCGCTACTTGTGGTACCATACACACTTTTTATTTATGTCTAGCAGGAATTTAGAGTATTTGCATTATCGAGTTTACCTGTTTCTACGCATCGATTTTATTATCGATTTTACAATTTTTTTGCGCATCGATTTTATTATCGATTTTATCATTTTCTGCATACTGTGATTTTATTCATTTATTGGTTTAATAATACATTTAATGTTGGTTCCAGTATTTGAGAGTGCCCAGTTCTCTTTGTATTTACTGTAACCCTTTTGAGTAGACTGGGTGAGCCTACTCTACTGTGTGCATCTCATTTGGTCCTCCGTTGCTCCAGGCGCCACATTTGCATTATTTCAATATAATATTATATCTTCTATAATACTGCCATCTGTGTACAAGAATATATTTACTATACTACTGCTCCTGTGTACAAGAATATAACTACTATAATTCTGCTCCTATGTACAAGAATATAACTACTATAATACTATAATACTGCTCCTATGTACAAGAATATAACTGCTATAAATACTGCCTCCTATGTACAAAATTACAACTACTATAATACTGCTCCTATGTACAAGAATATAACTACTATAAATACTGCCTCCTATGTGCAAGAATATAACTACTATATAACTGTTCCTATGTACAAGAATATAACTAGTATCATACTGCCCATATGCACAAGGATATACTGTAACTACTATAATACTGCCTCCTATGTATAAGAAAATAACTATTATAATACTGCTCCTATGTACAAGAATATAACTAATATAATACTGCCTCCTATGTACAAGAATATAACTACTATAATACTGCTCCTATGTACAAGAATATAACTACTATAATACTGCCTCCTATGTACAAGAATATAACTACTATAATACTGCCTCCTATGAACAAGAATATAACTACTATAATACTGCTCCTATGTACAAGAATATAACTACTATAATACTGCTCCTATGTACAAGAATATAACTACTATAATACTGCTCCTATGTACAAGAATATAACTACTATAATACTGCTCCCATGTACAAGAATATAACTACTATAATACTGCCCCTATGTACAAGAATATAACTACTATAATACTGCTCCTATGTACAAGAATATAACTACAATAGCACTGCTTACTATGTACAAGAATATAACTACAATAATACTGCCTACTATGTACAAGAATATAACTGCTATAATACTGCTCCTATGTACAAAAATATAACTACTATAAATACTGCCTCCTATGAGCAAGAATATAATTACTATAATACTGCTCCTATGTACAAGAATATAACTAGTATAATACTGCTCCTACCCGTATGTTCAAGAATATAACTACTAT